>NC_045595.1:80202802-80514775 GCF_009762305.2 Zalophus californianus
AGAGTTGAGGGTCCATTTCTGGGCTCTCGATTCTGTTCCATTGATCGATGTGTCTGTTTTTGTGCCAGTACCATACTGTCTTGATGATGACAGCTTTGTAATAGAGCTGGAAGTCCGGAATTGTGATGCCGCCAGCTTTGCTTTTCTTTTTCAGTATTCCTCTGGCTATTCTGGGTCTCTTCTGGTTCCATACAAATTTTAGGAAATCAATTCTTCCTGAGTTGCCCTGTTTCTCCTTAAATACTAAAGAAAAATGAGGTTGTTACCATCAAGGAATTTTGGGAAGTGTAAACTTGTTTTGATGTATCTAGAACATGGCCTGGGAAATGGAAGATGGTAAAAAAAAAAGATTAGGTGAAGGAATTCACCATTACTAGAAGGGCAGACTAAAGATGTAGAAGCTTAAGGTATTCATTTGGAAAGAATGATGTGGATACAAGATTTCCCACCTATTTTGATAAGAAAAGTCACCAAAAACTTGGAAATAAAAGGAGGATGGCATATGTTCTCCACGTCATACCTGAGCATTGTTTAACAAAGCTGCCCAAGGGCTATTTAATTTTCTAGGATAATGTAGCTTTGTTTTACCTTACCGTTTTACCATATGTTTTACCATATGGCTGGTCAAGACTGTGAAGTTACATGTTAACTGGTAGATTTTTGTCTCCTAGAGAAGCAAAAGATTTCTGGTACAGATGCAAATGAATGGGTAACCATAGTGGTTACAGTTTTAGTATCATGTAGAGCATTAACCTGTCCTTTCTTGAGCTTAGCAAAACTATTTCAGCAGATTTTCTCTGAGAGGCTCTCAAATGCTGTTTGAACCAGCTTTACCATCCTGCTGGTTCCCTCACTTGTGAAATAAGTAAATCTTTGACATATATATTCTACTTCTGTAGAATGGCTCTTACTTTTTTGAAAATTAAGCTTGACAGTTTTAAAGAAAATAAAGTTGTGGGTTTCCGAGGACAATATAGGAAAGAGAAAAGAACCTATTTAAATGCTTGACTATTAAACACTCCTTCCTTCATGAACAGGGTGAGTAAAGACATGAAGTATTATTTTATTTGCAAAATTTCTTTGGCCTCATATACCTAGCAGAAGGATGAAATAATATTTTCTATAGAAAGAAAACAGTAACAAATTACACAGCTACTTGATATAATAGTACAAATTAGGTAAGTGGGGATATATGAATTGTTTAAAATAGCATAAATATTCTTATTATATATAAGGGCATGCACTCCGGAGATTTACATTTTGCTTTTATTTGTCCTTTAGTTTTTCTTTGCTCTGTGGAGAGGGGCAGGAAAGTTACTATCTGAGAGGAGACAGGGGATTCTGGATAGTAGAGAATCTTGGAAGCATTTAGAATGCCAACTATTAGGAAATGGCCAGGAAGTCGATTTCAGGAACCTGATACATGGATATATAAGATCTGAAGGGAGAGAAGAAGCTCAGGAGGAGATTGGGAAAAGGAAGGTGTATGTTGTCTCAGGGTATGGACTTAAGACTTTGTGATTACTTAACTCACTCTGACCAAGAATTCTGCAGTCGGCTGTGGCTGAGGCTGGGATGGTACATGGAAGACCATCCAGTGTGTGGACCTGTGTGAGTGGTGCAATCAGAGCCCATTGCACTCCCTTGTGGTTGCCCTGGGAGATCCATACTAATGCCTCTAATGCCCTTGTTGTTTGAGAATCTGGGGTCAGGAAATAATTCTCTGGTCAGGTTTAGTACAATAAGGACCCAGGAGATGATATTGGGGATAATGAGGATGTTAGAGAAATGTCCTTGTTGAATGCATTCTGTAAGAGATCAGAATACTGGGAATGAATGGAAACTTTTAAGATAACCTAAAAATTGGTTCAAAAGATAAATGAATGGTAAACGAATCAAAAGTATAAGTGTGTGTGTCTGGACTTTGAGATTTCCAGGTAAAATGATAGGTAATAAGGTAAAGGCTAGCCCCCTGATGTAAGGATATGTTTCATATGTATGACAATAATCTATTAGCATTAATTAACATTCAAGGGGAAACAGTCTTTACATTTAAATTTAAAATCACATGAAAATCACAGACCTGTACCTCTGAAACAAGTAATACATTATATGTTAAAAAAAAAGGGGGGGGAAATGAAGGGGGGAAATCGGAGGGAGAGACGAACCATGAGAGACTATGGACTCTGAGAAACAAACTGAAGGTTCTAGAGGGGAGGGGGGTGGAGGGATGGGTTAGCCTGGTGATGGGTATTAAAGAGGGCACGTACTGTATGGAGCACTGGGTGTTATATGCAAACAATGAATCATGGAACACTACATCAAAAACTAATGATGTAATGTATGGTGATTAACATAACAATAAATAAAAAAATAAAAAAATCACATGAAAATATTAAGGCCTGTATTAGTTTCTTATTACTACAAATTACTACCAATTTGGTGGCTTGAAACAGTGCAAACTTATTTAATATCTTAGAGTGTTGGAGATTGGAAATCTGAAGTAGGTGTCACTAAGCTAGCATCAGGATTTTGGCAGAGCTGAATTGCTTTTAGGGGCTCTAGGGAAAAATCCGTTTCCTTGCAGCCCTCTTGAATAATCCAGGATGATCTCACTATATTAAGGTCAGGTGATGAGCAACCTCAGTTCATCTGCACCCTCAATTCTCCTTGACCATGTAACAGCATAGTTAATGGCGTATTTACAGATTCTCAGGATTAAATTATGGGCATCTTGGAGTGGGGAGTGTTATTCTTCTTACCATAGGTCACAAAGACAGGAAAGCAAGATGAAATAAGAGAAATATAAAATAAGTCTCACTGGATCATAAGATATAAAAACTTAATTTTATTGATTTTATTGAATGTTTTATTAGTGCATCATAAATGTTTATAAAAATCTGATTACTAGTGGGAATTTTCAAGCCAGGTTCATTATGATTTGATGTTGTTTATAAGTTAATTTTGGACAAATACTTAAATAACTAGCTTTTTCTAGATAAAAGTAGTTTATCCTTTTAGTGATTAAAAATAATACCTTCTCTTTATAAAAAAAATGAGAGAAATATGTAAAGAAGAAAGTGTTAAAAAAAAGTGTAATGCGTTCATAGTCTTGTCATACAGAGAAAACTCCAAGTGCATTTTGGAATATCCTTCAGGTATTTTGCTAAGCCTAAAAATATATAGCAATAGGTTTGTTTAGATAAATGAGGTTATCTTTTGTTAATGTTGATATAGATCTGCATCATGGTTTTTAATTGCTTTTCAGAATCCTTTTTATGATGTATCATTATTTAAATGATCTCTAATTGGACATTTCACATAACTCCCATTTTCCTTTTTTTAAAAAAAACATACTGCAATTAAATATAAAAAATACTGTTGGCATTTTTGTACTTACTTATTTCATACATTTTCTGTTGATTTCCTTGGAGTAAACTCTAGAAGTAGATTGAATGATAACAGGTATCAATTTAAAATAGTTCTTGATTCTCAAGGACATGAAGAAAACAACTAACAAGCCTAGAGAGTAGAGATCTTATAAGAGTGGATAATTTAAAGTAGACTGTATTGAGGAATAATAAGAATGACTTTTACATAAAAGTTTGCTTATTATTTGTATCGTTGCATTGCGTTCTAGTACAAATTGATCCTATTGTTTAAAGCTCCCTTTCATTATTTTCTTGGGATTTTATGGATCCTAAGACTAACAGGCAGTGAGATCCTTACATAGGAAGTAAAAATGAACCACAAAAGGTGATTCTATCTATTTTGAAGAAGAGGAGACAGGCATGTAGCTAGGCACCAGGTATACGCTTCAGGTCATTTAGGTTACCTCCCTGGGCCTTTCTTTTCTAAGGGTAGGGCTGAAAAATGATTGATTTCCATCTGGCTCTAACATTCTATCAGTATTTAGTGCTCAGCCCTATATAAAATGACGTTTTGATGTTGAATTTACTGGTTTGCTTTATTTATGTATCTTCTTTACTTCCAAAAAGGTTTGTAGCAACTTATAATGAAAACTTGAATATAACAAGGACAAGAATAGCTATATAATAAAAGTCAAGTTACTCAAACTCTATGCAACAATTTTATTGGTAGAAGCAGAATCTGGACAACTGCACTACATAGCTGTCAAGCAGATGGTATGAAATAGTGTATATAAAATTCCCTGCACAGCTCATGGTCTATAGTTCCCATCCCTATCTCCTCAAATAAAAGAGGAAAAGCAGGGAAATACTGTAATAAAACTCTGGTTGAAGAACATTGCACCAAAACTGGTCTCAGCTTCTTAGCATCTAGAGCAAAGAAATGTGGGGGTAGATGAAGCTGACACTGGCTGGTAGCAAAATTGAAAAAGGGACGGATATCTTTCTGACCATGAATTCTGAGTGGATCTCATCTTGAGTCTTTATATATGGCCTTAACCTATTGCATATCTATAATAAGAATCACATAAAAGTGTTCTTCTAAATAAAATGTTGCCTGGGTGGCTCAGTCAGTTAAGCATCTGGCTTCAGCTCAGGTCATGATCCCAGGGTCCTGGAATGGAGCCCCGCATTGGGTCCCTTGCTCGGCGGGAAGCCTGATCCCTGCTCTGCCTGCTGATACCCCTGCTTGTGCGTGCGCTCTCTCCCTCCCTCTGACAAATAAAATATTTTTTTAAAAAAAGTAATGGATAAACACTGATAAACATACTTGGCAAAATTTAAAAAAAATTGTGGTAAAATACAATAACAAAATTGGCCACCTTAACCATTTTTAAGTGTACCATTGAATAATGTTAAGTGCACTCACATTTTTGCTCACCCAATCCCCAGAACATTTGTCTTTTGGCAAAACTGAAACTGTACCTATTAAACAACTCCCCATTTCTTCTTCACCCCCCATTTCCTGCTAACCACCATTCTACTTTCTATCTCCATGAATTTGACTACTCTAGGTACCTTATGTAAGTGGAATCATACCATATTTGTTTCTTTGTGGGTTTTTGTTTCTTTTGTGTGTTTTGTGTGTGTGTGTGTGTGTGTGTGTGTGTGTGTGTGTGTGTGTTTGGTAACTGTCCTCAAGGTTTATCCATGCTGTAGCATGTGTCAGAATTTTTTTTTCCTTTTTAAGTCTAAATAGTATTCTATTGCACGTGTATACTACATTTTATTGATCCAGTCATCCATTGATGGATACTTGGGTTACTTCTACATTTTGGCTTTTGAGAATAATGCTGATATAAACACAGGCACACAAATATCTCTTCAAGACTCTGCTTTCAGTTATTTTGGGCATATACTCAGAAATGGAGTTCCTGGAATATACAGTTATTTTTTTAAGTTTTAGAGTGACTGTCCCATTGTTTGCCATAGTAGCGGTACCATTTTACATCCCCACCAGCAGTATACAAGGGTTCCAGTTTCTCTACATTCTCACCAACACTAATTATTTCTTTCTTTCTTTCTTTTTAAATAGCCATCCTGTTTTGGGTGATGTGTTACCTCATTGTGTTTTCAATTTGCATTTCCCTCATAAATAGTGATGTTGAGCATCTTTTCACATTTTTAACGGCCACTTGTATATCTTCTTTGGATTAATCTCTGTTCAAGTCCTTTGCCCATTTTTTAATTGGGTGTTTTTGTTGTAGGTGTTCTTATTTACTGATTTACAGATATATGATTTGCACATATTTTTTGCAAATACTTACTAGGTATATGATGTGCACATATTTTCTCCCATTTTGTAGGTTGTCTTTTCACTCTCTTGATTATATCTTTTAATGCATAGACGTTTTAAACTTTGATGTAGTCCAATTTATCTACTTTTATGTGTGTTGTTATCTGACATAGTTTATATATACATTACAGTGATGGTTATGAAAAATGTATAACTCATGAATATAATCATATTACCTGAAAAGGCAAGACAAAAATTGTATATAGGAAATCTCTAATAAAACGTAAGTGCCCCTTAATAGTTCTAGTGATACAGTTATATACCCAATCCTTCTTTCTTGTAGATACAATGTGATGTGCGCTGGAGTTCTAAAAGCCCATTTCACACCATATATTAATTGATCATAAAATAACAAAATATTTTAAGGAATGTATTGACTATATGCTACCAAGTATTTTAATTATAAGGCACATTACATTTATTATTCTGGTACTTTTGTTTGCCAAAGTCATTTGTAGCTTCTTAAAATACTAGAAAGTTTTTATTAGAGAGGACTTTCTTTTCCTACTTTCTTTGTACTGGACAAGCATTGTAATGCTGCTGCATTCAAATTTCACTTCATAAACTTGCTCTTCCACCGATTTATTTGTTTAGTGTTTATTATGGTTATAAAGGTGATTCAGTTGTAGCATATCTTAATAGAGCTGCTATTGGGGAAAGATAGATATTATACAGGGGAAGTACATAAACAAACGAGATAATGTCAGAGAATAAAAGGTTCTATGAATGAAATAAAACAGGAATTGTGACTGAGACAAAGGAAGAGCAACAAATGAGATAATGTCAGAATAAAAGGTTCTATGAATGAAATAAAACAGGAATTGTGACTGAGACAAAGGAAGAGCTATGCTTTGGAACATTGGCATTGTTTATTTATTTTTTTTATTTATAAGATTTTATTTATTTATTTGAGAGAGAGAGAGAATGAGATAGAGAGAGAGCACGAGAGGGGGGAGGGTCAGAGGGAGAAGCCGACTCCCCGCCGAGCAGGGAGCCCGATGCGGGACTCGATCCCGGGACTCCAGGATCACGACCTGAGCCGAAGGCAGTCGCTTACCCGACTGAGCCACCCAGGCGCCCTGGCATTGTTTATTTTATATGCATTTATAACTGGAAAACAGTAGAATGTTTTACCTTAGCTATAATTTTCAAACCTAGCTAATTCTTTTATATCTATAACTATTCCATGATTTCCATTTCAATAACAGTTTCAATGCTAAGCTTTTTGAATCCCATGATTCAAACTTTGAAAAAGAAACTTTAATTCCAGGAAACATGGGACGTTTGTCACAATGGCACTGATACTTGCTAATATGAAATGCAAATTCTTTAAAATCCTGACCCAGTTAGGGCAGAGTTTCTTCCAGATTCCTTTATGATAAAACTGAGCTGTGATGCTAGGCCCACCAATTCCCCTATTCAGGAGGCACCTGAAAACTTGGTGATGTCTGGATCACCAACCCTGTTTGAATTATCTTGTTTAGAGGTATGTTAATTTACATCATTGGATTCTAGAAATACAAAGTTCTCTCATTCTATGAATCAGCACAGCAGCTTTCTTATTAGTGATTGTCTTGGCCTGCCACGCTTCACTGGCTTCAAGTTTTTTTCCTTGGAGGAGGTGCTCACTGTGGAATGGGACAGTTTAATCTTAACTGGGAATGGGTTTCTTTTTCACCCTTGATTCATATTGACTCAAATCACCAGACATTAATTTTACAGATAAAATACTTCACTGACTTGCTTTAAATTTTTAATTTTAAGCGTTATGCATTTTGTTAGTCATTGTAAGTATAGTTAAGTACAAAAGAAATTCAAAAATTGAAGAAAATCCACAAAAAAAATAAATTATGAAATGTGTCTCCACTGTATATACATGGCTGTAGATGAGCTTTTTATGTCCCAGTATGGAATACGTACTTAAGTGGCAATCTTTCAGCAATGGTAAATGCGAGGTATGGTTAGTAACTGAAATTTTAAGTTAAAAAAATTACAATCGTCAGAAGTCAAGCTGTCTTAACGTAGGTCCTTGGCTTTAAAAAAAAAAATAAATCTTCACGTATAACAAAATGTAATCTCAGATTCCTAAGAGAAAGAGTGATGTTTCTTGGTTCTATGCCCTCCATTCCCCCTACAACATGCCGCCTTAAAGAAAATACACACTCATTAAAAAGTAAATGCAGTATAGTAGCAAGTACGGAGGATGCATAATTAGGATGAAATACCCTGAATTATATGGAAGTAGATTGAAAACATATTACTAGGAAAACTAGGAACAGGGAGAAGGGCAGAGTTCTATTTGGTCTTTTTCAATTTTAATGTAAATAATTCATGTCTTAACTCCCATTAAAAGGAGAAAATAAAAGTATCAAGTCTTGTAAAACTAAGCTAAATTAAAAAACTAAATTATTAGAATATTAGAATTGATAGAAACCATAGAGCTCATGTCCAATTTTTTCATGTCATAGATGGGAACTTAGAGGCTCAACCATAAAGTGACTTACCCACGGTCACACACAGCCAACTTGACTTCTAACCTGGAGTTCTTCCACTGCCTACCCTTAGGGACTCTGGGCTCATTTTCCAGCTGTAGGAGAAAGTTCAGCCTGGGCAGAAAGGGCCCCACTCTTCCATGTTTCAACCCTTTATGGGGGAAGGTAGAGGGGGAGATGGCAGTATCTGTGACATGACTATTGTCTTCTCACTGTCTCTATAGAAGCAAGCTATTTCCATTTGTGCCCGATGTCCTTTATTTTAACATAAAATGAATGATCCTTGGAACTCTTGTGTATTTTGGTTTTATATTCTCCCATTAGTATATGCAAGTTATAACCATTTCCAAAGCATCTGAAGCTCTCCTTTCTATCACAAACGTAAAGGCCGAGAGGCAGCTTAAATCTGTTTTTTCTCCTTATTGTTCTTTTATGAGCAACTCATCGCACTCCAGGTCACTTGTCAGTAACGTTTATTTAGCTGAGGTTGTCTTTCTGAGCTGACTGAGACCAAAAAAAATGGTTGATTGAAAAGTCAATGCACATGAGTTCACCACTCTGCAATCAACAGGGCAATCAAAGGTGCTGAAGTGTTTTTCCCAGGTTCAGATTGCACCGCATTGCGCCTGGATGCATGTTCTCAGCATTTGTACTTTAAATATTGTTGGGCCTAAAAGGCCACATAAACATTACCTGAACCCTGATTGCTGCTGAATTGGAGGCAAAACAGCATGTCTAAGGGTTTTAGAGTCACCCTTGACATTTTTGTGGCTTGGAAGATTTGTAGAAGATTTATGAGTGTCAATAAAACGTGAAGTCTCATTGAAAATCTTCATGAATGAAAGAATGCACATGTGTAGGTGTATGTATAGCCCTACACGTTTCACTGTAGCAAAATGAGCAAAACTGTACTTTGAGAAGATAGAAGGTGAAACACAGGTATCTTGTAAGTCACAACTGAAATCCGGGGGGGATGTAACTTATTTTCTCACCTTTTCTGACCTTTTAGTTGGAGGTTGTTTGGTTGAGATTGTTGGCTTGGGCACAGACTTGTTTCCTTAGGCTATGGTGCAGTAAAGCTCATTTAGTCACCACCACCACCACCAGCACCACCAAGATCACCACTGACACCCTGCCAACAAATCAGTGTGCAATTAGCAAAATTGCAATAGTCCAGTGACCTGTTCCCACAAAACCATATATATACACACACACACACACACACACACACACACACACACACACACACACACACAGTCATCTAACAAGCAGTGCTTTTGAACACCTACTTACAGGCATTGGGCATATACACTGTTGATTGTGGTAATTATGGTCCCAGCTCTCCTGGACCTCAGAGGATATAAGCTAATAAAATAATTTTAAGTATTAAGAACTCTGAATTCATGTAGTCCAGAAAACGTCACCAAGGAGAAGGCATTTGACCTGAGTTTGCAGGTCCTAGGCAGCCATCATGTTGAAATCTGGGGAAATTCTCTCCAGGCAGATGAAAGAACAAGGGAAAAAGCTCTAAAATAGGAATAAGCTTGAAGTGTTTGAGAAAAGTAATGGCAGCCAGAGCAGTGGAACTATTGGAAGCAAGGAAGTGGGTGGAATAAAATGAGGTTGGAGAGGGCTGGGTGGGTTGGGCTATGGAGAGTGTTGTAGGGGATTTGTGTTGGGATACCACTGGGCAGGGAGGTTAAGTAGGGGGAGTGAGATTGGATTTGTGTGTTGGAACTGTAAGGAATAGATTATTATTTTGGGGGGGCCTGGATTGATTATAAAAGGGATGAGAATGAAGTGTTCCGTGAAGGCAGAGATTTGTATCAGTTTAACTCACCACTACATCCCTACCCCAGAATGGTACCTAGAATATAATAGGTGCTCTATAAATATGTTGAAAATACAGATATAGTATGTGTGTGCATGCATTCCTATGACTGTTAATTATTTTTGCCCTAGAGTTCCTCCATCTACATATTAATTTTCTCTCAAAAAATAGCTTTATTAGAAGTTTAACTTTGGGGTGCCAGGGTGGCGCAGTCAGTTAAGCGGCTGCCTTCAGCTCAGGTCATGATCCTAGGGTCCTGGGATCAAGCCCCGTGTCAGGCTCCCTGCTCCGCAGAGAGCCTGCTTCTCCCTCTCCTTCTGCCTGCTACTCTGTCTATCTGTGCTCTCTCTCTATGTCTCTGTCAAACAAATAAATAAAAAATCTTTAAAAAAATAAAAGATTAACTTTGTCTTCACAAGAAAATTGATCATTCGTTTATCTGCACATTTTATACCTACAAATGGGACATCCCTGAAATTTCATGTAAGAACTATGCATTTTGTATTCTTCAATCTGCTATAAATTATATTTTATACCTTTCTTTTTTTGTAAAACAAAACTGTGCACCAAGTGATTTTTCCCTTACAAAAGCTCAATTTTCTTTTTTTTTTTTTCCTGGTTAATACCTTAGCTGCTAAAAACATCCTTATCAGTCCTTACACATTCACCTCTATCTTATTTGCTCATTTTCTCTTTTATTGTTTTACTTGATTTTGTATCAGGGTGTTTAAATTGTGCATCTTCACCTTGTCTCACCCCTCAAGGTGTATTTTAGATTTCTAGAGAGGGCTATTTCTTCCTTTACATGACTAACAAAGATGCTTACTGCTCCAACAGCATGTTGTTACCTTGCCTGGGGCTGTGACTACACATCTAACGGTGAAACTTAAACATTTATAGATACGTTACTTTTTTTTTTAAAGATTTTATTTGACAGAGACACAGCGAGAGAGGGAACACAAGCAGGGGGAGTGGGAGAGGGAGAAGCAGGCTTCCCGCCGAGTGGGGAGCCCGATGTGGGGCTTGAACCCAGGACCCTGGGACCATGACCTGAGCCGAAGGCAGACACTTAACAACTGAGCCACCCAGGTGCCCCTATAGATATGTTACTTCTAAACACATGCCTTACTGTCCTCCCTGCAAGAATTTCAATAGTTTGAATGGTTTCAGTAGCTTCTCTGTTGACTTCATTGTCTACAGTTTCTTCTCCAGTTTATCCTTCAGTGATGTCCCACCTGCCTAAAACACTGATTTGTTGAGCAAAAAAAAATTTGCTCGCTTAAAGCATGATCCAGAAAAAGCTTTTATCTACAGAATAAATTCTACTTATAATAACGTACAATTTGAGGTCCCTTACCATCTGACACTACCTACCACATTATTGATAATTAGTAATTTATCCTTGCCACCCACCGCACCACCTAGAGTTAGACTGTCCTTGACTGCCTCCTCTTTTACTGATCTCACCATGCCTTGTTCGTTGACATAAATCTCCTTCCCCTGCTTGCTCATTTCATTGGAACCCTACTCCCACTTCCAGGGTTTCTTGAGTGCCATTCCTAAACTTTTTGGTCCAAGTTGGTGCTCATGAAACTTTGCTTATGCTGCTGTTTTCTTAATTCTGCTGTCATACTTAATTGGCCCCTTAACTCTTGTTACTGGTATTAGAAAACAAAATTCAAAGCTAAGTGAATTTGAAGATGTAATTGGTTTTATTAAGCAGTTCATGAATTGGGCAGCATCACATCTAGCAAGTAGAGAGGGGAGCTCTGAAGAGTTGTACAAATTTTTTTTTTTTTTATAGGAAGGAGGGTGGCACAAAGAAGTAACTAGCAAAGGAAAAAAAAAGGATTGTTTCAGGGAAGTTCACTTTTCCTTAGGCCCATAAGTAAGTGGTCTTCTTATTTGGATTACCTCATCTTCCTTTAGGGGATGGAGAAGGGTCCATGTGACTGATATGGAATAGGAATTTCCTGCCTGATCCTTTCTGGGGGTGGTTGAAAGTATAACTAGCTTAAATATTAAAGCCTGATTTGGGGATGTGGCCTAGAATAAGTGACTCCATTTGGGGCCTGTGGTTTTCTTTTTGACACTTGTCTTTGAGCTCCTTGAAGGCGGAGGAAAAATTGTCATTTTATCACCAGCACTACACACAGTACTAAGTTCTCAGCCAATACTTGGTGAACAAGTGAGTGAGTGATCAAATGAATAATTATATTTGTGAGCATGAGTTGAGCTGCCTTGCCAACAACATTCTCCATATTGGCAAAACTTTGATGTCATGTCAGGAACTTAGACACTATTGTTGGTGAAATAAGCAGTAGCAAATTAAGTTACCTTGAAACTTGAGCCAGAATAGTTGGGGAGATCGTTTTGACGTTGTGAAAGGCATCTCAATTTTTTTTTTTCTGAGAGGACACTCTCTTCATAGCTCATATATTTCTTATAAACAATATTTAAACTTTTTAATTAAAGTGTAGCATACATATGTTAGTGGACAGGCAGTGAATTTTCATAGCGATTAACATAGCCAGGTAATCAGTACGCAGGCTGTGATAGACATCCCTGATGGTGGGCATTGTATCTGAATTAACTGCCATTTGGAGAAGACAGCGCCTCAACATGCTGACAGTTTCTCTTGCACCATGAAATCTTGTCCAGGAGAGAGGTTGTGGGTAGTTAATACCCTTAGGGGAGCCCTCAAATATTGTGCATGGAAGTCTGCTCCTAAATTGTACAGCCTCCCCATCTTGCAATGGGGCAATCTTGATGTGTGCTCCACATGGGTTCTCATAGAGTGATTAGGTCATTCTTGCAATAATGCATTTAAAGCATAGCTTAAGATTTGTCCCACATAAAATTTTGTTAGAAAAAATGTATTAAGTTTCGTGGACGCAAAACTTTATATAAACCTCACACATAACCACTGTATTGAGTGGTATTTATGGTAAAGAATTTTGGATATTAAACCATAAAAAATATAACAAAAAGAAAATACTAGCCCAGATTGGTATATCTGTATATACTGCAGAAGCAAGGCCACAATGCCTTCCTGGAAATATTATCAAGGCCAGGTATATCAGTAGCACAATAAATGTGAAATGATTAAATTCACCTATTGAAACAAGTTTTAGATAGATTAAAAATAACCAGTCATGTCCAGGTGGCTCAGATGGTTAAGTGTCTGCCTTTGGCTCAATTCCTAATCCTGGGGTCCTGGGATTGAGTCCCACATCAGGCTCCCTGCTCCTTGGGAGCCTGCTTCTCCCTCTGTCTCTCTCTCTCTCTCTCTCTCTTCCTCTGTCTCTCATGAATAAATAAATAAAATCTTAAAAAAAATAGCCAGCCATATAAACTTAAGACTGGTACCTGAAATCTAAGACTAGAGAAATTTTGAAATAAAAATTTTGAAAATAAAAGGTTGAAATGTAAAGTAGATAAGAACCAAAAAAACAAAAGAGTTGAAGAGGAATATCACTTTATGTTAAAAGAAATAGTTTGCTTAGAATATATAACTCCCAAGACTTTTGTGTATTTAACAACCTAGGCAGGATTTATGAGGCATAAAATGAAAATAATTATACTTTGGGAAAATTCAGCCCAGATTTTTGAGAAATGTATAGGTTAAAAAATGCAAAACCAGGGACACCTGGGTGGCTCGGTCATTAAGCATCTGCCTTCGGCTCAGGTCATGATCCCAGGGTCCTGGGATCGGGCCCCGCATCGGGCTCCCTGCTCCGCGGGAAGCCTGCTTCTCCCTCTCCCACTCCCACTGCTTGTGTTCCCTCTTCTGCTGTGTCTCTCTCTGTCAAATAAATAAAAAATAAAATCTTTTAAAAAAAGGCAAAACCAGGCAACAATATTTGGAAATATTGGAAACACAGGATTAATAAACTTTAATACATGTGCACAAAATCTTTCATCTAACAAATAGGGATTATACATTCTTTTCTAGTACTTAGTAAACCTATATACACTTATTTATCATAAGGCCATAAATGAGTCTCAACAAATTTCAAAGAGTCAGTATTATGTAGATTATATTCTCTGACATTAATATAGTAAATATTCATAGCTATAATTGACATAAACAGAAACTCTTGGAGGTCCTCAACAGTTTATAAACACGTAAAAAGGTCATGAGATCAAAATGCTTGAGCACCAGTGATGTATTTTAAACTTCAGTCCCTTTTCCTCCCCTTCCTCCCTTCTTTCCCTTTCTTCCCCCCACCCCATTCCCACATAAAAAGAAAATTCATCAAGGTTCAGTAAGTTCCACAGTTTCATTTTCCAAGAATAAACAGAGTGTTTGCAAAATGTATTCTATTTTTTTATGTTGGTAAAACTATCTTAATATCAAATTCTGATAAGGATTGTAAAGGAAAGGAATATTTGAGACAACTCACTTATGAATATAGCTGCCAACTGTTTAAATGAAACATAATAATTAAAATCTAGCATTGTATAAAATAAATATCAGGTAGAGTTGATCCCATAATTACAAGGATGATCCACATGAAACATTAATGTAATCTATTAATATATTAAGGAAATAAATATCACTTAAGTAAAAAAGCATTTGGTATAATCCAATAATACACTTGTTTAAAACCGCTTACCAAACTAGGATTAGAAGGCAGTTTCCTTGATCTTGTACATGGTATATATATATATCAACATCATAGTAGTCTAAGTTTAGAAGCATTCAATTAGAATCAGAAATAATACAAGCATGACTGGTATCACCTCAACTGTTCTTTAGTCTTGGTAGTTACAGTGTATATAAGAAAAAAATGTTTAAAGGAGGAGATACAATCATTATTTATAGATAAAAAGATCTACATATATTCCACAGAATTTACTAGCTGAATTTATAAATTAATCTAAATTTTAAGTGTCTTTTTCATGACCCTTGACAAAAATGCCTTTAAAATTTAGTACAGATGATGGAAGTTCCAATCATAGTTGAGATAATTTTCATGGAGAAAATCAGAAAAGTCCTGAGTTCCTCCAGCCTGGGCTTTGTGAGTCTAGCCTGTGCATCTGTTCAGGGGGAAGGGAGAGTGGTGGCAGGTTTGGGTTCCAGCTCAGTCAGTGACAGGTTTCAGTCTGTCCTTGTGTAGCCGTTGATCTGTGAGGTGATCAAAAGTGCCAAATAGCCTGAGAATGAATGGCTGCAATTTTCAGTGTTCTTGCTAGCAGACACTATGTTCCTGTAAGTTGCAGGAGCCAGGCCAACTTGATACAGCTGACTTATTTTTTAATGTCTTTTTGTCTCTCTCTGTGTATGTACGCCTGTATCTGTGGATATTTGTGTTCAGATACAGATGTTCTCATTTAATCGAATAAGTTGGTCACATAACAGGGACCAAAGAGATCGTTGAAAAGAGGACAAAACCCCACAGTGGCCCACATATGGGATATATGTTGAACAGTAACTGCCCAAAGAGAAAGAAAAAGGCAAGATTATAGTAAAATACTATATGTTACCAATTAGGGTATACCTTGTATCTTTTCTAAGCCTACTGGGCATGCTGGATTGCTCTAGAATTTGTGAAAGAAGAGACTTTGGTTGGATTTTGGGAGCCTTAGGTATGCCTGGTAAGATTCTAGTCAGCTATAAATAATGTCCATTTAAGATGTGGTATGAGAAGCTGTGATTAAAATCCCAAGTGGAAGTTTACAGTGTGAAGACAGACTTACGATTCATTTGGATCTCCTGGCTTGTTTTTAAGGGTAAGTGGTCAGTTCTTTTTCTCGTTTTCCTAAAGTGGTCAGTGTCTGGGAGTTCAAAGATAGAGTATCTCTGGTAGGTGAAGGCTATTATAGTCAGAAAAAGAAATGCTGTTTTGCTGTTCTCCATGTCAGGTGCCGCAGTGCCCCAGCCCACCCTGCAGGAAGCTGGTTTCGGTATTTTGTGTTCTAAATGCCATCTTCAGCTCATGGTGAAACAAAGCATTCTTGGCAGCCCATAGCTGTTGCATTCCTTTGTATTCATCTTGGCATGTATTTACTTTCTTTTATCCATACAATCACCTTTGCTAGGTAAGAAAACTGAGTCTTAAAATAAACTGAGAGATTTGTCCAAAGTCACAAAGCTGGGGTAAATGGCAGAAGTAACTCTTGAGCTATTTTTTGGAGCAGCTCATATATATTTTTTTAAAAGATAAGTCTACAGAATTTAGTTACACAGTATTTCCAAGAAATGATTTGAATTTATATATTATTGATTTGCATGAACTTGTCTGTCTGATGAGAGTATTAATTTTCCTTTAGATGTGTTTGTCACATATTCACAATCTTAATTCATAAAAATTGGGGTGACCTAAGTATAATGACTGTTCAGTTCTTTGCATACGGCTTTTGATATTCTTTTGTGTATTTGTTATTGCTGTTGTACTTTTTTAAGCCACAAGAAGTTGTTAGCACTCAATTTAGGCTCCTTATTACCATTGGGTTTTGCTAAGCATCGGATAATAACCCAAAGATTAAAAACCTTACTTTAAAATTCAAGCCTATATTACGCATTTTCCCACACATACTTTTAAGTAGCAGCAGTATATTCAAATGACAGGAGGTGCTTGGTGTGTTTTGCTTTCATTATTTTTCTCTGTGTTTATAATTACACCAAGCTCCAATATATTTTTAATAACTTTAAAAAAAGTTGTTGCAAAGGCACAAAGAATAGAATGGCAGAGATTTGTAGCATAATAGAATTAATTTCATTGTCCTTTTCATATGGCTCATAACAGTTGCCAGGTTTAATCACAGCTATCCATCCCCAAGGAACTATTTCGTTTGCAACAATTTTAAATATGAAAGTTCTTTGACCTGAATGCTTGGCATCCTGGAGTGGAGAAAAATGAGGGTTATAGTTAAAAATGGTATCATCATATTTTTAAAATAAAAAATGCATATGTTATGAAATCACTAAGAAGCATATTCATAAAAATTTTAAGTTTTATTTTATTTGTGTGTGTGTGTTGTGGGGAGGGAGGTCGTTTTGTTGCTCATTTTTCCCCTGAACAGGTGTGAAGAACATGTTTTGCCAGTGGGAGCCTGGGTGATTCATTAATTTCTTTTCACTTCATGCAAGGGAGCTTTCTCTCACACCTGAGGTGCTTACACTCTGACCCACTCTGGCCTTATCTAAGGCCAGGGAAGCCACCTTCAAAATAGCAAAAGAGGGAATATGTATAGCCCGCACCCCCTCCTTATGTGGTCTCCAGCCCTTTACCCATTTAAAGGGGCAGGATGCATTAAAAAATAAGGAATTTGTAGCCAAACAAAACTCCATTTGAGTCCCAGGTCTACCACCAGTCGTTTTGTTAGAATGCGAAAGTTACTTAACTGCTGTGAGCATTAGTTGTTTTATCTGGATAATGTAATTAGTAGTCTCTGTCTTGCAGGATGGTTTGGGAATATGAAATCATGGCATACACAGTGTACGGCACACAGAAAGCCTTTGATATATGGAAGCTGTTTGCATAGATGTTGCTGTCTTTGACTTCTCCACTAAATTCCAGTCGGTCTGAATTGTGGATGTCCTTTTATGTAAGGTGGAACTAATAGGGTCCAACTTGCTTGGAATTATTGCTTCAAAAAGGAAAGCAGCATGTCCAGAGTAGGGCCCACGTGAGAAAACAAATCTGGCCTTTTCTTACCATATTGAGAGAACCAAAAATTTATCTTTTAAATTGAAGTATAATTTACATAGAATAAATTGCACAAATCTTAAGTATACAGCTTAGTAAATATTTACATATAAATGTACCTGTGTTACCACTACCCAGATCAAAATAGAGAACATTTTCAGTACCCTGGAAAGATCCCTCCGGGCTCTTCGCAGTCAGTCCTCCACTGTGCTCAGAGATAATCACTATTCTGACTTTTATAACTACAGATTAATTTTGTCTGTTCTTGAACAACATACAAAGAGAATCCTATAGTATGTCTTTTGGGTCTGGCTTCTTTTGCTCAATATAATGTTTTTGAGATTCAACCATATGTTAGTAGTTCATTTCTTTCTCCTCTGAATAGTTGGGTTGTTTCCAGCTCTTGACTATTCTGAAAAAAATCTATCAATCTTTTATAAGTATTTTTGAGGACATAGCCTCTCATTTCTTCGGACTATATACATAGAATTGCTAGGTCATAAAGGAAGCATATGCTTAAAATTGTTAGAAACTGCCAAGTGTTTTCCAAAGTGATGGTTCTATCTTCTGTTTCCACCAGCAGTATATGCAAGTTCTAGCGCCCTACATTCTCACCAAAACTTGCATTCAGTCAGCATAATTGTACCCTTTCTTAAAAATTTTGTGGTGGCTTCTTATTGTGTATTTAATATATATTTCCCTGCATACCCATCAAGTTGAATGTCTTTTCACATGGTAGTCATTCAGACATCTTCTTTTGTGAATTGCCTATTGATAGAACCAAAGAGTTACTGACCAATTGCACTTTTGAGGAGTCCTTTTGTGTTGATGATAGATAAGTGTTTTTCTTGGAATTAGTTTTTTTAAAATATTAAACCAATGCAAATATACTTTCATTTTCTAGACCAAGGCTAATTGGTTGTAAAGACCTATGTCTTCCTTTAAGAAAAATAAGACTGATGAATCACAGACCTGTACCTCTGAAACAAATAATACATTATATGTTAAAAAAAAAAGTAGGAAGGGAAAAATGAAGTGGGGGGAAATTGGCGGGGGAGACGAACCATGAGAGACTATGGACTCTGAGAAACAAACTGAGGGTTCTAGAGGGGAGGGGGTGGGGGGATGGGTTAGTGTGGTGATGGGTATTAAAGAGGTCATGTACTGCATGGAGCACTGGGTGCTATATGCAAACAATGAATCATGGAACACTGCATCAAAACTAATGATGTATGGTGATTAACATAACATAGTAAAATAAAATAAAAAAAAAAAGAAAAATACACAGGGGTCTCCTTCAGTTGGTTCCCAAAAGATCCTGTAATAAGATGTTCCTACTGCTCTCAGCCTGTTGGAACATAGACATTACTGGGGAATGCTTTATTGTTAGCCTCTGTTTTGTGCCTTGGGCTGGATGGCTGCTCATACATAGCAGATATGATTAGGTATTTTCACGGAAGACAGCTCAGAAGGGAGCTGTATGACAGCTTCCCTTGCGTCTGTTGCTCCACTGAGGTGTTCAGAGGCCCTCAGGGTGACATCCGGTCAAAAGGGTGGTTTAAGCAGAAAGTGTCTGGATGGCTATTATTTGGTGGCTGTTATTGAAAACGCACTTTGGGAAGCAGAATGTCATAAGCAGAAATGAACACATGGCACATAGAATTATAGGATTTTAAAGTTAGAAGGGGCCCTAGAGATGATCTAGCTTAAACATCTCATTTTTTTGAATGAGGAAATCGAGGCTTAGTGAGATACTGGACTGTCTGGAGTTTGCAATGCTAGTCAATGGAGGAGCTAGATTTTTTGTAGTCTTTATAAGAATTAGATTATCTGATGAGTAAAATTAAGTTGAATGCAAGGACTTGGTGGTACACTTTGTTTCATTTAAGAGGTACTGCTCACTCTTACAACTGCTATTTATTATATGTCCCTGAGCTCCTTCTAGTGGGAGTTTGCTGTGTTATTCTTCTCTTCCCCAGCACATGCATAAAGCCTTGCATGGGGTCTGAGCCCCTTCTTCTAGGAATGAAACTGTGAAAAAAGCAGGCAGCATGTTTTAGCCACAGCAAGTGGAGTTGAAGAGTAAATCACAGAACTAGGCCTGAAGAAAAAGTTCAGGATCAAGCTGAAGTAGTTTCTCTCAAATTCTGTAAAAGTCAAGAGCCTTTATGTAAATTTCAATGTATTGAGCAAGTAATGGAAATTTTAACAAAATGTGGCCATTTATGATTTCATACAACAGTAAGCCTGGAGGCGGGGACTTTCCAGGTTCGGTTAACTTAGTGGATAAATGGCGGTTTTGTTCCCTGCAAGCTTTCTGTACAGCTTTGGAGGACGAGAGTGAAAATGGCAGCCTCCCAGTCTTCACCCTGCAGGAACTGAGAAGTCGGGGCCCCACTCCTCAGTGAGCCCCCAGAGAAAAGCAGTCAATCACTCCCATCTCCCCAGTCTCTGGCCGCACTCTGTGCTCACTCAGCCTGTGACCAAGCATTTCTGTCTCTGGCACATGACCCCCTGCGGAGTCTCTAAACCCAGCAGATCCCTGCTGTGCGCTCCCACGCTGCTCCTCCCTGGGGAGGAAGTGGAGTCTCCCCATATCTGCCACTTGTTGGGTCCCTGCTGGAAGAGCAGTGGCCTGACTGTGCTGCAGATCACGGTTTATGGCAACCCCGAGCTGAGAGCCCACTCCTGGGCTCCGTCTCTGCAGCCGGCTTCCCCGCTCCGATGCCTGGGAGCTCTGCCGCACTCAGACACCCCCGGTCTTTCTGTGACCCCGAGGGTCCTGAGACCACACTGTCCCAGCGAGGGTTCCATCCCCCGCTAAGCCACTGGAGCGACCTCCTTCAGCAGAGCCAACTTCTAAAATTTCTGATTTTGCGCTCCGCGGCTCTATCACTTGCCAGTAGGGGCTGATGGAGGCCCCCTCCCCCGCTGTCTGTCTTCTCGAATATAGTCTCAGATTCACTTCTCCCCAGGTCCTACCTTCCAGAAAGTGGTTGCTTTTCTGTTCAGAGTTGCTGCTATTCTTTTCTTCCATCTCCTGTTGAGTTTGTATGTGTCCAGTGTGGTTTGATCCCTATCTAGCTGGGACCAGATGAAATTTATGTCTCCTACTCCTCTGTCATCTTGCTCCTTTCCCAAAATTATAGATATTTAATGCATACATTTTGATGAGTTTGGACAAATGCATACACTCATGATATCATCACCACAATCAAGGTAATATATATATTCATCACTGCCAATAGATTCCTTGTGTCCCTTTGTTTTTTGTGTCTTTGTGGTTAGATCACTTAACATGAGGTATACCCTCTTACATTTTTAAGTGCATACCACCATTAACTACAGGCCCTATGTTGTACAGATCTCTAGAACTTATCTCCTATAACTGTAGCTTTATTACCATTGAACAATAACTCCCCATTTTCTTCCCTCCCTATCCCCTATTTCATTATCTGCTTTTATATGTCTGACTGTTTTAGATATCTCATATAGTAGACTCGTGCAGCATTTATCTATCTGTGACTGACTTATTTCACTTAGCATCAGGTCTTCCAGGATCACTCATATTGTCATGAGTGCTAGGATTTTCCCCTTTTTCAAGGTTAAGTAATATCCCAACTTCTGTCTTAATGTCTGCTTCTGGCATATCCAATTCACCGTAGCTTCTAACGCTGGGACTTCTTCCCAGGATTGCTGTCCCAACTCCAGGTGGCAGAAGCTTGTAGAAAGGTAGAAAAGAACATATCTCTCTCGAAATCCATTTAAAGAGTGCAGAAATCCATCCTGGAATCACTCAGCAGATATTTGTCTCATTGTTATTGGCTGTTACTGTGTCACACACCAATGCCAAAAGCAATCATTTACGTGAATGAGACCATCATTATGGGCTTAGACCAGTCAAGACTTAACCCCTGGGGCTTGGGTTGTGACCTAGCTGCTGCTTAGGAACAAGACTGTACTGAGGACAATGAATAAAATTTCAGCTCAGGAAGAAAAAAGACAGGGAGTAGGCGGGAGGGAGGAGGGTAGGCAGTAAGGCTTGCCTTGGTAGACAGTCAAAAGTGGCCAGGAATCTCAGGGCCAAGAGGGATGCGTGAGAGTCATGAAAGGCAAAGGAAGAGCAGTTTCATTGGAACACGCACATGACATGGCCTTAAAAGAAGGACACAGAATAATTTGGTCAAAGAATACGTGCTGAATCAGTGAGAACAGTTTTTGGGATTTATTGGTCCCTTTTGGGTAATGGTCTTGAATCTGCCTTTCTAAATCATTCTTTCACCATAAAATCACACATATGATACTCTAATGGACATGTGCACATTTTAATAAAACCACATCAAAATTTGTAAGAAATAAGACATATCCCTATAGACATTTTCCTCTTTTGGCCTGGCACTTATAAAATACATTCTAAAAGTGCATGAGGGATGCCTGGGTGGCTCAGTCATTAAGCATCTGCCTTTGGCTCAGATCATGATCCCAGGGTCCTGGGATTGAGCCTTGCATCGGGCTCCCTCCTTAGCGGGGAGTCTGCTTCTCCCTCTCTCCCTGCTTGTGTTCCCTCTCACTCTCTATCAAATAAATAAATAAAATCTTTAAAAATAAATAAAAAATAAAAGCACATGAATCACAAAGTTATTTATTTCAGGGTTTAAGAATAGAAATTTACCTGAAAAAGTAAATATGGCTATAATGAATAAAAATGAATTACTACACTTTAATTTCTTTTGATAAAATGTGATATTTTTCACAGATAACATTAATAAAGACATGTATGTCTATAAAACAAAAAGAAAAATTAATTTTTATAGTTAAAATTTAAATATATTGAATTTATAGATTATTTGAATTTAGATTTTAACACAATTAATATGAATAATATTAATAATATCACATGCATCATTAATTTGTTTTTTGATATATAAAATCATTTTGTCCTTACCGAGATATCCTAGCATTGTTCTTCCTGAAAATTAATGTGAATATACGTGCACTAATAACCCTGCTTTCATATTTATTTCTGCCTATTTCCTTACTAGCTTTTTATCCGTGGATAAAATGAAAACCAAATATAAAGTCATAGCTAAGATGCACAGTGATAATTTGCAAGCAAACGACTGTAAGCTGTGCCTATGGAGTTCTGTCCCTAAAATGGATAAATAAGACAAACTGCAGAATATGTGCAATTGTAGCTGGTAGCTGCTATAACTCTACCCTTTCTCTACCAGTTCAGAAAGCATACTAAGATGCAAAAAGAGTTGTAATATTCCAAGACTAATCTTGAATCAGTACTGATTTATGTAAACACCAGTCTTCACAAATGTTTTACTTTGACGACTACTGATTACAAAATATTAGTGACCTACTTCTCAATATTTATTTGGGGGTTGAGAATTGAAGTCATAATTAGAACACAGAATAGTTTATTTAACTCTAGGGCACCTCTTGTTTTAGTGTTTTTTTCTTTTTTAAATTGAGATGAAATTCTCATAAAATAAAATGAACCATTTTAAAGTGCACAGTTTAGTGGTGTTAGTGCGTTCACAATGTTGTGAAACCACTGCCTCTATTAGGTTCTAATCCCAAAGTTTTAGTATGCTTCTGATCTCTTATGCTAAATTTTACATAAATCTTGTATTAGATAATGGAGAGGCAGTAGAGAGAGACCATTTAGGAATGACACTTCAGTAGAAAGTGATACATCCACCTTCTAGGAAAGCGGTGGATTTGGAAAAAGACCACTCCATTATTCCATTCTTTTGGCAAATTGATAAATACTTTTGATCAGTCATTCAGTCATCTGCTTTGGGTATTCAGACAAATGAATGTCTCAGTACATGCATACACACACACACACGCCTTCAGACATGTCTACTGCTGCTAAAATGTGGAGGTATTTGTTCCAATCATAGGAGTGGCAAGTAGCAGCATAGATGGAAATTTGTATACAGTCTTAAAGATTATTTTATTTTGATGTGCTATAGCATTTCAAAGATGGCTTTTCCATAGGTTAAGTTGCCAATCATTGATCCAGAATGACTGCTCAGATATCCCCATGGCATCAACCATCTGTCAGTGGATCCAGCTTTTGAGGTGTTAGGATGATGGTTGTTGATAGACAAGAAGAATCTGTTGTAACTAACTGTTCATCTCCTTTTCTCTGGCAGATATTCTCATAAATGGGTTAGAGCTATTATGAGCAAATTGCAGATGTTCAGTGGAGGAAAAAGCTCTGTGCTCTGTGTTTTTCTACTTAGGTTGCATTCTGATTTATTTACAGTATGAATTTATTTTGCAGCCCTGATCTCCATTAAGTTTCACTGCTATCCTTCTTGTATTATGTTTTCTTTAAAATCTTTGTAGTAAACCAAAGAAATATTTCTGAAAAACTATTTGCAGGTATTCTTTGTGGAGAATGAAAGGAAAGTATTACTGAATAGGAATCTTTCCATTTAACCTGAATGCTAGAACTGTCAATGTAGGAAAAATACTGAAGAGGAGAGAAGAGGAGGATACTTTCAAAGAGTTAAAACATACCAACAACAAAGGAAACAACTTAAAAATTTGAGGAAATAAAATTTTTAAAAATAAAAAAAACCCAAACTTCTGTAAAAGAAACAGAATAAGCAAAGTGAAAAAAAAATACATAGGATGAGAATCAAGTATATGTAAAGTAAATTACACATGAATGTGGAAAACAAAAGCCACCTAACAGGCAACTCACCTAAAAGGAATCTCTCTGCTCTAATAAACACAAGAAACTCAAGATCACTAAAAAACAAACGTATGCAAGTCAAATCCCAGATCAGATAATTAACACCATTTCAAACTGACAAAGTTGAAAAAGACTCAAATACCAAATGCTGGGGAAGTAGGGAAATACCAAGTCATATTATGATATTATGGGTTGTAATGTCAGTTGGTTATATTTAAACACCTCAGAGATCAACTTGACAATACCAAATATAATTGAATGTTTACATACTCAATTATTATTCTCCTGGCTGTAATTCAGGGTAACCTAATAGAGATCACCAGGAAAAACAAAAGGATGTATGTTCCAGAATTATGAGCAGCATCAATATTTTACAAAGAACTTAAATGTCAACCACATGAGTGATGATAATATTCTGCTTTTAACAGTAGGGAAGATTAAATATGAAGGGCTTTGTGCTGAGATAAAGAAGATATTGAATACAATTAAAACATATATGTGAGGGGAAGGGTTATCAGGAAGGAGTGAAAGGAGAGGGAAAAGGTGGTCCAAATAGTGAAATCATGGCCGTAAATATTAATTGGTTAAACTTTTTAATTAAAACACAGTGACTACTGGCCACCTGGGTGGCTCAGTTAAGTGTCTGCCTTCAGCTCAAGTCATGATCCCAGGGTCCTGGGATCCTGTCCTGCATCAGGGTCCCAGCTCAGCAGGGAGTCTGCTTCTCCCTCTCTCTCTACCCCTCTGCTTGTGCATGCTCTCTCTCATGCACTCTCCTGGGCTCTCTCTCAAATAAATAAATAAAAGCATTAAAAAAACCCCCACAGTGACTACCAAATTGGATTTTAAAAAGTAGAGGAACAAAAATAGAACAACATCAAAAAGCCCAATTTTTATGCTATTTGTATGAACTACACTTGAAACACAAGTTTATAGGAAGGTAGAAAATAAAATAATTTGAAAACCAAAGTGTTTCTGGGGGTTTAGTGTTGGCGGAATACCTTTCATATACTCTTTCTACTTTTCTGCAACTTAAATTTAAGGTATAAATCTTTGAAACAACATATATTTGCGTTTGGGTGGTCACCAAGAGTAGACAGACATTCCAGACATAGAAGCATTCATAACATCTCCATCCCTGGGAAGGTATAATAAATCTTTTTTATGCATACATGTAATAATATAGTTTCAATAAGCAAAGGAACATAATAAAATAGTTTTAATTTTAATGCATATCTCTCAGTAGCCAATAAAATAAGTGCATACAGATATGAAGAAGGATATATGTCATTTGAGCGATACAATCCGCAATTGATATATATAGGACACGACACCCAACAGCTGCAGAACACACATTCTTTTCAAGTACAGATTTGAACATTTATAATCATTGGCTGTGGGTTTAGCCAGAGAGTAAGTTGCAATGAGTTTCTTAAAAAATTACAGCATACAAATTATATTCTTTGATAATTGTGAAAATGAAAATCAAAACCAAAATGACACTGGAAAATTTCCAAATAATCATTTCTAAATAACCCATTAGTCAAAGAGGATGACAAAATGGAAATTGGAACACATTTTGAAATAAATAATAATATATGAAATTATGTGAGATATAAACCATAAATGTATATATTAGAAATACCTGCTGCATGCTAATATTCTAAGATCCAGCTCAAAAAATTAGCAAGTGAATAACAATTAAAATCCAAAAAAGAAAGAAAAAAGCATTAACCAGAAATTAATGAAATGGAGAACACAATAAAATCCACAAAACCCATATTCACTTTTTTGGAAAAGACAAATAACTTGAAAAACTTGGTAAGACTGATCAAGAAAGAAGGCATAAATAAATGATATTATATAAATACATTGATATATTTTGGACAAATTCTTAGAAAAACAACTCACTAAAATGACACAAATATGGGAATATCCTATAGCAATTAAAAATTATTAAAGATCCTCCTACAAAGAAAAATCTAGACTGAGATTGCTTCATTTGTGAATTTTTCTAAACATTTAAGGGAGAATTACCACAACTCTTCCAGAGAATGAAAGATGATGAAGCCATTTCCTAATTCATTTTTTTGAGGCCAGAAGATGGTCATGAAATACTATTGAGGAAATTTCATGAAAGAAAAATTAGTCTTTCTCATCTACATAGATGGAAAAATCCTAAACAAAAATACTAGCAATATAAATCTAGTGTTACATAAAAAGGCTAATATATTATGATCTATTTGGTTTATACTAGGAATATAGCAGTAGTTTATTTGAAAATGAATCGACGTAATTCACAATTACAGAAAAGACAAATTATATAATTTCAATACATGTAGGAAAAACGTGATAAAATTCAAGTCACTGATTGTTCAATAAAAATCTTAGGACCAGAAGGATACATTCTTAATCTAATAAATGACATCTTTAAAATTTTAGAGTAGTTACAATACTTAATAGTAAAATTTTAAGGCTTTCTCCCCTGATATTTGGAGTAAGACCATATTTGATATAATTCTTTTTATTGAATGTTGTACTGAGTATCCTATTAAGCATAATTTGCCATTAAAAATAAATAACACTTGCAAGAACTAGAGTGGAAGAAGTGATAATGTTATTTGTAGAAAACATAATTGTGTATCTAGAGAGTCCAAGAGAATCTGCAGATAAATGTTACAATTATTAAGTGAATTAAGTAAGGTTTCTGGATACAGTAGAAAAACTTTGAAAAATCAATACTACTATTATGTACTGGAAAATTAAATTTTAAAAATATAAGGTAGTATTAAAACACCAAATATCTAAAAATCTAACAAAACATGTTTAAGAACTCTACACATAAACTATAATATAATTGAGAAAAAATAAAGCAGGCAAGGAAATTGAGGAATATACCTTGTTCATGATTTGAAACAATATATGTTGTAAAGCTATGCATTCTTCTCCCAAAGTGTCTAAAGATAAAATGCAACATTAATCAAAATTCAGCAGTTTTTGTAGAAATTAACAAATTTGATCCTAATCTTTGTTGGGAAGTTCAAGGGGCCAAGATAATCTTAAAGGATCAAAGTTGGCTGCTTTTTTTTGCTACTGACCATCAAGTCTTACTACAAAACTATAGTAATTATGAGCATGCTATTGGCACAGTATAGATAAAAAGAACAATAGTGATTAGAAAGCACAGAAGATTTTCACAGTCATGGATAATTTATTTATAGGAAAATGGCACTTTTGAACAGCATTTACTATAACGTCAATGGAACTTCCAAATGAAGAAAAGGATATTGACTTCGAACATCATGCACAAATACCTGTCCCCACATAAATAGAATTTTGAGGAAAATAAATACAGATCCAAAAATGTGTGATTCCATTCATATAAAATTTAAAAATTAGTTAGAAACCTTCTATGAATCAGAGATCAGGGTAGTGTTTGCCATGGTGAAGGAATGAGGAGTGGTGAATGAAGATACGCCCAAGAAATGCTTCTGGGTACAGATGGGGTTTAATTTCTGGAGGTTGGTGGTGGTTACATGGGTATATTCATTTTATGGAATGTCATTTATCTATGTTGTTAATTAACATTCTTTTCTTTTGGTATGCTATACCTCAATAAGAGATTATTTCAAAATGTGGTTAATTGATACTAACATTTATCAACTATGTGTGTCTGATAGGTAGGTGTATGCTTTATTCCCTGCACTTTTCTCCATTTCTAAAATAATTCTTAATTTATAAATAATAAAGAAAAGTAGAGCAAAACCATTGATAAACAATCATTCTCTTGAAAGGATTGAGCCTTAATATACAGATAGACTTTTCCTAGTGTCAGTAATCAATTTATTAATTCAATGAGTTAATTTAAGAGTTTAATCCTCCATTTTCCTGTTCTGCCCACTGCCTCTCTTACCCTCTTAAAAATAACCATTAAATTATTTTTTGAGTATGTATATCTGTATGTCAATATCTATATCTTTTTCCCCCGTAAAATGATAGTCTTTGTGGAATGTTCATGCTCAGGACTTTCTGTGAAATATATTCTCAGAGCTAAAGAAGAATCCAAGCATCTTAACTCCTGCCCCTTCTCCCAGAAAGCTGTTTATCAATGAGCTATGAATTGAAAGGCCACAGGAAAGTAAAACTTAATGCTGTTTCTTAAGATCATAAAGGACTTATATATTTATTATATGAAAAGATAATTATCCATCTTCTCAGATATTCTACCTGTCTTATATGCTGATTTTTTAAAGAAACATAAATAGCTAATTATGAAATACAGGACTGTATGTAAATAGTTTTATAATCTTTTTTTGTTTTTTTTTTTTACTTAACATAGCATGAACTTTTTCATGTAATTATATATGACGGTATTCTTTAATCCAGTGTTTTAGGATCTTTAGAAATACATTGAATGCATAGGATGTAAAGGGAACATTATCCTTATAATGCAATTATTTACCTAATATTCATGAGGATGTGCTTGGGTGGCAGTGTTCACTGGTAAACTGTGAATTTTTATTTTCCTTGTAAAATAGGTCCAACTCTGTAGCATAGCTTGGATCTCTGATCCATTTTAAAGAAATGCCCTGTAACCTCTGAAACAGAGAGTGAACCTAATCAATCCAGAGAGAGCAGTGCTTTCTCTGAGGGGGTTGCATAATGAGTGACTCTAGAGCAAATCTCCAGTCTTACTTTCCAGGGTTGCTGCCCCATTTCTGTTTCTGAAGTTACCTTTTCCCCTCCTGTCTACTGAACTCAGGGGGTTCTTATTTCCCTTTCACCCCTCAGCACATAAAACCATGATCAGTTACTCTAAGACTTATATGGATTTGGGAAAAGTAAGCTCACTTCTTTCCAAACTTAATTATCGGAACAAACAGTATTCCAAAGTCATTTTTTGGCTGTCTTTCACTTAGTTTCTGTATTTACAACCTCAGTTTAACTTTAGAAGTCTTTAGAAATGCTGATTACATTCTTTGTGCTTAGCTTGACAGAAGGATGGATAAACTTGTTTATTAATACCACGTTATTTTATGGTTATAATATACATGTTTAAATTGTAATTTTAAGCCAGCTTGTGCATCAATCCAAAGATCTCAATGTGCTGCTTCAGAGTATATCATCTGCTTGAAATTAAAGCATAATTTGGAAGCCCCCTCTGGTAAATGTACAAAAACCTACTTAGAGGACCGTAACCAGAAAAAGTTTTTGTAATTGAGCTAGAAAGAGAATTATCCATGGGCTTACACTCTCAACTTACTTTTTTCTTCCTGCTAGATTGAGTCTGTAGGTACTTTAAATGAAATAATCAGAAATTAAATACATATAAACTTCTGACCCAATGGGTACAATTCATAATAAACCGCTAGAACATAATGGAATTTACTGATTAAATATTAAAGACGATGTTTCAGTATGACGTTCTTTGGATGAAATAATACTTTTTTAAAGGAGTTCAAAATGATCTGAAATGCTGCTGTTCCTTCCTGGCAAAGATGGGATGTCTAAGTGAATTCTGGCAATTGGCTTTAGGGACTTCAAAGCTTCATGTTATCTATGAAGTGCTTCATCATCAATGCCCTGATGTAGCTGGTAATGTTTAGTCTAATTGGATTTAAATAGCTTATTGTGGGAAGTTTTCATTTGAAGTTATTTTTACAGCCTCAGCGATAATATCTAGAGTTACCGAGTGTTTTCCTAAGCATCTTTGCCGGGAGACAAATGGTTGTATCTGATCATCAGTTGATGATGGGGGATAGATTAATCTAATAACTTTATTAATCTTAATTTTTCCTAAGTATATGAACATCAGAGAGATCTAGTTCTCTCAATCATAAGATGATAGGCTAGCCCTGTGAGGTTGGGGTGGAGAGAAAGGACTGCCAGGAAATATATCTACCTCTCTCTCTACAAGAAATCTCAATACCCTTGATTCTGCCCCACTGGGGTAAGACAAAACAGGGACTGCTGGAAAACTAGATGATTGGGACAGGATCGCGGTATTCCACAGCTCAGAGTCATTCACAAGGAAAAGTGAATGACTGTCTATGCCTCTCTCTTACATGGAGTCTCACTATGAACCAATCATTGTTCTAAGTGCTTTGAAATAATAACTCATTGAGGAAGCAGTATTCATAATGAGGTAAACTCTGTTTTGTATTTATGGCTTAAAAAGAAAGACCGATGGTAACATCATAAAACAAGACCTAGCTATAGTCATAACATCATAAATCACAAAAGGCAGGCAGACGTGGGAGGTTAGAGCTCGTAGAGATTCCCTTCAACCAATCTCGACTGGGAGATAAGCTTTCTGCTATGAGCATGGTACATGGTGTCTGTCAAAGGACTGGACAGCCTCTGGGAATAACGGATCAGGAACAATTAGGAAAGTCAGAAGAATAAATGAACCCAAATTTTGCTACTTTGCTCTATTCATTAAAGCATTTTACAGGTGTGGGGCGCCTGGGTGGCTCAGTCGTTAAGCGTCTGTCTTCGGCTCAGGTCATGATCCCAGGGTCCTTGGATCGAGCCCCGCATCGGGCTCCCCACTCCGCTGGAAGCCTCCTTCTCCCTCTCCCACTCCGCCTGCTTGTGTTCCGTCTCTTGCTGTGTCTCTCTCTGTCAAATAAATAAAATCTTTAAAAAAAAAACATTTTACAGGTGTGATGGAATTCACTGGTTATTTTGGAAAGTCCCTCTGGTATTCAACAGAAGTCAACAGACTGTCTGTTCTTCACTTCACTTCACAGCATGGGCCCCAATTCCATAGATGCCCTGAAGTTACAGTAGGAATCAGTGATGATTTCATTGTTACCAGCCCTTAAGCATTTTGAAATAGAGTGAAAATTATTTTACTGCAATGGCCAGCAATTATCTCAGGGACTAGGAGGCTGTCAGGGTCACTAGGCAACACCTGGAGTTATCTTAAGCACATCAATTCTGAAAAATCAGGTTTAGAGAAGCCATCTCTTTAACAAGTGATTATAACAGTTATCACTGGCAATATTATTTTTCTGCATTCAGATGAGATTTTTAGAAATAGTAGTATGAATCTAAATAATAACTAAAATACTTTAAAAAGAATTTAAAAAGGAAGAAATGAGTCCAAAAGTAGAATTATCTTATGTACTCCAGGACTGAAAGTCGATTTCTAGAATAGTGCTGTCCAATAGAACTTCTGTGATGTTGGAGGTGTTCTGTTATCTCTACTGTCTAATATCCTAGCCACTGGCCGCATGTGGCTGTTGAGCAATTGATATGTGGCTAATGGGATTGAGGAACTGACTGTTTAAATTACATTTAAATGTAAATTTAATTTAAATGTAAATACGTTCCAAGTAGTTACTGTATTAGGGCAGTTCTAATTCCTTTTCTAAAATTATAAATCATAATTGTGTATAAGAAAATTTCACACTGAAGAAAAATTGTATGTATTTTACGTTATACACTATAAATCATCACATGATTTATATGAACTATAAAAAGGAAACATTTGGTTAAATATATGAATTTCCAAAATTACATTTGGCAGTGTTTTAGTATTTCAAATATTTTTCCTATTGACATTATTCATTTTTAATTTTTTCAAGAAATGTGATTTTTGCTAAAAACATAAAATATGGAGTGCCTGGGTGGCTCAGTCGTTAGGCGTCTGCCTTAGGCTCAGGTCATGATCCCGGGGTCCTGGAATCGAGCCCCGCATCGGGCTCTCTGCTTGGCGGGAAGCCTGGTTCTTCCTCTCCCACTCCCCCTACTTGTGTTCCCGCTGTCACTGTGTCTCTCTCTGTCAAATAAATAAATAAATATCTTTAAAAACATAAAATATAATTCTGGCAATATTGAAACATTTTTAATTTGGGGTTTTATTCATTTGCTGAGAAGAGCATAGTTTTTAAAGTTTCATTGAGATACAATTTACCTACCATAAAACTCACCTATTTAGTGTACAATGCAGTGTTTTTTAGTGTACTTGAGGAGTTTTGCAGCCACCATCATAATCGAAATTTAGAACATTTTCAATACCCACAAAAGAAACCTTATCCTATTAGCAGTCATTCCCCATTTTGTCCCAAGCCCCTTGTCACGTCTTTCTCTATTGATCTGCTTATTCTAGATAACTGATAGGAATTGGTATTATATAATATGTACTAATTAAATTCCAATATAATTGGAATTATATAATATGTAGTACTTGTAAAAAAAAAGTAATATGTTTGCCCAAATAAAAAATATGAAGTATATAATATGTAGTAATTTCCACTGAGAGATGGATTTCTTCACCCCTAGAACCTTTTCTTTGCCTGAGACAGAATAAGTAAATATAGTTTAAAAATGATAAATTTTATTTATAGGAATGTTTATAAGATCCTGGAGAAGAAGGGAAAAAAAGTCCAATAAATCTTAATAGAGAAGTAGCTTAATTAATAAAGCATCTACAAAACCAGCACTAGAAACCTAGTCTGTAAAGTACTTTCTCTTTCTTCTGCCTATAGTCACTATACCTGAAGGTGCTCAGTGCAGACACAATGACATAAAGAATCGTCCTGGGAAACTGTAGTCTTCTTTAGCATGTTGTTGTTGTCTCTCAGGTTCCCTGTGCAGTCTCCCCTCCTTTTCAGGTGCTGCCTCTTCTGTCATGGGAGTTCAGAAGGATTGCGTCAAGCATACCAAGTGTTGTGGTTAGTGAGGGAAGGTGTCCTCTTCTGATTTTCCAGTGGTTTATTCTTTAAAAGGAATACCAAGGCAGATCTGTTTCTGTCTCAGTGTTTTAGGGAGTTTTAAGTGGATAACTTCTTATAACTTTTGCCTACTTTTTTCCCTCTTGCTTTTCTTCCACATATGTTCAGATAGGTATACATTAAAGGGGACTAGAGGGCAGATGCCTCCCCCAGAAATGATGACCTGGTCAGAATTTCTCCTTTTTGCTGTGGAATAAGACCATACTGTGGGGTCCAGTCAACTTATTGTGTCCTGGTCTTTCTTCCTTATAGTATGTTTTTATCTAGAAACTGCCTCAGTCCCTCATGAAAGTTGGTTTCCAGGAGGTCAGACTCCTCAGTTTGTCAGACATGTCCAGCTGTTTTGGAACACCAGATCTTTGTGTAGTTAAAGTTGGGAAATCCACTAAATTTCTCTTTGTTGCGCCGTAGGACCTCTCAGTAGAGAGTAGGGGTGAAAATCTGTGCGTGGAGCGATCTTGTGGTGGGGCCACCTACACACAGCTTCTCCCACCCCAGATTTTGACTACTGTGGAATTCTCCTGTTACATAAATAGCTTTTTCCTTACATCTGGGATGGTAGTTCCCAATTGTCTAGTAATGCCAAAACCATTATGTTTCTCCTATCCAGTAAGTTGACTTCTTAAAAATCTATTTTACAATTAGAACTAAATATAGTCAAATGCTTGTCTAGAAAGTTTATCTTGAGAAGGGCTGTATGTCAGTGGTAGCAAGACAACTACTTGGAAAATTAAGCATTGTGTGAAACATTACAAGTAAAATGTTCAACCCATTCAGAGTTATTTGGTGCTATGTGATCCAGAGACGGATTAACTGGTTTTTGCTTATAAGAATCACCATATTCTGTCAAAGAGGAGTGGTTTGTTTGTATGCCCAAAGGTACTTGCTACGCTAAAAATAAGATATAAATTGAATTTTTAAAAAATTGCTCATTCTCATCACTGACACCATGAAAAAAAGAGAAGGATAAAGAGTTTGGACTTTCTTGAAAAACTATATAAGTCAGTATTAAAAAAATTATTTTATTTCTTATTTATTTATTAGAAGAGCGCACAAGCAGGGGGAGCGGCAGGCAGAGGGAGAGGGAGAAGCAGGCTCCCCGCAGAGCAGAGGAGCCCGATACCGGGCTCCATCCCAGGACCCTGGGATCGTGACCTGAGCCGAATGCGGATGTTTAACTGACTGAGCCACCCAGGCACCTCCCCCCCGCCCAAGAAAAAACATTTTAAAGGATCCAATATATCCAGGCCTATGAAGGAAAGAAGAAAATATCTTCCTTCAAGAGCTATGGAATTTAGCAGACACTTTTTCTGACTTGAGGGTTTTTTTTTTTTTTTTTGACTTTGGGAATATTAGATGTTAGATTTTATCCACAAAATTTTTTTGGTCTCTAACCTTATTCTATGGACAGATGTGACCAGCATACAAAAGATGACACTATTCTGGGGGTAGAGCAAGGCAAAGAGCAATAGCTGTTCTGGGTTGTATCTTCATGGGGGAATAAGGATGCTGATTTCAGGACAGAGATACTTATTTCCCCTGTTTGAGAAACTTCGTGTTTTCTAGATTAGTCGTTATAAGTATTACTCAACTGTTTCCTTTCTCCCTTCACTTCCTTTGTCCTCTAACCGTAAAGAATGTATCAGGAGTAGAATTTACAGAGATAGTCTTTTAACTAATATACTTATGGCATGAGACTTAAGCCTTCCTAAGTTCTTTTGATTATTTTTTTTTTTCATTCTACAAACATGTACTGAGTTTAGAAATGATTGGAAATAGGAGGAGAGTTAGTAAAACAGATGAGTGATAATGGATAGTTTGACACTGGAGGAAACAGAGGCAATGTTTTCCTGCACCTTGGAACCATACCCTCTTGGTTGGAAGGAGGGACTTCAGATATTTTTAAGAGAAACTGGTGCTTTTGCAGGAGAAGTGGCCCAGTATGCTGCTGAAAGTTCTAATATAGTCTGTGAATTCTGATATCAAAGCCATTTTTTTTTAACCTAATGAATACTCTCCCCTCCCTGTGGCCCTGGGTGAATTCCAACTGAAAGCAAGAACAGTGTCTCTTGATCCATGATTATAGATTTGTGTGGCCACATTAATATCCTGACAGGCACTGAAGATATATTGGGAGAGTGAAAAGCATAATCCAGTAGGTTACATTTGACCTGGGTATTAAAGGATGAGCAGGAATTTTCCAGGTAGTATGGAACAGAAAGGGAATAGAGTTGTTGAAATAACACCTTGGGAGAAAGGTATGCACATAGGCAAAAACAACCCCCCCCCCAGCAAACAACAACAACAAAACAGAAAACAAACAAAACCTTTCCGTTTTTATAATCCTTGGCTTGATGAGACCTTTGAAATGTGAGTAGGAGCTGGGTTCTTTCTTATTTTCTTTTATGCTATTCTGTAAGTTGATCTATGTGCGATGCCAAATGGAATTTGTGCTTGAAATTTCTTAATCCATTAATCTTCAGGTGTTTTTCACATTTTCCATTTGAGTGACTGCAGTAAATCCACTGACCCCTCAAAAAGTTGGTAAGGCAAAGAGAAAACAGCAGACTCCCTGAATGAGAAGTATTTATAGAAAAGGCAGTTCACTTAGAGTAATTACTCAGGGAAGTTAGGGGGAAAGTATGGAGTGAATGCCCATCATTTATTAGTTTAGAATTAAACCAAGTATAATCTATGGATACTGGATAGAGATGACTTTTTAAAGTAAAAACCTTTCACCCTAGTAATGCAGACCTCTGACACCAGGGCCTGCTTCTGTGCTGAATCACTCAAACTGTGGCTCAACGTCCAAAACTCAATTTCTTTTGTTCAATGCCCTCTAAAGTATGGTCTCTCTGAGACTCAGCTTATCCTGGCAGAACTTTGCCTTATTGAATTTTGCTTGATTTGCTTGTCCTTTTTGAGTCCGATTAAAGTTTCCTACTCTTTCCAGCACCTATTTCTTTCTGCTTCAAGCGAAGAGCTTGCTTAGTTAGCTCGATTTGATGTCCCTTGTGGGTTTTTCTCCTGTATGTTTCTTTATTGCAGAAGCCCTTTCTGATAGAAATGTGGCCTCGTGAGCAGATAATAACAGCTCTTGTTAACTAACAGTACTAACCCTTGCATGGCTCTTATTACTCGCTGGATACTGTTCTAAATGCTTTTCATAAATTCCATCGTCACAAAAACTGGCAAGTATCATTATTCTTCCCATGTTGTAGATAAGAAAGGGAGGCACAGAGAAGGAAGAGCTTGTCAAAAGCTCACAGAGTTGGTAGCAGAGCTCTGCTTCCATCCCAGTTGTCTGTGCTTCTAATATACTCTATAACCTGTCATAAAAAAAGCCAGGGACTTTGTGTAAATTTGCCTTCTTACTACTCACACCCTCCATGGAAAGAAGGTGGGTAGTTTAATCTTAATTTACATATGAGAAAGGGTCAAAAAACTTATGTAACTAGCTCAAGTTACCCACTGGCTGAGATGTGTTTCAATTGCTGGTGTCTCTAACATAAAATCCCTTGCTCTTAACCACTGTGTTTAGCATTTTTTTTTTTTTCCTCAAAGCTGTGATCTAGAGCTCAGACCCAGACCTCCCCTTCTTCCTTGCATGATCTTATCTCATGGCTTTAAATAGTTATCTGTACTCTGATAATTCCCAGATCTGACATCTTCCCTGAGTTTCACGTTCATGTATCAGGGGGTTTGTGTCAGGAAATACTTTCTGTAAGACCCAGCTAGTAAATAGTTTAAGATTTGTGGGTCATAGGTTATGTCTCCAAATAGTGTGAGCAACTTGAGTGTAGGAATTGGATCTTGTTTGTCCTATAGTCCCTGGTGCCTAGATCAACATCTGGCAAGTATGGTCTGAGAATTTGCTTGTTAGCTGAACAAATAAATGGATATAAAATATTGTCCTTGAAAAGATGTTGCTGAAAACCTTGCTTATAGAAACTCTTCGCTAACATACTCCTAATACACATTAGCTGCTCAGTGCAAGGGAACAAGTTTTTCTCAGAATCCTGGTACCTCCGAAAGAAATGGGTTCTCTCTCCCTACTCCTAAATACAGGACTTTGAAAAAAATTGTATAAAAATACAAGTGGCTATCATCACTATTGGTATTAATTTTGATGTGCCTAGTTGGTTAGAATAGTACTTGGAGCCAGACAAAGCTGGTATCAAATGGTAATGCTGCCCATTAGTACTTTCATAACAATATGCAAATATTTAAGCTCTTAGCCTCAGTTATAAAAGATGATGTGAACGTTTTACAGCCTCTGTAAAAGGTGCATTATGTCATAAGTCGTATAAAAGATCATAAGGTTATTATGATTAAAGAACATATGTTCAAAGTAATACAGTGTCATACACTACTAGTTGCTCAATTAATGGTAGTTGCTCCTGTTGCTGTCCTTCTGTTAGTGTTATCCAGGTACATGAAATCATAAAGTGTGCCAAGACAGTGATGCTAGCCATGAAGAAGTTACTGTTCAAGTAGTTACTAGGATTAGAATATTTAACATCAGCGTGGTTGATATTGATTCATGCCAAAGGCAGGGTTCTGACACACTCTTCAAGAGAAGCCAGGTGAGATCATCAATCAAAGGTACTTACTGAGTCAGATGCCCTGCTAACAATTAGGGCAAATGAAGAGGGACCCTCCACCTTGAGGAGCATGTCATCTAGTTAACGAGATGGTATACCAAAGGGAGAGAAAATAGTGTAGATTCTAATGTAGTTTCTTGGCTAAAAAAAAATGTGGTCTAGCATTTTAGAAGACAAAAATAACCCATCTAGTTAGTAGGATCTTCAGAGGCTCCCTTCCTTTTGTTATAATCCTCATCCTAGAAAACTATCCATTATTTTCTTATTGTCAATATTTAGAGAAGGATAGCAGATGAAGCTAAGGAATACATTCCTCCTCAATGTTCCCAGTACCAAGCCCAGTGCCTGACATATACTATATGTTCAATAAAATCAGTTGAATAAATAAATGAATGAATAAAAAAGTGCTCAGCACAGAACATGGAAGGGATACGGGATTGCAATAATATTAATAGACTCTCTTCTTCCTTTATATTACATATTTAATTTCATTATCCATAACTAATTCATGTAAAAGAAAAGTAACTTCATCAGCATCATCTTTATCACAGCATAACAGCCTGAGATATTAGTGGAAATTTAAGTAAATTATCTTACCAAATCTTACCAGGAGCATGATGGTAGCTGAAATAAATATCTGGTTAGAGGCATCAATTCTTACTTGGTTCAAAGTTTCTTTCAAAAGTAACATGATTTCTTATTTCTAAAAATTTTTACTTAAATTCCAGTTAGTATACAGCGTGATAATACTCTCAAGTACACAATTTAGTGATTCAACACTTCCATACAACATGTTGTGCTCATCACAAGTCCACTCCTTAATCCCCATCACCAATTTAACCTATCCCCCAACCCGCCTCCCTTCTGGTAACCATCAGTTTGTTCTCTATATTTGAGTGTCTGTTTCTTGGTTTTCCTCTCTTTTCCCTCCACCCCTCCCCTGCCCCCACTGCTATGATCGTTTGTTTTGTTTCTTAAATTCCACATACAAGTGAAATCAAATTGTATTTGTCTTTCTCTGACTTATTTCACTTAGCATAATATACTCTAACTCTATCCATGTCATTGCAAATGGCAAGATTTCATTCTTTTTGATGGCTGAGTAACATTCCTGTGTGTGTGTGTGTACACCACTTCTTTTTTATCCATTTATCAATTGATGGACATTTGAGCTATTTCCATAATTTGGCTATTGTTGATAATGCTGCCATAAACATCAGAGTGCATGTATGCATTTGAATTAGTATTTTTGTATTCTTTGGGTAAATACCTAGTAGTGTAATTGCTGGATCCTAGGGTAGTTCTATTTTTAACTTTTTGAGGAATGTCGATACTTTTTCCCCCACAGTGACTGCACCAGTTTGTATTCCCACCAACAGTGTAAGAGGGTTTCCCTTTCTCTACATACTCAACACTTGTTTCTTATGTTAATTTTAGCCATTCTGACAGGTGTGAGGTGATATCTCATTGTAGTTTCGATTTGTATTTCCCTGATGAGTGATGTTGTGCATCTTTTCATGTTTGTTGGCCATCTGTGTGTCTTCTTTGGAAAAATGTCTGTTCAAGTGTTCTGCCCATTTTTAATGGGATTATTTGTTTTTATGAGATGTATCATTTGCAAATATCTTCTCCCATTCCGTAGGTTGCCTTTTAGTTCTGTTTGTTTCCTTTGCTGTGCAAAAGCTTTTTATCTTGATGAAGTCTCAATAGTTCATTTTTGCTTTTGTTGTCCTTGCCTCAGGCAACATACCTAGCGAAAAGTTGCTAAGGCTGATGTCAAAGAGTGTACTGTGTTCACCTCTAGGATCTCTATGGATTCCTGTCTCACGTTTACATATTTAGTCCATTTGAACCTATTTTTGTGTATGGTGTAAGAAAGTGATCCAATTTCATTCTTCTGCATGTGGCTGTCCAATTTTCCCAGCACCATTTGTTGAAGAGACCGTCTTTTTTCCATTGGATATTCCTTACTGCTTTGTTGAAGATTAATTGACCATATAGTTGTCGGTTCATTTCTGGGTTTTTTATTCTGTTCCATTGATCTATGTGTCTGTTTTTGTGCCAGTACCATATGGCCTTGTTGATCACAGCTTTGTAATGTAGCTTGAAATCTGGAATTGTGATACCTCCAGCTTCGCTTTTCTTTTCCAAAGTTGCTTTGGATCTTTGGGATCTTTTGTGGCTCCATACACATTTTAGTATTTAGTATTTTTGTTCTAGCTCTGTGAAAAATACTGATGGTATTTTCGTACGGATTGCTTGAAATGTGTAGATTGCTTTGGGTATTATAGACATTTTAACAATATTTGTTCTTCCAATCCATGAGCATGGAATGTCTTTCCATTTCTCTGTGTCATCCTCAACTTCTTTCATTAGTGTTTTACAATTTTCAGAGTACAGATCTTTTACCTCTTTGGTTAGGTTTATTCCTAGGTATTTTATGGTTTTTGGTGCAGTTATAAATGGGATTTATTTTTTTTATTTCTCTTTCTCTTCATTATTGGTGTATAGAAATGCAACAGATTTCTGTTGATTTTGTGTCTTGTGACTTTGCTGAATTTGTGTAATAGTTCTAGCAGTTTATTGATGGAGTCTTTGGGTTTTCTATATAGAGTATCATGTCATCTGCAAATAGTGAAAGCCTGACTTCTTGCCAATTTGGATGCCTTTTATTCCTTTTACTTGTCTGATTGCTGTGGCTAGGACTTCCAGTAATATATTAAATAACAATGGTGAGAGTGGACATCCCTGTCTTGTTCCTGGCTCCTAGAGGAAAAGCTCTCAGGTTTTCCTCGTTGAGGATGATATTAGCTGTGGGTTTTTCATATATGGCCTTTATTATGTTGAGTTATGTTGCCTCTAAACCTACTTTGTAGAGGGTTTTTATGATGATGTTAAACTTTGTGAAATGCTTTTCTGCATGTATTGAAAAGAACATATGGTTCTTTTCTTTTCTTTTATTAATGTGGTATATCACATTGATTGATTTGTGAATATTGAACCACCCTTGCAGCCCAGGAATAAATCCCACTTGATCGTGGTGAATGATTCTTTGAATGTACTGTTGGATTTGGTTTGCTAGTATTTTACTGAGAATTTTTGTATCCATGTATATCAGGGATATTGGCCTGTAGTTCTCTTTTTTAGTGGAGTCTCTATCTGGTTTTGGTATCAGTATAATGCTGTCCTCAACATGATTTCTTTTAGGTCTTAATCCTAATGGCTAATTTTGTACAACTGAATGCTCAAATTTTAACATGCCAAAGAATCACCTGGGGATCTTAATAAAAGGCAGAGTCTGATTCCAGAAGTCTAGGGTGGGATCCCAGATTTTTCATTTCTCAGAAGCTCCCAGATGATGTCGATCCTGCTGTTCAGGGACCACATCTTGAACATCAAGGGCATGGCCATGATTCAGCATATTTCAGGTGGTTTTTTTTTTTTTTTTAAAGATTTTATTTATTTGACAGAGAGAGACAGCAAGAGGGGGAACACAAGCAGGGGGAGTGGGAGAGGGAGAAACAGGCTTCCCTCTGAGCAGGGAGCCCAATGTGCTACTTGATCCTACAACCCTGGGATCATGACCTGAGCCGAAGGCAGACGCTTAACAACTGAACCACCCAGGTGCCCAAGGTGGTTCTTTTCTTCACGGAATTAACTGCTGGCCATTTTGATGACCCTGTCATTATCTTGACTACTCTCAGAACCATCTCAAGCTGAAGTTCATGTATATACTTCAACATACTAATTTCTCATGGAGTGTCTAATTCTGTGGAGCTCTGTCTTTTTATTTGGAAAGCCTTACCAAATGAATGCAACCCTCAGGGGCTTCTGCATTTGAGAGTAGCTTTTATGCTCTTCAAGATGATAGCATATTTACACAGGGTTTGACTACATAAATATCATAATTACTCATTACAGATTATAATCCTTATGGGAATAATGAAGGATTGCTTGAACAATAGGGAACTTCAGAATTCTTATCAGACCTTACACAGCCAACTTAGCCACAAAGATGTCAAATACAATCCTGTGATATTTTTATATTACATGAAGAATGAGTGTTACATTAAAAAATGAGTGTTATAAACATTATAAATCAATGTTGTTAAATTAGGTCTGAGTCTATGTGCATATATAATGCAGTTTTTTCAATTTCTTTTTATAAGTCTCTAGCTATAAGCCAGCAATTTTATCTCCTTAATTTTCAGTGAGTCTTATAATATGATTTAAAATAGACGCATTTTATTTATTTTTATTTATTTATTTTTTTAAAAGATTTTATTTATTTATTTGAGAGAGAGAGAGAGAATGACAGATAGAAAACACGAGAGGGAAGAGGGTCAGAGGGAGAAGCAGACTCCCCGCTGAGCAGGAAGCCTGATGTGGGACTCGATCCGGGGACTCCAGGATCATGACTTGAGCCGAAGCCAGTCGCTTAACCAACTGAGCCACCCAGGTGCCCTAAAATAGACACATTTTAAAACACTAGCAATTTATTTAAAAACATTGGCACTTTTCATCAAAATAAATTCTGTGTTGGATTTTCCCACTTTTATCCCAACATTTTACTTGGGGATTTCCCTTTCCACTATGGATATATTGCATCATAATTTTGAATATTTTGTCACTTGACAGCGTGTTGATTTTTTTAGAAACAATTCTAATACAAATGCCAAGTATTTTTACTGCTGGAAATAGCCAGTCATGTAAAATACTGAAACAGAAAGCTATGTAACCATTACCTGGAGAGAAATAGAAAGTTTTCGGGGAAGGACATGGTCAAATGCTTTGAAGAGGAAAAATATGCATTTGTATGTATTTGTCCCATAGGCTGTTTTATTGTCTAGCAATAATGTGTTCTTTCCACATAAGGATTTTAATAAAGAGTTTGTTGCCAGATGGAACTAGAAAGACAAATTGGCCCCAGAAGAGGATCCAAACCTTTGGCTTCTTTCAAGCTCAAAAGATCTCAGGTCACTAACTGCCCAAGGGAAAGACAAAATCTGTTATAAAATTGACAGGCCAAACTTTGTAGTTTGAAGAAACTGGAAAAGAAGAGGAAGCATGAAAATAATCTTTTCTCTCTTTCTGAGGCATTAGAAGGTCCGATCCTGGAAATGTTCTGTTACATCATAAATGAGAGATGTATAAAGAAAAATAGGGAAACTCATACTACATGATATTAAAACATCCAGTGTTTATAAAGGCTTATGTTATCTAGGGCATTGCTAAAACAAAACAAAAATATGCACTCAGTTTTCTCAGAAGAAATAGGCAATGACTGACCAAGGGAGAGAATTGTGGTGGGAGGGGGTGGTATTTATACTTCAGGTCATACTTTGAGTATAGGTGACACACAAGGTTACATTTGAAAAAAATCAAAGTAAAGTGATTTTATTTCCAGCACGTTATTAGTATGGTTATTTTATTTATGAATAAAATAACTATGTTGAGTAGATAACTTCAGAATTTGAGATTTAAAATTTTTGCTTTAAAATTATTATTTTATAACAATGTTAATCCATGTTCAACATTTTTGTATTAATCCTAGATTTTTGTATTATACTGAAATCTATACATAATAAAAAAGCAAGAAGTAAAATAATTTTTTACAAAATCTGCATTATACAGGCTAGGCTACGTTATGCTGCAGAAATCATCTCTTCCCCCTCCTGCTATCTTCCCCAGAAAGTGGTTTGGCATAACACACAGTGTTCATTGGGAGTCTGAGTTGCTCTCCAGGCAGTTCTGCTGGAGGATCAGTATTTCAGGCCGTTTTGCTTCTATGGCTCTTGCAAATCCATGCCTGCAGGTTGTTGAGGGCAGAGAGGACATTGAAAACCTCCCACAAGCTCTGAATGTTTGTACCCTGGAAGTTACAAAATCATTTTTACCCATGCTTCTTTTTGTTGAAGTGAGTCCCACACTTACATGTATTAATCTTCAAAGGGCAGTTAAGTACAACCATCCTGTGTGCCAGAAAGTAACTTTTCCTACAGAGCTCTCTATTCATGTATCTCTGATTAATTCTTCCTTTTCTTTCCTTATGTCACTTTGCTGGTGAGGCCTTTTTAACCTCTCACTTAGACCGTTGTTCTAGCCTCATCCATAGACCTCTTCATTACCATCTCCTAACCTTTATCCATCTTGCCCATAGTCACAAAATAAGTTTCCCTAAACCAAAGAGGTTTCTATTCAACCTCTGCCCCGTATCACTCATTCTTTCCCTACTGGCCCATCTCCTAATGTGGCATGACACTGAAGGGTTAAGTGTGGTTGGGACCCAGTATAGATGTGGAATCCTAAACCAACCTCATCCACTGTAGCTGAGAAAACACTGGGAAGAAAAGTCCAGGAACAAGCTTAACCTATATGTGACCCAAGAGAGAGTAATGGTAGAATGTGGCATTCATCCAGACAAGCAGTTGGCATTGAAAAAGCTCAACCAAGAATAGCAGCAGGAAATCGAGGGACAAATAGAAAATTGGGGTCTAGGAGTAGACTCCAGTCACTGAGCAATGTGGAAGGAAAGGTGTCTGTGTTGGAGCACTGAGTTATGACAGGTAAAGAAAGTAGGAATTCATGTTCTAGAAGACAGCTAGAACTCAGAGACACATAGTCATCTACAAGGCACTAGCTTTTAAATCTTTTACTGTTGTTTCAAAGGAAATATTCAGAGCCCTAATATATAAGTTAGATGACAACAGAAATTCTCTGGTTGAAGTAACAATAGTCTTCACCCCTTCTTGCTGTAGAGTAGCAAGCCCAAAAGTAATTTTTTCAGCATCCATGGGGTTCCACTGAGCAAAAATATAGCCTTAGTTTAAAGGAACATAGCAGATGTTCAGGTGCCAAGGATGGGGCAAGGCAGGGAGGAAAGGAGGCAGAAAGTCAAAAGAGTGCTAGCAATAAGAGCAACTGACCAGTGTTGCACTGTGACCCCCGTGTGATGAACCAGATCAGGCTTTTAAACCCCATCTGACTGCTGCAGATTGGACTTAGATCTGGGAGCAGAGGGAGCCTATAGAGAGGTGCTAAGGGATCCTGAATGTGGGGAGCAAGGGCAAAAGATGAGGTGGCACCAACCTCTCTTTTCTTCCTTTCCCATGGAAGAAATGTCCCTGTTACAATCAAAAGCATTTGTTCTTTGGATCCCAGGCCCTCACACATTTTCAAAACTACTCCTAAAGTTCTTCCTGTCTTTTATCACCAATGTCTTTCTCTATACAGGCCCTTTTTCTGTAGCAAAAACACATATTCTAGAGCATGGTTCTCAAAGTGTGGTTCCTGGATCAGCAGCAACAGCATCACCTGGGAACTTGTTAAAAATGGGAATTCTCGTGTTCCACCAAAACCTACTGAATTAGAAACTCTGGCCCCACAATTGTTTTTTTTTTTTTTAAAGCCCATCAGTTAATTCTTATGAAAGGTATAAATTCTGAGAACCACTGTCCTAGCATAACACACTTAAAGAAACTTGGCCTCTCATTTTCCTTTAACCACTGCCCATTTTTCTGTTCCTTTCTGTGATAAAACTCCTCCAACATGTTGTCCACACTGTCTTCACCTCCCACATAGCTTTTAATCTGACTTCAGTCCCTACCACTCCACAGAAACTGTCCTTTTCAAGGTCACCTGAAATCTCAATGCCAAAATTATTGGGCACTTAAATTTACAAATGTAACTCAGTCTTTTATCAGGATGTTTCAGTCAATCTCAACCTTTCTAAAGAAATTTACCTTCTTGATTTTCATGACATGACATTGTTCTGTTTTTCTTCCCTGTCTCCTTCGCTGACCTCACCTTCTCTACCTCATCTCTAAATATTAGTATTGTATGGGTTTTGGAATTTTGCCTGTTCCTTTCCCTCTTTTCACTCTCAGCCAAGGTGATTTCATCCAGTTCCAAGGTTTAAATGACATCTATATTGGACAACACCCAAATTTAGATCTCTGATCTAGATTTCTCTGAGCTACAGATTTACAAATTCAATACATCCTCCTCTATATCTTAAATATAACATAATATAATCCCATATTATATATTATACTATATATGTATAATATGTATACATACATATGTATATTATATATCACAGTATAATCAGAAATACTAAATATTACCCACAGCTCTGTTCCTCCACTTTAGCTTTGCTTCCATGATTCATTAATACCACCATTCTTTAGTACCACCCTTCGCCTCTGTCCAAGCAAAACATCTAAGCATTGTCTTAGAATTCCCCATTTCTATTTCCCTCTTCCCATCCATCTGATTCACTGATAAATATTACTGATTATATCACTAAAATATATTTCAAATCTGTCAATTTCTCCCTACGTCCACTGCCATCATCTTGGTCGGGATCATGGTGATTTCTCATTAGCACAAAACCTACCACCTGACCTCCCAAATATCATTCCTGCTCTGTGCAAATCCATTCCCTACATAGCACTGAGCGATCTTAAAATAGAAATAAAATCTCAATTCTACCATCTAGCCCTTCAGCTATAGTTATCTCCACACATCTTGCACAGATGCTCTAGTATTGTTATTCATTTTGTGTGTATATCCAATTAACCCGTTTATTGAGAAAATGCCCTGTATCATCTGGTGTATTTGGAGCTCCTAATACGTATTGTAGTGGTCTTGAGGGCGGTGATATACTTTAAAACTTCACAATGTTAGGGGGTTTGCTCATAGAATGCATTCAACAAATGATTGATGATTAATTGAATCCATCCTTGATGGATATTATCCATCAGCATAGCTATTAACCAGTGCTTATAACCTTTAGGGTAAGTGTTGTACGAATTTTAAGTTTTGTTTTTATAATAGAGAAGATTTAGCTGTCACTGGGGTATTCTAGAATTCCAAGGGCATCAGAATGAATTATCAGTTGTCAGATTTTCTTTTAATAGTAATAAGTCTCATAGTTTTTGCTTCAACATCTAGAAAAGGATTCCTTTCCTTATTTCAAACCAATTAAATATTCTGGATGAAACAAGTTACTCATTTGCCTATGACCTTTTGGAAAAGTTGTCATTTTGTTAATATATTGTACCTATTGCTAATCTGAATTTGCAGTGACTATATTTTACTGTACTTATAAAGGGTGAACTCAGTTTTTGAAATTAAACTTTTTTTGCAATTAAAATTTTTTTTTTAAAATCGAAAATTTCCATTGTAAGCTTTTTTGTGTGTGAAATTCACACAAACTCATCCTATACTTGATAGGGATTTTGAGATCTATCTCAGATAGATCTTCCTTTTTATCAAATATTTACTTACTTTCTGGGTCTGTATCCTGGCTCTGTCACTTAATAGTTGTATAACCTTAGGCAAATTTCATAACCTCTTTGCATCAGTTTTATTATCTATGAAATGTCTATGTATAGGAGATATACCTACTTCATAAAATTGTTATGGATTAACACGTTTGCTATTTAGCACATAACAGTTCCTGGCATAGAGCGTTAGTCATAATACTATTTTTATTTTGAATATCTGCTGTATGCCAGGCATTAGTGAGGAACAAGACTTTTAACTAATGGTTGTTCATTTTATATTGAGGCTGAAAGTAATTATACATGTGATTCTGCCTTTGGGACCACCTCTGTTGTGAAGACATTTACTCTTGTCTACCACATGGTGTTTAGAGATGGTTAACATGCCTAACACTGTCACCACTCTTAATAAATATTTCTTTTGTCTTAAGGAAGCTGTGACCTCAATTTTTCACCTCCCCTGCATCCACATTCTTTGTCATATAACTGTGTATTACCCTCCCACTCTGACACTGGCCTTGATATTATGACTGGATTTGGTCATTTTGTTGTTGAAAAGTACTTTGAGTGAGCTTACCTTCTCTCCTCTGCCATGGCAAGAAAATTCTTTTAGATGTAGTGGGGAGAACAGCCCTCATAGTTGTCCACACCCTAATCTCCAGATGTGTAGATGTGTTAGGATACATGGCAAAAGATTGTGCAGATGTAATCAGGGTTAAGATAGGAAGATTAGTCTAGATTTTGGGGGTAAGATCCATGTAATTACAATATAATATCAGAGAACTTTCTTAGTATGGGGTCAGAAAATGGGCAGAAGAGGCAAAAGGTTGATGCAGCAGAAGGGGAAATAAGAGAGATTCTAAGCATGAGAAGGGTTCAGTGCCCTGCTGTTGGCTCTGATATGTAGGGGCTCACATGTGAGGACCAGAGGGAAACCTCCGGGAGCTACAGCTCGCAAGGAAATGGGACCTCAGTTCTACAATTATAAAGAAATAGATTCAGCCAACAAACGAATGAGCTCTGAAGTACATTCTTCCCAGAGACTCACAGTAAGAGCCTAGGTAGCCGACAGCTTAATTTCAGTGTTGTAAAATCTGGAGCAGAAAACCCAGCTAATCAGGCACCTGGGTGGCTCGGTCACTTAAGCATCTGACTCTTGATTTCAGCTCAGGCCATGATTTCAGGGTCATGAGATTGAGCCCCGTGTCAGGCTCTGTGTTGAACGTGGAGCCTGCTTAAGACTTTCTCTCTCCCTCTGCCCCACCCCCCCTTCCTTGCTCTCTCTAAAAAAAAAACGAAACAAAAAACAGCTAAGATAACCCAGACTTCTGAACTGTAGACTCATGGGATAATAAATTGAGTTTTTTTTTTTTTTTTTTTTAAGATTTTTTATTTATTTATTTGAGAGAGAGAGAATGAGAGATAGAGAGCACGAGAGGGAAGAGGGTCAGAGGGAGAAGCAGACTCGCCGCTGAGCCGGGAGTCCGATGTGGGACTCAATCCCGGGACTCCAGGATCATGACCTGAGCCGAAGGCAGTCGCTTAACCAACTGAGCCACCCGAGTTGTTTTAAGATGCTAAGTTTGTGGTAATTTGCTAAGACAGCTATAGAAAATTAATACCCAAGGCTCTGATAGAACAGGGATAAGTTACCCTCTCTTCCCAAATGAGGGCAGCATAGATGAGTTGACAGCTATACAGTCCTAAGGTAGATGACTGTGCCCAGCCACAATCAGCAGCCCCCCACCCCAGCCAACCACCCCATATACATGAACAATACATGGTTGTCTCTGCTTCTGATGTTTTATTGGTGGTTATGCAATACTGTGGCAGTGGGTATCTGATGTGGAGGCCAAGGGGCAGCTGGGTGGATGTCATATTTTTATTTTTTCATGAAATGTTCTCTTAGGATGGTGGGTGAGAAAAATCTCATTAGTTATGAGAGTCAGCCATGGAGCAAGATTCTCAGGTAGGTTCTGACAGAAATACTCTATTAAGGAAAGGAGATAGAAGAGTTGGATTATTTATCTGTATTATTGATTTTATATTTATGAGAATACTTTACATCCAAGGGGATGTGGAATTTATTAGAACTTCACTTCTATTACAAGCTTTTTATGTGTGGCCTAGTCAGTCCAAATGATCTTCACATTTTGAAAGGTTTGGAATTCATTAAAAGAAAGTCTCAGCCACACTGCTTCTTTGCCAAACTAGTAAGTAAACAAAAAAATCCAAATGAAGCAGTTTAATACTTAGAATTAAATGAGATAGAAACTCCACAGAGTTAAATAAAGCATAAAATGGATATTTCCACTAAGGCTATCTTAACTGAAGCAGCGATTTTTTTTTTAAGACAAAATTAATGTAATTCTGGCTTAATTTAGTTTTGTTTTATCAAGTCAGCAGAGTTAATTCTATGTCAATAAAAAAAGAAACTCAAGCTGTGCAAATCATTTTACACTCTATGTGAATTTCTGGAGGAAATACTGAAAACATATTTAAATTGCACCACAGGAACTGTGAGTACATTTAATTTTACATTAAAAAAAGTGTCGTTTGTGTTTCTTGGAGAGTAAAACAGATCCAAACAAAACAAACCATTCCATAATTCAGTGTTTGGGACACAGTGGGTTACCAATTGAAGAAATTCTCTCTCAGGCCAAAAACAAACAGTGCCTAACATATTGTTCTCCCAATTGATACCAGACTCAGCAAGGCCGGGGGGTTTGTGGCTGCCTGTTTTCTCTCTAGCAGTTTAAGGTAAGTATCCATACTGTCCTATGAATGAAGCAGATGTGGCTCCTGGTGGAGTGATAGCAGGGAAGTGTTTGTTTTGACCCCCTGAGAGATGTTGTCTGGTTTGCGCTTGTCCCTGTAGGTAAATAATTGGTTAAAGAGAACTAAATAAATCAGTGATGTGTGTACAGCTCAACTTCACTTCTGAATAGCCTCCGAATGGTCTCGAAAAAGAAGAAAAAGCAACTAAAGTTCATATACTGTGTGCTTTAAAAAGATGAAATGAAAGACAGTCATTTGCTTTACAGATTGTTTTAATTGATTACGATTTGTCCTGGAGTGTATGTATGAGGAGTTTGTGTAGAGTAAGATTTGAAGTCTGATCTATCCATGGTAGTCCAATTTTCCTGTATTTTGAGAAGGGGAAGAATTGATCCAAGTCTTTCCAGGAAAGATAACTTTATTGTTTTCTCCAAGATGGAAAATAGAATTGATATTAAAACATCAATTCTGCCAGCAGGATGAGACTGGAACCTTGGTAAGGAGACATGCAGGAGAATTCATAAACATAGCTGATACTTCAGAACATATATTACCTAACTATGGGAAAGAAAAAAAAAAACATCCAAATGCTACTTCCCTGTGGTGTTTCTGTGTGTGGCATCTATTCCTACAGCTCCAAAGATCTTGTCATCTGATAGAATCTCTCTGAATATTTTAAAGTAATTTCCTCCAAAAGTACCTGATTTATTTATTTCAAATGAGGATTAGATATGTTTTTGACATTGTTATTTGTATTTTGAATTTATTATTCATTCATTCATTGCATTCATTAGACATTTATTAAGGCCTTGCTGTATCCAACATATTTGATAGCTGGAGCAAACCATTTTCAATATCCCCCCCACCATATGTTTCAGCATCATGTTCAGTAATAATGATGAAGTGAAACAGATACATATAACTGAAGCTTACACCTAACAAACAAAAACATTACAGAATGCAGTTGGCATTCTACTTCACTCTTCTAAAATTTAAACATAAGTAAAAATTCAAGTGGTCATATGGAATGATAGAATCAAATGAACCCAGGTACCATTTTTTTTTTTTTTTTTTGCATATTGGAGCCAGATTCCTGAGTACTCCAGGGTGCAAGCCTCAGCTGACACACGCTGCCAGGTTCCATTTCTTTATCTTTACAATCACTATGTTACTGTTAATTTCAAATCTGATGTTTAAATGAAGGAATCTTAGTACCATAGGGATTGGAGAGACAAACTGTGCCTGAAGTGTGTTCAGATATTCCTTTTATGAACTTACTCTTAAAATGAGCACAGGTAGCTGAGTCTACATATGTTGGGGCACACTATATAATGGAGATTTCTCCAAATTAATTCCATGTAGAATATAAGGCTTATTAGAAGGTAATAAAATTTTACTAATTTTCAGCATACACACATAAATATACACGTGTATTGTTATATATGAAATATTACATAACCATATTTAAATGCTTATATATTATCTATCTGTCTAGTTAAATCTCAACATTACCTGCAGCAATTTTTTTTAGAATTTAAAGGAAAGATATTTTGGGGAGGATGGAGTATTTTGCTGGCATTTTTAAAACTGCTGCAGTACAGTGATAATGAAAAAACAGCAATTTTTTTTTCTTCTATCATTGGGGCAAAATATATATTACATAAAATTAAATGTCTTCACTGTTTTAAGATAAGTTCAGTGGGATTAAATACACTCACACTGCCGTGAGGTATCATCATAATTCATTAGAACTTTTTCATCCTCTCAAACTGAAGCTCTGTACCCATTAAGCAATAACTTTCCTTTCCTCCTTCCTGCCAGCTCCTTGCTGTCACCATTCTGCTGTTTCTGTGAACTTGAGTACTCCAGGTACCACATAAGTATAATCATGTAGTATTTGTGCTTTTGTGTCTGGCTTATTTCACTTAGCATATTGTCTTCAAGTTTTGTCCATGTTGTAGCGTGTATCAGGATTTCGTTCCTTTTTATGGCTGAATAATATTCCATTGTATGTATATGCCACCTTTTGTTCATCATTTATCCATTGATAAACATTTGGGTTGTTTCCACCTTTTGGCTATTGTGAAAAATACTGCTATGAATTGTTTAAAAATATGTTCCAGGTCATAAAGCAAACTGATGTCAGTTGGGTTTATTATCTTTAAATCTCCACAGTGCTCCCTCTTATCATCTTCACTTACCTGCCCTGTGCACTTGGTACCTCGATATATTGAGACTCTGTGGTGGTAGGAAAAGGTACTGTGGTAGGTAGGAGATTCAAATTTTTGTATCAATTCAGTGGCTGTGTGAATGTGGATGTCACATCCAACTCTCCTTTTCTTCACTGCTAGAATGAGATTGATGAAATCTTATGTACTATTCACTCCATCTTATGATTTTATGAGTGTAGGCAATAATGACACAACTCTATTTGGAAAGTACTTCTGCCTTTAAACATCTCATTCTGTTGTTAGTTTTATGGTCATTCCCATCCTATGAGGATAGTGATCCTTTTTTGTTTTGTTTATTGCTGTCTCCCAAGACGCTAGCATACTGTCTGGGTTATAAAAGGCTCACAATAAATATTTGTTAAGTGAATGAATTTTCAAATGATATTAATAGAGTTCAGGGAAGTTGAGTTACTTATCTTGAATCTTTTACCCAGTGAATAATGTCTATTCTGGAACTTAGTCTTCTAATTCCAATTTCTATGCAATTTTCACCATTCTATTTTGACATATTGTATTTCCAGCTGTAGGAGCAAATATTTATTAGTTATGTGCCTTGCCGAAGACTTCACTTTCATTATTTCATTAATTTTACAACATACCTTAAGTATATAAAACTGTTATAAGCTTTATAGCTGAGGAAACTGAGCTCAGGGAATTGATGAAGTGATTGGTCCAAATAGGTAAGGGGCAAACCTGGGATTTAGATCCCAGGCTTCCAACTCTGGAGGGAAGTCCTTTAAATAATTAGAATGAGCAGACACTGCTACTTGAGAAAAGGGATTTGAACTTAGCCTCAAGAGAATTGCGGAATAACTTTAGCAAAGTTATGGGAATGGTAGAATAAGCAAGATTAAGGCAGGAAATGAATGGGTCTGTTCAGAGGGGGCTTCTTGGGGAACAGAGTGGTACCTGGAGTTGCTGTAAAAGTTCAGGGCTGTTACGGTAGGTTTGTGAGAGATGGAGGGAAGTTTCTCGCTATTTCAGGGCACCGTTGTAGTGGTTGGTAGGTTCAGCTGTCTGTCACTTAGCTCTACACAGCAAGTCATTCGATTCCATGCATACACCAAGACAAAATCAGCCTCTGGCAAGTTGATTCATACAAACAATTATAAGAGAATGACTCATAAATCAGAATTATTTCATGGTAGGAAATTCACTTCACCTGAGATCTAGTGGGGCCTGGTGGGTGAGGAAAGTACAGTGGAGATTTGGTAGGGGGATGGCAAACATCAGTGCTAGAAGTTATTTTAGCTCAGGAGATAAAGCGAATTTTTTTTTTTTTCTCACATTAAATCCCATCAAAGAGAACTGATACCCTCTTTTGCCAAAGTAAGTTGATGAAATGCTACTTTAAACTCTAGAACTATCTGTGTAAGGACCTGAAGCTCGACTTTTCAGAAGTCTCATCTCCTGTAGTTGCTACAGGATAAACACTCATTCATTCTTGCCCTCTGCTGTTCTCCTTTTTAATCCCAGGATGACATTCTCATTCGATCATTTTTTTCCTCATGTGGCAATCTTGAAGTTAATAGTTGCAAAGCCACTGTGTTGGGAGTTGAGGCCCATCTTCAAATCTTAGTTTTGTCAGTAATTAGACAGTGGACTTGAGCAAGGCACTGCCACCGGTAGGCCAAATTTGAGCAAGGCACTTCCATTGATAGGCCTTAATTTCCTCATCCTTATCAGAAGTGTTGGAGTAGAGAATAATAAAGATTCTGTTTTCCTCTAATGGATTATAATATATTTAAAACTGCTAATGGCATGTATTTATTTTTAAAGTGAGTTTTCTATAAATGGATTTCTGCTGGTTTTTTTTTGACTTCTCAGTGTCCATTCATCTTGCCAGTTGGCTTCGTTGGAAAAGGAGAAGTGACCTAGGGGAGTTCCTTATGTGGGTTTTTAATAAGTCATTGTTAGAGACTGAATTTTTGTGCTCTGCCTCGCACAAATTCGTATGTCGAAATTCTAACTCCCAAAGTGGTGGTATTAAGAGGTGAGGCCTTTGGGAGTTGGTTTGGTCATGATAGTGGAGCCTTCATGAATGGGATGAGTGTCTTTATGAGAGATCCCCAGAGGGCTGTCTTGCCCTTTCCATCATGTGAGGACATAGGGAGAAGTTGCCTTGTGTGAACCTGGAAGTAGGCTCTCCCCAGACATGGTCAATACCTTGATTTGACTTGCAGCCTCCAGAACAGTGAGAAATAAATACTGTTTAAGCCACCAAGTCTATGGTATTTTTTTGGTAGCTGTCCACCAGACTAAGATAGTCCTCTTATTTCAACCCAATCAATCACCCATCTCTGCTTTTTCCTCTTCTTGGTGGTTAAGTAAAGGAGACTGAGGTTCTGGCTGGCGTCCATCTCCCACAACCCTAGGTGCTTACATTCAATGCTCTGTGAAGTCAGATGTCACTCCTTCCTCTGCTGCCCAGTGTCCCCACCCTGGTGGACATCGCTGCTCTTTTTCTCCTGTTCTCATGGTCCTTGCTAGTTACATTTTTTGAAATGTCTCTGTCATTTTAATGGAGTTTCAGGAAATAATAGAGATAAACACATGTATTCAATTTGCTGGGTTTAGCCAGAGAAATCACCTCTGCAATATTTGATTAAAGGGATGAAATGAAAAATGTTGGGGGAAAATTATCTTGGCAACCATGTGTGAATAGTGGACTGGAATAGGTCAGGAACCAGAGCCAGGGAATCAAAGAAGGCTGTTTCTGTAAGTATAGTGTAAAGCAATGAAATAGGGGTTTCCTGATGAGAACAGCTTGAGTCAGAAAGTTGTATTTGGAGAGAGAATAAAGTAGGGTTTAATAAATTTTAAGGTGCTGAATAACCATGGTCAAACGGGAGAGAAATTGAAGTAAACTCCATGATTTAAAGCTGTTTTAGTGCTGTTGATTGGAGTCAGGGAGACTGTGTCAATGTTAAAATGAAGCCAGACCTACATGAATTGTCGAAAAGTTTAACAGTGAAAGGAAAAAGCACCAGGGCAGGAATTAAAGGCAAAAGAATTCAGCCAAGGATTTCAGTTTTATTTTGAGGCAGGTGAGACCTGACCTCAGCATTAAACCAGTGAAGAGATAAAAGATTTTGGTATATGGGAGGAAGTGGGTATGTGGTGTGAGGACTCCTGGTTAGGTAACCCAGAGCTCTTCCTGAAGTGTGTATTCTGGTGGTACCATGAAGACTGGTTTGCCTACAAGATACTTTGTGAATTTAAAGGGTGCCTGCCAGCAGTGGCCTGGATGCAAACGCTGTTGCAAACACTTGGAGTCATCCTACTTCTTCCTGGCTGGTCACCTTTGGTTTTGCCCACTAGTTCCTACCGTTAAAACAATCAGAGCTACCTAATCAGATGGTTACAACTAGTTATATATTATCTAACCTATACTTCTGGCTCATTTCTGTTGCTTTGTATAGATTTTTAAGGGGACACTAATTGATTTTCCCTGAATTCCTGATGAATCCAATTTCAGGTTCTGTGCAGTATGTCGCATCTGCTAACTCATCCCTGAACACATTGGTTCTAAGATTGTAAGCTCTGTCTCTGTGCCAGAACACCCTCTCTATCTTCTGAGGAGTTGACTGATAACTCTTACTAACCCAACTAGGAATTTATGACTTAGGATCTGCATATATTTGATACTTCATTTTGTTTTCAGATATTTTATTCATATCTCAAATCTTCCTTTATCATTTTAAAAACCACTTGAAAACTCTCATAAAATTATAGCATTTTTGATGTGGTTATAGTTACACTCTGGCAACTTCCAGCTTCTGGGATTAGTCTTTCACCCTTTTTCTGATCCCTCTGAAAGAACAGCTTTCTCTTGACATATTCTAACTTTAGAGGTGGATTCCTTCCTTCTTTCCTTCCTTCCTTCCTTCCTTCCTTCCTTCCTTCCTTCCTTCCTTCCTCCCTCCCTCCCTCCCTCCCTCCCTTCCTCCCTTCCTCCCTTCCTCACTTCCTCACTTCCTCCCTTCCTCCTTTCCATGGCTGTGTCTCGATGTTTCAGTGGGAGCAAGGTGTTTTTGGTAGTGTCATTCTTTTAATTTTAGGATTCTTCACACTCTGCAGAATCCTGCTTTGTCAGCTGCTGCTGTGTGTATATTCACAAGGGCAATGTATAGGCATGGTCAGAAAATTGCCATAAGAATTAAGAAATTAAAAATTCTGAGGATAAATTTGGAGAAACTTGGGACATACAAATAGGAAGTTACTTATTGTATAGTTTCATTTAAGAATGAAGAAATACTATCAGTCTTAGAAAAAAAATTGAATACCAAGTATAGATTAGCCAAAGGTGTTTATGACACTGATGGGCACAATATCTACAGTTTATGATGAAGTAGTTGGGAGGAATGACAGAGATGAAAATATATTTCTGCCAAGGAACTGATTAGAGACAGTAAATAAAATACAAGAGAGTATGTGTTGTGGTTTGAACTGAATAGATTGTTAATACAGATAGGAGACAAAGAAATAGCTGAGTCAGAGTACAAGAGTATGGTGAAGCAGCAGCATATTGATTCAAATACTGATACTGTTCGGGCGCCTGGGTGGCTCAGACATTAAGCGTCTGCCTTCGGCTTAGGTCATGATCCCAGGGTCCTGGGATCGAGCCCCACATCGGGTTCCCTGCTCGGCAGGAAGCCTGCTTCTCCCCCTCCCACTCCCCCTGTTTGTGTTCCCTCTCTTGCTGTGTCTCTCTGTCACATAAATAAATAAAATATTAAAAAAAAAACAAATACTACTACTGTTCTTTTTTTCTTGGAATTCTTAAAAAGTGAATTTTTATTGATGGGTAGTTATTGTTGGAGAATATTGAACTCTAGAGTGTTTACATAAGGGATAGAGAAAGGAGGTATTAATACATTATCTTATGAGTCTGACAGAAGTCTATAGATGGTGTGTCTGGGGAGCAAACCAGGAGACTTCTGGAACATATTTTAAATGTGTATAATTAAAGGAATTTCAAAGGAAGGCTAAATGACCAGACCCTCAGGGATTCATAATTTTCCAAGTTTTCTATCAATAAAGAAGTACTGAATTATGTATTTATGGGTGGGCATGATATGATATGTTAAGAAATGGTGCCTATGAAGCAAAAAAGGTTATAAAGTAATAATTCATTTTTCTCCTCTTTATGTTAAATCTGTGGACACGTAAAATAGCATTGAGAGTTTCTAATGAACACAAGGGGAAGTGAATAATGATCTTAGGTTAAAGTATTATAGCTGGTGACAATTAGTCTGCCTCTCCTTGGCTTGGAAAAAATAGCAATATTTATTAAGTCTCTGAAATAATAAAAATAAATCCTCAGACCCCCATGTTTTGCTTTAAAGCCATCTAGATATTTGAGCAGCCAGGATTAGATTCACAGATGTTCCATGTTGCATTGGATGGGAAAGGTGCTTTGAAAATGATACATAATTTAAAGATAAAAATGAAGAATCTCTCCTCTACATTTCTGATCATAAGGAGTTAGAGTTTTTAAATGAAATTTTTCAAACAGAATCTTGGAAGAAATCCAAATTGTTGGCTGTATTGTTACCAAGACCCAGTAGGTTTTATTGTTTTCCTATTAATCTAATTTCAAGAGCATATGTATTCTGACAAGGTCTTTGGATACCCTCATTCTTCTTGTGAGGTTCATTTCTACAAAGTAGCCTGTCAGTTGAGCTAGAAGTACCAAGGAAAAAGAGGTGGAGAAATACTATTTTTGCTTGCTAATAAAATGCCTTTGTTGGATATATTGAGTTGAAAAAAATTACAGGAAAGCCAGTGAGTGGATAGAAATAAGATACACATAGAGGAATCAAGAGAAAGAAGCCCTCACATGTAATTTAAAGGAAATCAGGTTGTCAGAGGAAAGCAAGTGTTCTGGAAAGATGTGATTAGAAAAACTTCTTGCTGTAAGTAAATTGTTGGAATATTTTATTTTAGTCCTGCCGTGATACACTGAGTATATAGGTATGTGGTCTGTGTGTATACTTAAAGTTCTGAAATAAATGGACAAAAGAGGGTTGATTGTACCCAAGAAAGCAAAATAGTAATATGTGATTCTGTCAAGTGAAAAATTATTTAAACTGGCAAATGGATAAAAGAAATGTGGAAAAATCAGGCTTACTCTAAGTACCTCAGAAGGAATAAACTTTAACCCTTGTAAATGATGATCTGTCAGGATTGAAGAATGTCATGGTACTCCTTTGCTAAATTTTAGTAGTGTGAGCCATCAGCACAATTGGTTATAACTTCCTACTTTTGGGGCATAGGCTGTAGATTTCATTTCCCACATGGGCTAGATAGCTAGAACATCTGGACTACTCGATAAAGAGTTTTGTAGCATGGCTCCTTGCTATAGCCAGATGCGAGCTCTGGGTAACCGATATGTGGCCATCCTTGTATGTACAACCCAGAATTGAAGCCGTAGGGTATAAACATGAAGCTGAAGGGTATAGACATGCCATAAATTTAAGTGTATAAGGTCCTGTCTTTGGATAGTGGTGCAGGTAAAATCCCATTGCAATCTGTATATTGTTTTGTCAAGAAACAGTTTTCCACATAGTATATATAACTTGTAGCAGAAGTTGATGGTGCTAACCCATGGTAAGACCCAGAATGTAAGTGGTGCTGCTTGCTTATCTAATTAGTAATCTCCATCTCTCAACTAGGTACTGTCTACCTATCTCTATCTCTCATCAACTTTGGACTTTATAATAGTCACCAAACCTCAGTAAGAATTGAGGACTATAGAAGCTTTCTGTGCATTCAATGTAATAAGCATGTATCAAGATGCTTTTTTCATTGCCAGAGAATTTTCAGTCTCTGAAAAGTCTAGTGTTAAACACAGTTTCAACAACTGCATTTTTACTGTTCCATCTATTGTATAAATGTTTACTTGTAGAATTTTAAGATGATTCCATCTTTAACATACTTTTCAAAATGCCTGCTCCAGTTGCTAATGTCTTTGGGAAGAGTCATATTATTTGTGTGGCTTCTGAGTCCTTTCACCCTCTCTAATCTTGAGAACATCTGTACTGTTCCTCCCTGATTTGGGGTGAGAAATAGCTTTGGTGAGCTTGAATTTTACCTAATGGTACAAACTTATAACAAGGAGTAAGTAAGGCATAGAGATCTAATACATAGTATAATGAATATAGACAATATTATATTATTTTATTTTTTTAAGATTTTATTTATTTGACAGAGAGAGAGACAGAGAGAGAGGGAACACAGCAGGGGGAGTGGGAGAGGGAGAAGCAGGCTTTCTGCCGAGCAGGGAGCCTGACGTGGGCCTCGATCCCAGGACCCTGGGACCATGACCTGAGCCGAAGGCAGATGCCTAATGGCTGAGCCACCCAGTTGCCCCGACAATATTATTTTAAATATCACTACATTGGCAATCATATTATAATATATAAACATATCAAGGTAACACCCTATACACTTTAAACTTATGCAACATTACACATCAAATTTATTCAGCAAAAGCTGAAGTAACAAAAACAAGAAAAGACCTGATTTGAACAATATGAAAAACCCTTTATCTCCTGTCTCTTTTTCCTTGCCTTTTGTCTTTCCTGAATGGAATCATCTACCCCTTCTCTCCAGGAGCGTCGGCTCTCAGTCAGGAGCTCCTGGTGCCTTATTTAATAATCCCAACCAAGTATTTGTTCAGTTACCCTTGTCTTTTCAGCCAAGTCTTGTGACAATGCCTCTGTATTTCTGGAAAAAAAAAATAGGAGAAAGGTAGGAAAATAACCATCTCTTATAGTATATTTTATGGCTTATATGTTTGATTTCCTGTAGCTCTCTCCGTAGTCCTATGAAATAGACCATTTTACTGGTGATAATTTACTTGATAACTAAAACTCAGGGACACATGTAAAATTGTAGGAAATGAAATCAAGAATTGTAACATCTTTTTCTCCTTCCATGCTATCCCTATAAACTTTCTTAAAATGGTTGCTTCCCCAAGAAGTCTCTTGTATGACTTTAACTAGGACAGGAAAGGGTTATCACTTTAAGAAGGGAGAAGAGAATGGGTCCAGAAGCCACTGCCCATAATCTCCTATTAGGGATCATGCAGGGCTTGAAAAGGTGAGGGCTGCAATTATAACCTGCAGGAATTATAACATTTTAAAGTGTTAATTACCTCAGTGTTCCTGAAGCCCTGAATTATTGCTTGGCACAACTGAAACTGTCGAGTGTACAAAATAACACTGTCATAAATTTAAGAGTATAGGATCCTGTCTTTCAATGGTAATACAAAATTCCATTGCAATTTGTACATGGTATATGTTGTTAAATACTTTCTGCATAGGTGTAATTGTCTATTAGTAGTAACAGAAAAATAGCTGCAATAAATTTCCTAGGCCCCCAACAGGGATGTGTGTTGGGGGAATGTGGAAGGGGTAAGAAAAGAAGGTGTGTATAATTATGTATCTGTAGTAAATAAACATCTAGCAAATAAGCAAGGCCTAGAATGTAAGCAATGACAAGAATGTCTTAGACTTATGGTATCTATTTGGAAATGTCCCAGCATTTTAAATTGAAAATATTGCTGACTCTGTACTTTGTTCTGCATTGTGCATGATGATGTCAGTTGGGACATAAATGCAAACTTTTCAATGAGTCTCAGCTCGATACAGGACATCTTCACTTGGTTCAGGGACAGTTCAAATAGAATTATTTTAGGGAGTGGCCCATTTGAAGACAGGGTGCTCCTTCATCTCAAGAATCTTAAAACCCAGAGAACTTCATACTTTTTGTTGCACTATTTGATTTTTTAATTTTGCAGGCTTCTATTGACTGAATGTGTCCCCTTCAATTTCAAAAGTTAAATCCTAATGTTCCATGTGATGGTTCTGGGAGGTGGTAGGTCATGAGGGTAGAGCACTCATGAATGAGATTAGTGACCTTGTGAAAGAGACCCTTTGCCTCTTCACCATGTGAGGACACAGCAAAAGGATAGCCATCTCTGAACCAGGAGCAGACCCCCACCAGACGATGGATTTGCTAGTGCCTTGATCTTGAACTTCCCGGTCTCTGTGAGGAACTGTGAGAAATAAATTACTCTTATTGATAAGCTACCCAGTCTATGGGAATTTGTTATAGCAGCCCAAACAGATGAAGATATGGACTAAAGGCTTATGTCAACTATGTGAGCTTAATATCCAAATAAGAGGAAGTGGTCTCTGATTATGATAAATGCACACTCATATTTGGGCATGAAAATGATACATTGGCCACATGTAGACATTAGTCAAAATAATAATTATCTTCCATTCTTTGTGTTATGTTACAGTTCTCACCTCCCTTCTTGTCTCTTATCTGGTATCTTCAGCTATTGTCACCTAAATGAACAGATTGTTCAAAGAATGCAAAATAGGCTCCAGACAACTATCCCAAGCACGCACCCACACATCGTCAGCGGTGTTATCAGCCTTAGCAAGAGAGTGCGGCATTTAAATCAAATTGATTTTTTGAGATCATGAGTTATTCATTGGAAAATGGGGAATGAAGATAACCAGAATTTTTTTTTATCTTTTATTAAGGTAGATAGCATAATTCTTTTCTGGATATGGTTTGTTTGAAGATAACCCAGCAGTGGCTCAGAAACTATCTCTTGGTTAGACAAACAGGTGGTATAATCTTTTTTGTTATCTTAGTAAAATAATTATTTGCAAAAAAGACATGAGCGCTTTCACTCCTTTGTTACTAGGCTTCTTCCTTACTCTTATATAACTTAATGCTTTTCAAAATACTTCCACTATGGTATTTTATTTGATCCAAAGGGATGTTTTCCAGCTCTCAAAAAAACAGCAGTAACAATAAAACCTTTCACAGTAAAAAGATAAATACAAAAGGCCTGGAAATGAAAACACAACTAAATGTAGCTGAAACTATTGAAAAATAAAGACTGTGAACCCTCCATCCCATGTGATAGGATGGTTCTTTAAATCAGGGCTGCACTAATTTACAAATAGCTATGTTTTAGGCACTATTTACGTACTGTATGTGAGTTTTAAGTCATTTCATTATCAAAACAGTCCTATGAGTTTCGAGTCATTTCATGATGAACACAACCCTGGACAGTGTCACAATCTTTATTTTACAGATAAAGAAACTGAAGCACAGAGATATTAAGTAAATTTTTCAAGTTATGCAGCTAGTAAAGCTAGAATTCAAACCCAAGGAATCTGTCACTCAAGGCTGCCCTTTCTTTTCTTTTCTTTTTTTTTAGATTTTTTATTTATTTGAGAGAGAGAATGAGAGACAGCATGAGAGGGAAGAGGGTCAGAGGGAGAAGCAGACCCCCTGCTGAGCAGGGAGCCCGATGTGGGACTCGATCCTGGGACTCCAGGATCATGACCTGAGCCGAAGGCAGTCGCTTAACCAACTGAGCCACCCAGGCGCCCTCAAGGCTGCCTTTTCATGCATAGCTTATCAACAGAATTTGATTTGGAGTAGAGGAAGAATTTATCTTTGAAAAACTCAACTGAAACACTGAAAATATACTTGTTCTCATCTAATTTTAATCTTTCTTTCCCCTCCTTTCTCTTCTAAGCAACACTGTTGAATGTTAATGAGTATATATTTTATTCAACCTCAACCAGTCATTTGGGGGTAATTAATCTGAGTTTTATACATCTAACCTCTCTTTTAATGAGTAAACTTTGAGCAAAGCATGCTTCCACCACTGAGTATTTGCTTCTGCTTATAGAGGCAAATGAGCAGCATATATTTGGTTCCTGTTTTGTTGTCCTTGTTATTGGATTCAGTAGTAAAGAGGAATGGCAAAATCATTAATCAGAGTATAACAATTCATTCTAGCAACGGATTGTGGGAACCCTGACACACACAGATACCTAAATGCATCAACAAAAGACAAACACAGACTGTGATTTGCACAACTGATACGTAGGCACTAGTTATTCTATAGCACAGACAGTGGTATTCAAATAGAAAACTTTCAGCAAGCCATTTGCTCTTTCAGGAATGACCAGCATAAGTATTAAGTATAATAACAGAATCAGGATGCTTTCCCCATCTCTGTTAATTTCGCTTATCTTTTTTCCTTTTTACCTTGTTTGAGGTTTTGGGGCATCCTTGAGTTTTGTTTCACAGTATATCTGGTCATAGTTTCCCAAGATTCTGCAAGTTCCAAGGAAATTCTTAAAGTGCTTGTACATGTTTAAAAGAGATGAGGGAACAATGCCTTGCTTCAGAATATAGTGCTTGAGTAGCTTGGGGTACAGGATTGCCCAAGGGGGTGTGGCTTGGGCTTAGGAAGAGATAGCTAAGCCTTTGACTAAGCTTTTAGGAAAATTTACACTGGAGGGCTCAGTGCCCCCTACCCCCTTTTGTGATGTGCACCATGTTTGAGTCATGGTGGATATATCACAGTCCCCTAGAGATTGAATATATACATGATAGACATACGTGTGTGCACGCCCATGCAGTCAGCTTTACCTCCAATCGTTCCAGCTTCACCTGCTGTCGGGGAGGGCTGAGAAACAGCTGTGAGGGAGGCACTGGGTTGGGGGGAAAGGCAGATCTGTCATTGTATGTGACTTTTATACTCTAGTTGTAATCCTTGCACATGACATATAAAGGAATGCAACATGTCAGATAAAAAAATTGCAAAAGCTTTGGAGCCAGATAGTCAAGGGCTTCAACCACAGCTCAGCAATTTGCTCCTTGTCTGTCACCAGGCAAGCTTCTCTTTCTAAGTCTCACTTTACTTTTTTGTGAAATGGGAATGGCACCACCTACCTTGTAATACTGCTGTGGGGATTTCATAAATATATACAGGGCTAAACTAGACCCCGATAATTGGAAGTCACAAAATTAAGGAAAACAAATATTAGGATTTTTATATTATACCTATTAAAGTATACCTATTAAGCAGTTTACTCAGTTGACTATTAAATCTTTCAATTGGGTAAATTATTGACTATTTTGACAGAATTAACTGGCTAATTAAGTCAAAAGATTGAACCTGCCTGATTTGTAAAAATTTAACTATTTTTTCCCTACTACACATATAAATCATTTGACAGATGGTGATTTTTTTTTTTTTTTTTTTTGGTTCCTTATTGATTTAGGCTTAGCACATAGTACACATGTTCGGATAGTTACCTAGCCACAGGAGTATAGCAACATGCATGGTTTTACAAATATTGGCTGAAAGGGTTTATTTTGTCATATGTTTTTATAAATAGTGTATGGTAAGGAACCTTCTCAATCAGAAAGGAGAACATACCCTGGGTACTATGTGAGTCATGGTCAAGAACAAAGCACAGGACAAGAAACAAGTATTGGCAAGGGTATGGAGAAAAAGGAACCCTTGTGTACTATTGGTGAAATGCAAACTGGTACGGCCACTGTGGAAAACAGTATGGAGTTTCCTCAGAAAGTTAAAAATAGAACTACTTTATGATACAGTAATTGCATTACTGGGTGTTTGTCCCCAAAATATAAAAATACTAATTCAAGGTGATACACGCACCCCTGTGTTTATTGCAACATCATTTACAATAGCCAAATTATGGAAGCAACCCCAGTATCCACTGACAGATGAAGGGATAAAGAAGATGTGATGTACACATACAATGGACTATTATTCAGCCATAAGAAAGAATGAGATCTTGTCATTTGCGATAATATAGATGGAGCTGGAGAGTATAATGCTAAGCAAATTAAGTCAGAGAAAGATGAATACCATATAATTTCACGCAAATGTAGAATTTAAGAAATGAACAAGTAGAAAGGGGGAAAAAAAAGACAAACCAAGAAACAGAACAAATTTATAGTACTGGAGAGGAGTGTGGGGGATGGGTGAAATAGGTGAAGGGGATTAAGAGTACACTTATCACAATGAACACTGAATAATGTATAGAATTGTTGAATCATTGTACTGTACACATGAAATTAATTTAACACTGTATGTTAACTATACTGGAGTTAAAATTAAAAACGTAGGGGTGCCTGGGTGGCTCAGTCGTTAAGTGTCTGCCTTTGGCTCAGGTCATGATCCCAGGGCCCTGGGATCCTGCATCGGGCTCCCTGCTCCGCGGGAAGCCTGCTTCTCCCTCTCCCGCTCCCCCTGCTTGTGTTCCCTCTCTCAATGTGTCTCTCTGTCAAATAAATAAAATCTTAAAACCTTAATAAATTTAAAAAAAGGAACTAAGCATAGGATAGATTCTTAGCCTCCCCACCTTTTGTCTTTCCCAAAGCAAATCAAGATAGGAAAATTGGAAAACATTATAGAATGAAATGATTAGAAATAGATAATGAGTGGTCTCCCCTACCCCCACCCAGGATTATTTGGAAATACAAAAGGTGCTTCTCCTGTGTAGCACACACTTGTTTTTAATTACAAAATAAAGATAAAAGCATATGAAACACTCAAAAGAGCTAGTTTATGATTAATTCAGAAGGTTCAGACAGGGATAGTATATATATTATATGTAATTCACTGCACATGTAATGATTGTGCTTAGTGTCAGCCCATTAAGAAACATCTGCCTTCACAACTGCCACCAGACTAAATTATGTTTGTGCCTCAAAGGACATCTTCAGTGTAGATAAATAATATATGTTTAGAGATTTTATGGATTAACTTAAAATGTGTCTTATTTTTCAATTCTATTGGAAACACACTACTCAGGAACATTTGACTTAACTTCAGTTCATTGTGATTATGCTGTTTCTGACTTGAAAGTCTCATCCACAAAACCATTTCAGATCATTTTTATCAGCATGTCCTTAAAATAATTATTTAAAAAACTAATATTCAGCCTCTTCTAAATTCATTTTCTTTGTACATTTTGTTTCTACTATGGATTTTTGAGAACCATTTTAAGGTGAAGTTTAGAGTGTTACTTGTCAGAACTTGTAAAATTCTTAGAAAAAGCATTTCCAAAACCTGCTATCATGTTGATTGTGACCAGTGAGGGCCTGCATTTACATTAAAGTAGTGTTTTGTGAACAAGGCAAAATATTTTCCTCTAATCTTTGTTCCAAGACCATACTAACCTGTAAATGAAGGAGACTGTTTTAACCTTGCCACATTTGTAATATTGTTAAAATCAGTAGAAATCATAAAGAAAGCAAATGGATTTATTAAAAGCACATGCATGTGTGTATTATGGTTTCATATGTTATTTAATAATGGCTAAAGTTATTTCAGATATGAAAGACAAAAGGTGTATCTTGGAGAATTTCTCAGATGGAAATTATATAAAGAGATGTTAGTGAAAAGAAGACCTGCCTGGTTCAGGCAGAGAACATGAAATAATTTATGGGAATGAAGAAGAAGGAGGGAAGGAGTTTTCTTGGATTGGCCAAGGGTCTGAGAGAATGAGCATGTGCCTGGAGTCAAGGTGAATTGAAAAGAGCTGGCTTTGAGAATGGGCTCTGTCTCTCACTAGTTGTATGGTCATGAGGAAGTAATTTAGTTTTACTGGCCCTCAGTTCATTTATCAATGAAGAGAGAAGAGTTGACCTAGTGATCTCCAGTGTCGTGTCCTACACTACAGTTTGTCATGACATTATTCCAACATCCAAAGCTAGGCCATGCTCTGCCTCATTGCTCCTATGGTTCTGTTAGGATAAGACCTGGGATTGTTTTTCCCCACATCCCTACTCTTCAATTGCAGTTTGCATGCTGCCACTTGAATTATTTGATTCATACTGCCTCTGCTTTTCATACTTTATAAAGTGTTGTTTTCAAGGACAATTTGGTATTAAATGACTTTGTTTCCCAGAGAATGTATTATTCAGATATTGCCATCATCAAAATTACAGAATCATGGAATATTAGAGTGTAAAGGACCCTTAGAGGAAGCTGCTGTTTAAGGGGATTTGCTTTTTTAAAATTTGGATCAACACTTATCCAGTGTGATAGAAGCTCCAAAATAGAAATAGCTACACAATCACTGAGTTGAAAATGGAAGTGTCAATTTGGATACAATCTACTAATTAAGCTGATTGTTAGTGAAGAGTAGCCAGTCATAATTGTCAGCAGTTCTACTTTTAACATGGAACTTGTCCTACACTATTAGAGAATCTAATTTAAGGAAACCATTTCTGTGCATGTTAAAGATCAAATTTTATTGAAAGAAAACAATCAACTTCATCTTTCTATACCCCCTTCCGCTTCACAGTCATAGGCATCATCAAAGCTAATGTTGATCAAACCTTTTTTAGGTAATAGTGTCTTAGGTCAGCTTTCCCTGAAGTAGACTTTAAGATGGAGATGGGTGTGCATGAAGTTTGTTGGGAAATGATACTGTGATCATCATCTGCATGAGAATGAGGAAAGCAGGATTAGACCAGAAAGAGAAGTTGGACTTTAATACAGTCTTCTCTGCCACTCCATGGGTAGCTCAGGACCTGGCCTTTCAGAGTTGTCTTGAAGTGATACAGTAGATGTCATTGACCAAGCATTGGAGGTAGGATACCCCAGGAAGAGACAGCTTTTTGACTGAGGACAATTCCCAGAGAGTGAGTCAGCTGAGAGCCATTAATTGCCAAAAGCAGTGGAGGGAAGTCTGTGTACCTGTTCAGAGATGGAAGCCCCATAATCAGGCACTGGTTATGCCCCTTACATGACCTATCTTGTATAAGCATAACAGTAACTATGGAATTAGCAATTATGATTTTTCCATTATTACCATGAGGAAATAAAGTCTTAGAGAATTAACTTGGTTAAGATCATACAACAGTAAGTGGGTGTGACCAGATTCTTAGCTGTCTGACCAAAGTCTGAGCTCTTCCTTGTCTCTCTTCTAAGGATATGACCACCTGGATAATGTCCACCTGAAATTATGATATCTTGAACTAGGTAATAGCTTTATAGTTTAGTTCTAGATTCATGACAATACCATAGCAGAGTTATGCCAATACTAAATACAACTTGATCATCTTGAACTATTTCTTTGAATCGGTATTACAGATCTGAAATAATATGGCACATTATTTATAGTAAGTAGTGGCCTTATCCCATATGGTAAATTATTTCCCATCTAACACTCAGTTTGTATACATATTTTGCTAAAACATCGCTCTTCTATTAAATCCCTGAATATCATTGTCTATAGTTACAGAATTTGGGAAGTGGTCCTTAGCTGGAACGGGGGGAACAGGGCTATTGATGTGGAATGTAAATAATATACATCTCTTAATTTTTAAAAAATAAGTCTCAAATGGGGCACCTGAGTAGCTCAGTCAGTTATGTGTCTGACTCTTGATTTTGGCTTAAGTCATGATATCAGGGTTGTGAGATTGAGCCCTGCTTCAGGCTCCATGCTGGGTGTGGAGCCTGCCTGAGATTCTCTCTCCCTTTGCCCTCCCCCCATCCTCTCTCCCTCTCTCTAAAAATAAAAATAAGTCTGAAACAATATAATATAAGATGTCTTGATAAAAACTTACTGGATATCAGATGTAATATATTATTACAAAGTTAAAAAAAATAATTGTGAGAAAGCTAGTGTTCAAAAAGTTGACACTAGCCCAACTCTTCTTTTGATTATGGGTCAAATCTTTAAATAAAATGACATTTTCAACAAAACCAAAGGACAGCTGACAGAATGGAGGAAGATATTTGCAAATGACATATCAGATAAAGGGCTAGTATCCAAAATCTATAAAGAACTTATCAAATTCAATACCCAAAGAACAAATAATCCAATCAAGAAATATGCAGAAGACATGAACAGACATTTTTTCCAAAGAAGACATCCAAATGGCCAACAGACACATGAAAAAGTGCTCCACATCGCTCAGCATCAGGAAAATCCAAATCAAATCCTCAGTGAGATACCACCGCACACCAGTCAGAATGGCTAAAATTAACAAGTCAGGAAATGACAGATGTTGGCGAGGATGCAGAGTAAGGGGAACCCTCCTACACTGTTGGTGGGAATGCAAGCTGGTGCAACCCCTCTGGAAAACAGTATGGAGGTTCCTCAAAAAGTTGAAAATAGAGCTACTGTATGACCCAGCAATTGCACTACTGGGTATTTACCCCAAAGATACAAATGTAGGGATCCGAAGGGGTATGTTTGTCCCAAATTTTATAGCAGCAATGTCCACAATAGCCAAACTATGGAAAGAGCCAAGATGTCCATTGACAGATGAATGGATAAAGAAAATGTGGTAGATATATACAATGGAATATTATGCAGCCATCAAAAAAACCTGAAATCTTGCCATTTGCAATGATGTGGATGGAACTAGAGGGTTTTATGCTAAGCAAATTAAGTCAATCAGAGAAAGACATGTATTATATGATCTCACTGATACGAGGAATTCTTTTTTTTAAATGTTTTTATTGTTTAATTTTTTTTTATTGTTAGCTTAATCACCATACATTACATCATTAGTTTTTGATGTAGTGTTCCATGATTCACTGTGCATAACACCAGTGCTCCACGCAGAATGTGCCCTCTTTAATACCCATCAGTACCCAATACTCTCCTCCCCTCTAGAACCCTTTCAGAGTCCATCGTCTCTCATGGTTCGTCTCCCCCTCCGACTTACACCCCTTCATTCTTCCCCTCCTGCTATCATCTTCTTTTTCTTTTTTCTTAACATATGTTGATTATTTGTTTCAGAAGTACAGATCTGTAATACAACAGTCTTGCACAATTCACAGTGCTCACCATAGCACATACCCTACCCAATGTCCTATCACCCCAGCCACCCCATCCCTCCCACCCCCTACCACTCCAGCAACACTCAGTTTGTTTCCTGAGATTAAGAATTCCTCATATCAGTGAGGTCATATGATACATGTCTTTCTCTGATTGACTTATTTCACTCAGCATAACACCTTCCAGTTCCATCAATGTCGTTGCAAATGGCAAGACCTCATTCCTTTTGATGGCTGCATAATATTCCATTGTGCATATATACCACATCTTCTTTATCCATTCATCTTCGAGGGACATCTTGGCTCTTTCCACAGTTTGGCTATTGTGGACATTGCTGCTATAAACATTGGGGTGCACGTACCCCTTTGGATCCCTACATTTGTATCTTTGTGGAAAATACCCAGTAGTGCAATTGCTGGATTGTATGGTAGCTCTATTTTTAACTGTTTGAGGAACCTCCGTACTGTTTTCCAGAGTGGCTGCACCAGCTTGCATTCCCACCAACAGTGTAGGAGGGTTCCCCTTTCTCCGCATCCCCGCCAACATCTGTCATTTCCTGACTTGTTAATTTTAGCCATTCTGACTGGTGTGAGGTGGTATCTCATGGAGGTTTTGATTTGGATTTCCCTGATGCCAAGCGATGTTGAGCACTTTTTCATGTGCCTGTTGGCCATTTGGATGTCTTCTTTGGAAAAATGTCTGTTCATGTCTTCTGCCCATTTCTTGATTGGATTATTTGTTCTTTGGGTGTTGAGTTTAATAAGTTCTTTATAGATTTTGGATACTAGCCCTTTATCTGATTTGTCGTTTGCAAATATTTTCTCCCATTCTGTGGGTTGTCTTTTGGTTTTGTGGACTGTTTCTTTTGCTGTGCAAAAGCTTTTATCTTGAGGAAATCCCAATAGTAAATTTTTGCCCTGGCTTCCCTTGCCTTTGGCGATGTTTCTAGGAAGAAGTTGCTGCGGCTGAGGTCGAAGAGGTTGCTGCCTGTGTTCTCCTTTAGGATTTGGATGGACTCCTGTCTCACGTTTAGGTCTTTCAACCATTTGGAATCTATTTTTGTGTGTGGTGTAAGGAAATGGTCCAGTTTCATTCTTCTGCATGTGGCTGTCCAATTTTCCCAACACCATTTGTTGAAGAGACTGTCTTTTTTCCACTGGACATTCTTTCCTGCTTTGTCAAAGATGAGTTGACCATAGAGTTGAGGGTCCATTTCTGGGCTCTCTATTCTGTTCCATTGATCGATGTGTCTGTTTTTGTGCCAGTACCATACTGTCTTGATGATGACAGCTTTGTAATAGAGCTGGAAGTCCGGAATTGTGATGCCGCCAGCTTTGCTTTTCTTTTTCAAGATTCCTCTGGCTTTTCGGGGTCTCTTCTGTTTCCATATAAATTTTAGGATTATTTGTTCCATTTCTTTGAAAAAAGTGGATGGTATTTTGATGGGGATTGCATTGAATGTGTAGATTGCTCTAGGTACCATTGACTTCTTCACAATGTTTTTTCTTCCAATCCATGAGCATGGAACATTTTTTCCATTTCTTTGTGTCTTCAATTTCTTTCATGAGTATTTTATAGTTTTCTGAGTACAGATCCTTTGCCTCTTTGGTTAAATTTGTTCCTAGATATCTTATGGTTTTGGGTGCAGTTGTAAATGGGATTGACTCCTTGATTTGTCTCTCTTCTGTCTTGTTGTTGGTGTATAGGAATGCCACTGATTTCTGTGCATTAATTTTATATCCTACCACTTTACTGAATTCCTGTATGCGTTCTAGCAGTTTTGGGGTGGAGTCTTTTGGGTTTTCCACATACAGTATCATATCATCTGCAAAGAGTGAGAGTTTGACTTCCTCTTTGCCGATTTGGATGCCTTTGATTTCTTTTTGTTGTCTGATTGCTGTGGCTAGGACTTCTAATACTATGTTGAATAGCAGTGGTGATAGTGGATATCCCTGCCGCGTTCCTGACCTTAGGGGGAAAGCTCTCAGCTTTTCCCCATTGAGAATGATATTCTCTGTAGGTTTTTCATAAATGGCTTTTATGATATTGAGGTATGTACTCTCTATCCCTATACACTGAAGAGTTTTGATCAAGAAAGGATGCTGTACTTTGTCAAATGCTTTTTCTGCATCTATTGAGAGGATCATATGATTCTTGTTCTTTCTTTTGTTAATGTATTGTATTACATTGATTGATTTGCAGATGTTGAACCAACCTTGCAGCCAGGGATAAATCCCACTTGGTCATGGTGAATAATCCTTTTAATGTACTGTTGGATCCTATTGGCTAGTATTTTGGTGAGAATTTTTGCATCCATGTTCATCAAGGATATTGGTCTGTAATTCTCCTTTTGGATGGGGTCTTTGTCTGGTTTTGGGATCAAGATAATGGTGGCCTCATAAAACGAGTTTGGAAGTTTTCCTTCTATTTCTATTTTTTGGAAAAGTTTCAGGAGAATAGGTATTAATTCTTTAAATGTCTGATAGAATTCCCCTGGGAAGCCCTCTGGCCCTGGGCTTTTTTTTGTTGGGAGAATTTTGATGACTGCTTCAATTTCTTTAGTGGTTATAAGTCTGTTCAGGTTTTCTGTTTCTTCCTGGTTCAATTTTGGTAGTTGATACATCTCTAGGAATGCACCCATTTCTTCCAGGTTACCTAATTTGCTGGCATAGAGTTGCTCATAGTATGTTCTTGTAATTGTTTGTATTTCTTTGGTGTTGGTTGTGATCTCTGCTCTTTCATTCATGATTTTGTTGTTTTGGGTCATTTCTCTTTCTTTTGGATAAGTCTGTCCAGGGATTTATCATCTTGTTAAATATTTCAGAGAACCAGCTCCTAGTTTCGTTGATCTGTTCTACTGTTCTTTTGGTTTCTATTTCATTGATTTCTGCTCTAATCTTTATTATTTCTCTTCTCTTGTTGGGTTTAGGCTTTATTTGCTGTTCTTTCTCCAGCTCCTTTAGGTGTAGGGTGAGGTTGTGTATTTGAGACCTTTCTTGTTTCTTGAGAAAGGCTTGTATTGCTATATACTTTCCTCTCAGGACTGCCTTTGCTGTATCCCAAAGATTTTGAACAGTTGTGTTTTCATTTTCATTGGTTTCCATGAATTTTTTTAATTCTTCTTTAATTTCCTGGTTGACCCATTCATTCTTTAGTAGGATGCTCTTTAGCCTCCATGTATTTGAGCTCTTTCCGACTTTCCTCTTGTGATTAAGTTCCAGTTTCAAAGCATTGTAGTCTGAAAATATGCAGGGAATGATCCCTATCTTTTGGTACTGGTTGAGACCTGATTTGTGACCTAGGATGTGATCAATTCTGGAGAATGTTCCATGGACACTAGAGAAGAATGTGTATTCCGTTGCTTTGGGATGGAATGTTCTGAATATGTCTGTGAAGTCCATTTGGTCCAGTGTGTCATTTAAAGTCTTTATTTCCTTGTTGATCTTTTGCTTACATGATCTGTCCATTTCAGTGAGGGGGGTGTTAAAGTCCCCCACTATTATTGTATTGTTGTCAATGTGTTTCTTTGCTTTTGTTATTAATTGCCTTATATAATTGGCTGCTCCCATGTAGGGGCATAGATAGTTACAGTTGTTGGATCTTCTTGTTGGATAGACCCTTTAAGTAGGATATAGTGTCCTTCTTCATTTCTTATTACAGTCTTTGTTTTAAAATCTAGTTTGTCTGATATAAGGATTGCCACCCCAGCTTTCTTTTGGTGTCCATTAGCATGGTTTTCCCACCCCCTCACTTTCAATCTGGGGGTATCTTTGGGTCTAAAATGAGTCTCTTGCAGACAGCATATTGATGGGTCTTGTTTTTTAATCCAGTCTGATAGCCTGTGTCTTTTGATTGGGGCATTACCCCATTATAGTCAGAGTAACTATTGAAAGGTATGAATTTAGTGCCATTGTATTGCCTATATGGTGACTGTTACTGTATATTGTCTGTGTTCCTTTCTGATCTATGCTGCTTTTAGGCTCTCTTTTTGCTTAGAGGACCCCTTTCAATATTTCTTGTAGGGCTGGTTTCGTGTTTGCAAATTCCTTTAGTTTTTTGTTTAACCTGGAAGCTTTTTATCTCTCCTTCAATTTTCAATGGGAGCCTAGCTGGATATAGTATTCTTGGCTGCATATTTTTCTTGTTTATTGCTCTGAAGATATCATGCCAGTCCTTTCTGGCCTGCCGGGTCTCTGTGGATAGGTCTGTTGCCAGTCTAATATTTCTACCATTGTAGGTTACATATCTCTTCTCCTGAGCTGCTTTCAGGATTTTCTCTTTGTCTCTGAGACTCATAAGTTTTACTTAGATGTTGGGGTGTTGACCTATTTTTATTGATTTTTGAGAGGGGTTCTCTGTGCCTCCTGGATTTTGATGCCTCTTTTCTTCCTCACATTAGGGAAGTTCTCTGCTATTATTTGCTCCAATATACCTTCTGCCCCTCTCGCTCTTTCTCCTTCTTCTGGGATCCCAATTATTCTAATGTTGTTTCGTCTTATTGTATCGCTTCTCTCTCTAATTCTGCCCTCATGATACTGTAGTTGTTTCTCTCTTTTTCTCAGCCTCTTTATTTTCCATCATCTGGTCTTCTATATCACTGATTCTCTCTTCTGCCTCATTTATCCTAGCAGTTAGTGCCCCATTTTTGATTGCACCTCATCAATAGCCTTTTTGATTTCGACTTGGTTAGATTTTAGTTCTTTTATTTCTTCAGAAAGGGTTTCTCTAACAACTTCCACGCTTTTTTCAAGCCCAGCTAGTATCTTTAAAGTCATGATTCTGATCTCTAGGTCCAACATCGTACTAATGTCCGTATCGAGTAGGTCCCTGGCAGACGGTACTACCTCTTGTTCTTTTTGCGGAGGTGATTTTTTTCATCTTGTCATTTTGTCCAGAGTAGAATAGATGAATGAGAGAACAAAATGCCTAACAGGTTAACAAGTCCCCAGCAAATATACTCTATACAAATCAGAAAAGACCTGAAACCAGGGAAAAGAAAGGGAAAGAAAGAAAAAAGAAAGAGAAAAGAAAGAAAAAAAAAATCAAAGAGAAAAAGATAAAAACAAAAACCGAACAATACAAAAAAACCAGAATATGATCATATAGGATCAGGGTAGTGCATAGATCAGTGCCACACAGTAGATTTTGGGCATATTTTTGTCTGTTAGAAAAACGTGCCTCCTAAAATTTTAAAGGAAGAAAGACATATATGTACAAAATAAGGGTTGTTACAATGAAGGGATGGAAGATGAGTGTAAAGATGAAAATTATAAAAGATTTTATAAAAGGAATTGAGGAGATAAGAAGTTGTTTGAAAAAAGAAAGAAAAAGATTAAAAAGAAGAAGAAAAAGGGAGAGGATTTGATCAGGCAGTATTCTAGAACAAAGCCATACACTAGTGATTTGGGGTGTATTTTGATCTGTTAGAAGAAACTATCTCAAAATTTTAAAGAGAGAACAACATATATATATATATGTGTATATATATATATATATATATATATATATATATATATATATATATGCCAAAAATAAGGGTAACTACTTTGAAGGGATAAAATATGACTCTAAAAATGAAAAATAAAAAATGTTTTTTTAAAAAAAGGATTGATAAGATGTTGGTTGAAAAAGGGAAAAAGAAAAAAAAAACAGTTAAAAAAATTAACTTTGAAAAACTAATGAATCATGGTAAAAAAAAGCCATCAATTCTATGTGCAGTATTCCCCTAGCGCTGGAGTTCTCCCATTCTTCTTGATCGCTAAACTTGGTCTTGGCTTGCTGGCTGTTCCTGCTGATCTTCTGGGGGAGGGGCCTGTTGCCGTGGTTCCCAAATGTCTTTGCCGGAGGCAGAATTGCCCCGCCCTTGTCGGTTCAGGCTAAGCAAGCTGCTTGGGTTTGCTCTCAGGATCTTTTGTTCCCTGCAAGCTCTGGTACAGCTTTTGTTCCCTGCAAGCTCTTCACCAGGGTGAAAATGGTGGCTTCCCAATCTCCACCCAGAGGAGCTGAGAACTCGGGGCCCCGCTCCTCAGTGCGCCCCCCAAGAAAAGCATTCACTCCCATCTTCCTGGTCCCCGGCCGCACTCTGTGCTCACCCAGCCTATGACTGAGCATTTCTATCTCTGTCCCCCAACCCCGTGTGGAGTCTCCAAACCCAGCAGATCCCTGCGGTGCGCCTCCGCGCCGCTCCTCCCCGGGGAGGGAGGGGAGTCTCCCTAGCTCTGCCGCTTGTTGGGTCCCTGCTGGAGGAGCAGTGGCCCGACTGGGCCACGGATCACAGTTTATGGCAACCCTGAGCTGAGAGCCCACACCTCGGCTCTGTCTCTGCAGCCGGCTTCCCCGCTCCAATACCTGGGAGCTCTGCTGCACTCAGGCACCCCCGGTTTTTCTGTGACCCCGAGGGTTCTGAGACCACATTGTCCCGCGAGGTTTCCACCCCCAGCTTAGCCGCTGGAGCGGCATCCCTCAGCGCAGCTGACTTCTAAAAGTTCCGATTTTGTGCTCCGCGGCTCTATCACTTGCCAGAAGCGTCCGACGAAGGCCCTCTCCCCCGCCGTCTATCCTCCCGAATATCGCCTCGGATTCACTTCTCCGCACGTCCTACCTTCCAGAAAGTTGTCGCTTCTCTGTTCGGAGAGTTGTTGCTACTCTCTTCTTCGATCTCCTGTTGAGTTTGTAGGTGTTCAGAATAGTTTGATCCCTATTCAGCTGAATTCCTGAGACCAGACGAAATCCAGGTCTCCTACTCCTCCGCCATCTTGCTCCGCCCCCCTGATATGAGGAATTCTTAATCTCAGGAAACAAACTGAGGGTTGCTGGAGTGGTGGGGGGTGGGAAGGATGGGCTGGCTGGGTGATAGACATTGGGGAGGGTATGTGCTATGGTGAGCACTGTGAATTGTGTAAGACTGTTGAATCACAGACCTGTACCTCTGAAACAAATAATACATTATGTGTTAAAAAAAAAAAAGAAGATAGTAGGAAGGGAAAAAATGAAGGGGGGGAATCAGATGGGGAGATGAACCATGAGAGACTATGGACGCTGAGAAACAAATTGAGGGTTCTAGAGGGGAGGGGGGTGGGGGGATGGGTTAGCCTGGTGATGGGTATTAAAGAGGGCATGTACTGAATGGAGCACTGGGTGTTGTACGCAAACAGTGAATCATGGAACACTACATCAAAAACTAATGATGTATGATGATTAACATAACAAAACTAATAAATAAGTAAATAAAATGACATTTTTTAGTTGTAATTTCCCTCCCAGTAAATATGCTTGTATAGTCTGTGTTGATGTGACTTCCACACACTCTGTTTTCATAATTAATGTGTATATACCTAAAAGATACCAAAACAATTAGCTTGCCTTTTAAATAATTGAAAGGACCTTTGGCTCATAGAGATAAAATTGTGAAAAGAAAAAATATTCACATTTAATTATGTTATTTTTTCCATATTCTCTAAACATTGGTAATTGAGGATTTTTTGTACATTTTGAGAAGGATTGTATTTCTTGTGTATTCTCAGTCTCTTCATTCTAGCCTCACTGAACAAACTGCATTAATTAGCATTCCTCTTGACTGTGTGTGTCCCAAAGCCCAACTTAAGCTGGCTTAAGCAAAAGTGGGATTTATTGATCCAAGTAATTAAAGAATTAGCCAGAGGGCTTGCCTCAGGCCAAGAGCTCAGGCAACTCTCAAGCTTCCTCTTCACCTCTCACTTACACTTGCTCTGCCTTGATCAAAATCTCTGATTTGCCCTTCCTGCCTGATGGCAAGATGGCTGGAGCAATTCTAGCTTATAATCTCTCCTGTTCAAGATCAGGAAAGAGCACTTGCCTCTCTCTTGGGAGCCCAATAGAAGTCTCTCTTCTCATTGGTTCTGGATCAATCATTGTGGCCAAATCAAGCCTAACCGAAATACAGCTAGGCCTAGAGTCAAGAGCAGCTAAGTTACACAAGATGTTTACATGAATGGGATCTCGGGCAGCCTTTACTCAGAGTTAATTGGAATTTTTTTTTCTTCCAAAGAATATGAGGAAATGAATGCAGTTAAGATAACCCAGTGCATATCCATCATTACTACTTAAATCTATAGTTTACTTTTCAGAAAGCTGTTGCCAACCAACTTATAGCCCAAATCATGTGATATATTATATGCCCTAGGGGTCTGAAATGAAAACAAAGCAAGAAAAAAATTTAAAAAATAACTCTAACAGTAAAAGGAAGCTTCAAGAGAGAGGAAAAATATGCACGGAAGAAAGTCTCAAGAGCAAGTGTGAGTTATATGCAAAGAACTTTTAACTATTCATGAATGTTGAGTTAACGGGAACCTTAAGAGATACTTTTTTATTAGGATGAGAAACTTCCTTTCAAGCTCACTGTGAGTTGATAATTTTGCAAACTGTCTTTTAATGTTGCAGGAAAGATGTGGAATACCCCAGTCAGTTTAGAAAGTGTTGATGGGTGGCAGCTTGTCAAGGTTACTCTGTCAATTGGAAGAGTCATGTTTAAACATGAGTGCGTTATTCTCGATGTTTGATTTTTGTCATGATTTTTAATAGCTTTTGTGATTGTTCTGGGGGGGATGGAAATACGTATATATAGTAGATGACACTTTCCATAACCTTGCCAGAATATAATCTTATAATCTACCTACAAGTAACAGAGCTGATAGGTTTCTTTCCCTAGTAAGTTTTCAGAATTTATACATCCAGCTCTTCTGAAGGTTACAAGAGTGATTATAATGTGTGGATTAGAAAAGATAATTCTAAACCTTGTTATAGAGTTCTGTATAAACTAGTTTATATAAGTTTAATGTTCACACATTGAAGACTGCTTTCAAATAAAGCATCTGCTTATGAATAAACACATTACGGATGGCATATCTTTGATGGGTTTAAGCATCTTTCTCCTCTTCCAATCTTGAAATGGTTTCTCTTGCCACAGATGGGTATGAAAGCATTGGCTGTCAGAAAATGGTGGTGGTAAAGGTATTACAGGTAAAGGATCTTGAGTGAAACTACCCACTGTGGTTAAGAAACACTGGGGGACAAATCATGTGGGCAATTGGAAGATTTTCCTTTGGGCACATCCACACTGTGCCAAGACCACCTGTGGTGCTCCAGGGAAGCATTTGGTGCCCACTTTAGTGGAAGGAAGAGAGTTGCATGTAGGGATAATGAAGCAATTGAGGCAGCATAGCAACAGTGGATTTAGAAGCATAAATTCTTCAGGGATCCCCAAAGGAAATCATAGTCTGGGGCCTTGTTGAGAGCAACTTCTATTCCTAAATTTAGGAACAAGTTTGTGGACTCTGAGAGTAACTGTTGGCATGTATCTAGGACCTCAGTCCTGGAGGGATTAGAATTACCTAGCCAGAGACTCAGAACAGAAGAGTAAAACAGAAATCCAGTAATTGGAAGAGGGTACAATTGGAAACTTAGTCTCAGAAATAAAGAAGTCAGGGTTTGCTTCCTCCATCTATGAAAGAAAATTCTGGCATTGCTCATTTACTTTCTTCTCCCTTGCTCTCCACTGAGGGCTCTCCCATTGACAGACCAGCTCTTTGGGATGTTTGTTATACAGATTTCTTAGACAAATTGTAAGCTCCACTGGGAAATAGAAGAAACTTCTATAGGTAATTTTGGAGGAGCTTGTAGAGTGTGAGGAGAAAACTAATAGTTACTACATCTTATTGCTTATGAAATGTCTAGCTCAATGTTAGATGCTCATGTGCTGTGTTATTTAATCCTCACGTCAATTCTGTAAGGTAGGTATAATCACCATACAATAAATTGACTATCATTACTGATAAAATGGCAATATATTTTTGCTTCTGCCTGCCTCTTGACAAACCCTTATTGGCTAAAGCTTGATCTTTAAGTGAAGGAGACATGTGAGGAAATAAGAGAAAAGGCTCTAGGAATAGAAATAATAGGAAAAGTAGATTTCTATTCAGATATTACAGTTAGGCCTACATGGTCTCTACTTAGCCCTGTGCAGTGATCACAATATTGAATATAGAATGGTTTATCAGCCATTTACTGAGCTCCTGTATTGGGATAGAGGTTTGTATATAATTTAAGAAGCAGTGGGGTAGAGTACAGTGAATGATTTATTTTCAACTCAATTCTGAGCAGGAACTGCTGTGGTTCTTTAATTCTTGAAACACCTTGGATACTTTTAAGCAGTTCTGATACTAGGATGAGCTGGACACTATGTGCATATTTACTGTGGCAGTGCCCATCCCCCCAACAAAAACAAAACCACTATTGACTAAACCTGGTGGTGAATCTTAGAAATGATAGCATCTTAGGGGAAAAAAGTACTTTTTAAGAACATTTTCTAACCTGATTTAATATACCCTTGCTATAGATTTAGAATATGAAGAAGGCTCAGGTCAGAGGAGAATGGAGAGCCACGTCATAGTCATTACTGGGCTTAGCAAATCAACAGTTAACCAACATTTGAAACCTTTCCTTGGGACTCAGTAGTTGTCAACAGTTAGGATCTGAGTTACAGAGTACAGAAATATCTTTGATTAACCAAATTTATCATTTTAGGCATATAGTAAAGGGGGTGCACAAGTTCTATAGTAGAGAACTGGAAATTGACTTCAGAGCTATTTTTAAGGTCATTTTATATAATCACATGTATGATAAGCCGCCTCACAGTCTTTATTCCAAAGAGTAGATTGGTAATTTTGAACATATCTATTGCCATCTTCAAATTGTTTCTCACATATATATATATTATATATGATGGTGCCTGAATTTACTGGCTACTTCTTGGCAATTAGTCAAGATGATGATGCCTAGAGTTGGAAAACTGTGTGAGTTGTCTTTGCTTTTTTATTGTGTTTTGTTTTCAGAATAAATTGTCACTATCTTTTTAAATTCCCTTCATACAAAGTGCACCCTTTGGAATTATCGATCACTATAGTTACAACCATTTGAAACTTATGTGAATGCTATAAGCAGGTACTCAGTGCCACACTATGCTCCCAGGTCAATTGCAAACAGAGAGAACTGGTTTAGTACTATCAACTTGTCTTTGTGTGCTTACATTTTGTGTACATGCATGCATATTAAATTTGTGCAGATTGTATATGTTCCTGCTGGTTTTGGTTAGTTCTGAAACTTCTGGAAATTCTGAATGAATAACTCTGTATACAGAGTAGAGTTACCAAACTTCAGTGTGACTCAAGAGAGGCTCCATTTCATTTAGACTCAGGTCTTTTTTTAGAGATGATGGAGGTGAACCATCAAAGGGTAGAGAATTATCAAATGGATCCTTTTGACTTTGGAGTCTCTTACACCCAAAGTGGTGGCACTCTACCCAGCCTTGACAATGTCTCAGGAACAGATTGGCATAAACCACCTGGTAGTACAGATATCTGGTAATTCTCATCCTAGGAAATTCTTAGTAACCCAAACTATATTCTTTTTTTTTTAAGATTTTATTTATTTGAGAGAGAATGAGAGACAGAGAGCATGAGAGGGAAGAGGGTCAGAGGGAGAGGCAGACCCCCTGCTGAGCAGGGAGCCCGATGTGGGACTCGATCCGGGACTCCAGGATCATGACCTGAGCCGAAGGCAGTCACTTAACCAACTGAGCCACCCAGGAGCCCCAACCTATCTTCTGATGTAATATACTTGCCATTCTGTCTTAAATTTTAAGCAGAAAATGCTGTAAGTTTTTTGTTAATGATAGTAAGTCCTTGGTCAGTCTTTTGTACACACGGCTAAAATTTCCCAACAAATCAGTTTCAGGGCATTATCTTCCTCTAGTTATTTCTCAAATGTGGATCATTTTTACTGTTTGTCTCTAAACCATCTCCAAGTTTCTTTTTTATTCAAGTGCTGGTTCTCAGAACGGAATACAGTCTCCTTTATGAGAATGATTATCCCAGCAGGAGAAATTAGTACTCACTGGTGTTGGTTTGTCTGTGTGGAAGAGGCCTGGGTTTGGAGTTACATAATATGGTTTCCAGGTCTAGTCCCCCCACTGATTTGCTTGGCCTTGAGTAAGTCCCTTAATAATTTCTTTTGGAAGCAGTTCCCTTGATGACAAATGGGAATGGTTATTTCCCCCCATGACTACTTGATAGAGCTGGTATAAGGATACAGTTAGGTGGAAGTTATGAAAGTGCTTCATAAAAAGTTAAAATGCCTACACAGGTGCGAGCTATTATTACTGAAAAGAAGTTTGAAAAACTCAGATCCTTCACCCAACCTTCATTTCTCCAGGGGTAAGAATGCATTTTTAGATTATATGTGTACTTTATTTCATAGGATCTTTTTAATCATCACATTAAGGGGTTTCATTAGGACTGCCACTATTAATTTTATTAACAGTATGCTGTACCAGATCAACCTTTAAAATTTTGATTGCCCCCTTTTGACTAAAGACTGCTGGAGGAGTTTACAATCTGTTCTTCCATATTTGTTAAGCACATACCAAAGCATGTCAGGAAGTCACACACTTCATTAAAAGACTTCTACCAGGTCTAATGCATGCTTATTATTTCATTAGTGGAAGAAATTATGACCTAAGTCTAGATCATCAAGTCAAGTATGGAAGTTTGTGCTAATGAATTCTAAGATCTTTCATAGAACAAAATTTTTAGCAAATAACTTGGGCCCATTGAAGTTTGAAGGTGTTATTATTTTATATAAAATCCATGTAATTTTAAACTATTTTCTTATGAAGACCTGACAACTTGTAGCACATACCATCTTGGACAAAGATTACAATATTACACAACTTTATTTTGGGGGGGTTCATTTTAAATTCCATTTAGCCATGCAGACAATTAGAAGGTTTTTTAAAAAATAAATATGACAGGTGGATTTCTGAAGTATAAATCAACATGCAAGCTTATATATTTTCATAAAAGCACTTTTAGGGAAGGGTTCTATAATGTGAAGTTGAGAGCTCAAATTAGATATAATGAAAAGATATGAGGTTTTATGAGTTATGTAATTCACATAACAAATATTTACATAAAAGTAAGTACAAAATTACAAACATATTTGTTCTATCCTCTGAATCATCAAGTTCAGAAAATTTCTTACTGGAATAATTATAAGATAAAATTCCCAATTCTGAATGTTAATAAGGAAACATATATAGGCACAATATGAGAAATGTAATTCTTCCTTCTGAGAAGCCATGAAGGAATAACATAGCTGCCCCTTGGGGATTGTCACAGCATCCCTAGAACTCCTAGAAGTAGTTCTTTTGTGAAACAGAACTAAAACTGCCTCCCCTCCCTGGCATTGAGTTTTCTTTTCACACTTAGAGATGCTTACAACTGGACCACAGGTTAGTGAGCTATTCTTAAATGTCCCTACTCTCCAGTCCTCAAAAAGGCAGTAATGTTTTAGGGTGCCTTAAGGAATATATCCTTTTAATAACTAGTATTTATGCCCTCCTAAGTTCCATCAATCTAGCTTATGTGTGAGATGATTACATCCTCTCTCTAAGCTCATAATAGAAATTTGATTCCATCTGTTCAGGTGAGAGAAAGGTAATGTGTTTTGTTTTGTTTTGTTAGAGCTGGTATTATTGTAATTGAATTATTTTTCTCTAAAATCTTTTTTCTTTATTCAAGCCCTTTCGTTTGCTTTCTTGCCTTTTCTTAAATATCCAATTGATGTATAATCAACATACAGATTCACCCTAGTGTACATCTCAATGAGTTGTCTTTCTTCCTTTGATTTTATGCACCACTGCAAGCCATGCCTCTACCTGAGGAACCTGGAACCAAACACACACCCAGTGTTTTTGTCTCTTCTCACAGTGCAGCCCCAGCAAAGGGCTTTGACTAATTAGTTCTGACTAGTTCTTGTCCATCACCAAAGATTTTAAGTTGAATTTAAGAGAATTGGTATGGTGAAGACATGTGTCTTTAGCTAAATAAACCATCATCAGAGGATGGAGTGGAGGGATGCTCTTTATTCCTTGCCATTTATGGAAATGGGTTCTTTATCTCATCACATGTTCTGCTTCAAAACTATTCAGAGTTGAGCACTCTGGAGATAGGCTTTGATCTTTGCTATCCTAATCTTTTACTGAAGACTTTCAACTTTAAAACACTTGATGCCCAGACCATCACCAAGTTCACATTAAATGCTTTAAAATTAATCATTTAAAATAAATGATTAAGCTTCTATATCAGCCAGGATTCATTACCTTGTGTTGTGATCACAACCCCAAAATCTCAGTGGCCAAACACCAAATACAGCTTACCTCTCAAGCTTGTTATATGTCTGTTGATAGAGTTCTGTTCATTGTTAACATGCAGGGACCAAGGATGACAGAATTTCCGTTTCATATGTGTCTTCGTAATTACCATAAGGGGGTAAAGGAAACAAGACAATCCTGTGCTTGCTTCTACAACTTCTCAGAGGTGACATATATTACTTTCACTTATATTTCATTGACTAAACAAGTCCCATGGCCATGCCTAACTTCAAAGGGTTCAAGAAAATACGATCCCTCTCTCTGTCTGGAAAGAAAATGTATGAAGAGCCCTCTTAGGAAGCATGATAAAAACAAAGAATTAAGCAAAACGTTGGGTCATCAGCTTAAAATATTAGCCACACATAATGATATATGTTAATTGGAGAACTCTGATATTCTTAAAAAAATAGAATCCAAACTATAGCCTCACTTTGGAAAAGAAATAGAACTTTTAAGTTACATGCCTTATAGTGATTTTTTTCCCCGTGTTTTTTTCTCAGATGTGGGTTTCTGGCCCTGTGCATGTTGTTTCCTTTCAATTACATGACAACAAAGCTACTGGTACTCTAAGTTTTAGTCCATAATGTTACACAGCTGTTACTCGACTGGGATGGTGACAGACTATTATTAGCTTCCATAACATATCTTTATTTTCTGATGGACTTGCCAGCAGCAGTGAGCCAGTAATAGCAACTGCAGGGGTAAGAACTGTGGAGGTCCATCTGGAAGTAGATCACAGACACACACAGTTACGAGACGGCATCTGGGCTGCAGAGAAAAAAGAAACTCTGAGTTAGTTAACCAGGGAGGGTGGGAAAGAGAGTCATACAGAAAGCACTATTATCCATGAAGTTCCATGTTATTTTAAAATATTATATGAGCAAAGGCTGGTATTTATACAAACACTTTTCTCTCTGAAAATCTCACAGGACAGGTGCACACCCCATGGCATCCTGGAACCTAACCTTGGGTTTAGGGAAAAGGAACTTTGGCAAGGGCATTCATCTTACTCCTTTTACTGAAAGTGACAGGGCAACATTTTACGGAAAGCTACAGGACATTCTGTAGCGAAGGAGCCACTTTCAAAGTCTTAGAGACTTCTTTAAAGAATCACTGTCATCCCAGAGGAGATGAGAAGACTATCAATGTCTAATCCTCTTGTCTCTACAGTGAACAAACTTCAGCTGTTTATCAGGACGATACTCTCCAGTCAAATCCATTATAGTCATTGAGTCTTTACTGACTCAGTTCGGGAAACATTTCTTGCATAACAGAGTTTTAATACCTTAATTTGTTTTATGAGCTTTTAGATATTTATTAGGAAGTTCTCATTTTACTGATCAAGAAATCTGAGACCCAGATTTTGGGCTACAACTCGTGTCTTCTTTTGGGAATTCAGGCTTTCTACTGCTAGATGCTGCTGCAGCGAATACAGACCTGTTCTCAGGAACTGTGCATCTACGAGAGGAGGAAATGACAGATGGACAAATAATTAAGAGTGCAGAATACTTTGCATGCAGAAGGCAATGCTATATACCATGTGTTTAGTTCTTAATATATCTAGGCATTACTTTTAGGTCCAATTTAAAAAATTTCCTTTACTCCACCCCCCAAACCCACAACTGATTGATAGAAGCTAAGCTTTAGAGATGCCAAATAACTTGCCAAGTTTATTAGTTCACAGCTAATAAATAGTGGGCCAAAGATTGGATCTTAGGTTTGACTCCAAATTCAGGTGCTTAGCTATTTTGCTAAGCTGCCTTAATAAAAATCTGGGTAGGGAAAAAAAAATAGGTAGAAATAAGAACTGCAATGTGCTGTGGGTTCAGAGGAAAGATGGGTTCCTACAATCTACAACATTGTTTTTAAGCGTTTTTGTCCTCTTACCCTGTCTTTATTGTCTTATATCCTGCATTATTTATTAATTTATTATTTCTACTGATCCGAGTTTTTCTCTGCTGCTCTCCATTCTCCCTCCCTCTGACTTGAATGTAAGCTCCATTCAGGCAGAGATGTTTGTTTTATTCATGGTGAATTCCAAATGTCTAGAATAATACCTGGCACATAATAAGAGCTCCACAAATATTTGTCAAGTTTAATATCTTAATAACCTTACTTGGGAGAATACCGCCTAGAGGGCATAACAGAATTTCCAGGTGGTCATGAGATTTTTAGTTTCAAAAAGGGAGACAAAAGTATAAAAATATGAGGATTCTGCCCAAAGCAAATAATCCTCAAAATCTGGGTGTGACCAGGAATGTATAAGAAATGTATATATTACCTGCTACTAGTGGTTGAGATAGCTGACAATGGTATCCTTATGTGATGTGAAAGAACAGCTGTCTAGTTTATATTTTCTTTTATATAACTTGGATTTTGAATAACATTTCCTTTTTTTAGAGAGAGCTAAAAGGCAATTTGAGGAGTTTTTCCTTTGCTCTTGTCCTCCCAAATCTGTCTTTTGAGCCACTCAGATCTGTTGACACATAATTCCTTCTGCCTTTACTTACCATTAACGCAGAGTCCCCTTCCTGGTTTTCATTGCTGGTAACTAGATTCTGTTGGTGAACTTTCTTGGCTGAGTAAGTTCAGGCAAGGTGTTGTGGCTTCCCACCTGGGTTTCTGTGAAGATCTGCAAAGAAACCAGGGATTGGCCATAATTCTTGGTTAGGTTTCAGAACCATTGGCAATGGAATTGTGAAAGACACCATCCGTTTGAGTGTAGAAATTACCTAGCTCTACTAGTAACAAGTGAAATCTGAAATGTTTTCCATTTGTGTTGGAAATCAAAGTGTTGGAAGCCTTCTGAGATTTGTGGAGGTGATGCTGAACTCAGGGACTCAGTCAAAAGCCTCTAGTGCTTCCCATCCTTTATTTCTCATCTGTTTGGCTAAGGGATTAGAAATGAGGTCCAGGTAGTTACGTTTTTTGCTTAGATCTTGAGGCATTGGTACTTTGAGCTGTTGAGAACATTAGAAATAATTTTCTGAAGGATGACAGTTGAAGACAGAATAGACAGTCCACAGATCACAATATTCAAGCAGCTAGACATGAAGCAGCTACCTAAGCACAGGGCCAAAATTGGGTGAATGTTTAGGAACCAACTATCAATAAGATTGAGTTGGGAAGACAGTTTGGACCAGGGGAAGAATAGCTAACTGTGGAATTCTGAGGCAAAGTCAAAGTGCACTTTTGTGTGTTTCCTGTACAACCTTGTATGTGCACATCAGGTACATATAAATTGACTTAAACAGAATAAAGTGTATCTTGACAAGCAGAAAGAAAAATTAATGTCCTCCTCACTGAAATGACAGCCAACACAGACATTTTTTTTTGCCACCTCCCCTGGAAAAGTTCTAGGATGTTTTATTTGAATAGAACCCAGACCTTTATTATTCATTCTCTTCCTAGTCCCTTCCACTACGAAACACAAAGATTCCGTTAGTGGGCTTGTGAGTTCAGACACGAAGGAGAAGACAGCTCTGCTCCTTTGTATCAGTTAGGTATCTTAGTATTAGTAATTTTTAGACTAGATGCCAAGAAATCTGCTAATGGGGTTTTCCCAAGATTATATGGGCAATAAACACCTTAACAGAACCTAAAGAGTCTTCGCAAAAATTAGGTCTTTGTACATAATGCTGTACTTTTAGAATAGGCCCTATTTGTTGCCTCTCAGTGGATATTAAGCAGTATAAACTAGAAGTAGAATACACTGACACCTGGACACCGCTGGACCCCAGAGAGCATAAAGCAGGACTTCCTGAGGAAGTTGGGTCCTTCTTTGCTGGATTATTGTCTGTGGTGGTATAGTAGGTTCCTCCTGCATCTCGTCTTAAGTCACTGACACAGAGGAGAGCAGAGTTGATACAGGAGTCAAATTCACATTCCTAATGCCCACCGTATTGTCTTTGTTTTCACTACTAAGCTCCACGTTTGGTGAAGTGTGTCTACAGCCAAGGACAGCCATTGGCTTCCTCTCGATTGCCAGATCAATTGATTTGCAGTCTGAGAGCATATAGGCTCAGGGGATTGTGCTGGGATGGATTTGCAATTTGCCAAGGGTGTGGATGGGGAAAGTGAGTTTCAGTAGCTCCTTAAAACTAATCTCTAAAGTTAAAGGGACAGAGCTCACAGTGCCACTCCCAGGTCACAGACTCTGTTCCACTCCACTCGGCTCCACCTTGGCAAAAATGTTCAGCCATACAGAGACTGAGCAGTGCATCGAGTCTCTGCTGTCTCCTGGAAGTATGCTGGATAGAAAGTTAACAGCTACAGACCCTTCAAGAACAAGTTCTTCACCTTCATGAATACAGAACTGGTTGCCTTCACAAAGAACCAGAAAGATCCCAGTGTTCCTGAAGGCGTGATGAAGAAACTGGACCTTAAGTCTGATGGGCGGATGATTTCCAAGAATTTTCTTAATCTTATTGGTGGCATAGCCATAGCCTACCATGACTCCTTCATGATACCTGTCCATTTCCAGAAGTAAACTGAGGAGCTCTTGGGCCTGGCCTCCAGAACCACCCACCCCGTTTCCTTCCAGCCTCCCAGTTATCTGTTCCTCACAGAGCAAACACCCTGCTGGTAGTAATAAAGCAGTAGCATTGTTAGAAGTGCATGCACACAGAAATAAAATAACTTTTAAAAATAATAAAGGACAGTTGCAAAGCACTCCCCCTGAACCTTGAACATAACCCATTTAGACCTCTCTTTAATTAAGTTGCAGAACATTTCTTAAGAAAAAAAAAATGCAGAATTATAATTTCTTAGCTATGATACTGAACAAAGTTTCAATCACTGATCTTTGACACTTTTATTCTATTCAGTATTTTAAAGTGGTTTTAAAAAAAACATCCTTATCACTTGTGTTGTGGAGAGTCCAGTAAGTTTGCTCTCAATTTAGAGGAAGCATTTTCTTTTGTTTAGTGAAACTTACTTCCTTTGAGTATCAAAGGGGTGCACACTCATTTCTGATGCAATAATACTTGATAAATCAATCTGTATTAGCCTTATTCTTTCTCTTCTGAACCAGAATCAGAAATATGTCACACTGCCTCTTGGCCTTACTGAACCAGAGCCTCGGTAGGGGTTAGGGCCACAGTGACAACTAGACTTGCTATATCAACAGAAGAAGTATGGGAGTGGCTCCTGGATTCTGTTCCAGAATGGTATCTTTTAGCTCTCAGATCCTCATTCTCTACATTTTAGATTGTTGACCCAAATAATGGATCAGCAAACTATACCCTATGAGCCAAATCCTGACCACTGCCTTTTTTTTTTTTTTTTTTTTTTTTTTTTGGTACGGCCAAGACCTAAGAATGACTTCTACACTTTGATGGAGGGAATACTAAATTAGGATATAAAGGAAGTTATATTTCTTGTTGGTCCATAAAGCCTAAAATATTTACCATCTGGCCCTAGATAGGAAAAAATTGTAGACTCCTCATTTAAATGCATACAAAATTAAATAATAATACATTTAAGTAACTTTGAGGCACACCTAATTACTGTTTTTATTCCCTCATATGCTGGCTCGTGAGATACTCTGAATGTGAAAGTTTTGTTTTGTTTTTATAAATTAAGTCAAAGAATTTCACAATCAAAATCAGGCTGGATAATTAATTGGCAGAGTAAATCTAAGAATTGTACACACAAGAAAGTCATTTTGTATTGGATTATCTATGAGAGATTAATCCATCAATACTAATGACACAGTTCAAAAAAATTGAAGATTCAGGCTGGGAGGGGCTGTTCTTGAAGTCCACTGAAGGGCTTTGAACTACTGGAATATATTGCACACTAGGGGGCAATCTTTCTAGCCCACTTTTCAAACATTAAAGTACATCCTGAATCCCTGGAAATTGCTAAAGTGTTGATTCTGATGTGGCAGGTCAGGGGCTCAGCCTGACATCTGCATGTCTAGCAGGGGCTCTGAGGCTGCTGCTCGGGGGTTCATGAGTTGAGAAGAAAGACTCTGGTCCTTTCCGTTGGCCTTCACCACTTTTCCCTTAAGCTGTGATGAAGCCTGACTACAGAGGTAGTGCTTTGACCTTGAGAGTCAAAACCATAAAAACCACACACACCTGGACCAAGTTTCTGTTTTACTAAAACATTTTATAGCTCTGGCATTCCATCAGTCAGAGGTTGGTATGGAAATTATAAAGAACAATTACCTCAAACTGTGTATGTTTACCTCGCAGCTGAAGTGACAGTCTGATGGCTGTGCCTGTGAAATACAAATCCCACATATTAATCGGTCCATGTAAACAGCAGACAAATGCTGATGGAGAAAAAAAGGCAATCCATAATAACCATAGATAACTCACGTATCATAAGGTAAGCTAATTGGTATTGGGGTTATACTAACGTTCAGCCCATCTCTGCCTTGTAAGTACTTCAGTACACCACCTTCCCATCATGACATATTATGCAAAATCGTAAAGCTTTGAGCTTTAATATTATTCTGGTTTCTGAATCATACATTATCAGTAATAAAAGTGCTTGTAAATAAACTAGCAGATTGAATTAACAACTTCTTTTTCTTGAGAACTGAGTCTTTTGGCATACTTGCTTCTGATACTTCTTTTGCGTGTTTAGATTTATTCATACAGAGGGTCTTCCTCTTTTTCTCCCCCCCACCTTTCGTTCCTCCTTCCTTTCTTGCTGTTTGCTTGATTCCCTCTACTTTTTCTCTTTTGCTTTCTTGGAAGGAGATTTTTGGAAGAGATTTCTTGGTATTTAAGGCAGAAAGACTTTGCTATATCTTATATTTATGTAATTCATAATGACAGAGGAAAAAAAAATTCAGTCTTCTTCAGTCTTTTTTTTTTTTTTTTTAGATCCACAGTCACATAAAGAAATGATTTGTGGAACTGAGGAGAATATGTCTATAAAGCAAACCAAGAAAAAAGAACTTGATGTTATTTAATGAAGCAGGTGGCACATCTTTTTCAAAATCCCATTTTAGCTGGGCAGTGATTTGCAATGAGAGCTGACATGTTCATTTTTGCCAGGCTAACAAACCCAAGGCCTATTGAAAGTCAGGGTAGGGGAAAAAAAAAAGGAAAGGAAAATCTTCTTTAATAGGCCTGAGTTTTTGTTGCAGAATTTTTGTTGCTTTCCCTTTAGAAAGTTAATTCTTTGCTCTATTTGTTACTACAGGCTTGTTAGTATAAGATCAACCAAACACAAGCTTTGCAGTTACTTGTAAGAATCACCCCAGGAACTAATGGTAAATGTTTATTAATGTGGGAGTGGAAAAGTTTGAGGCACTCTTCTTTCTGTAGTTACTCTGTATGACTTTTTTTTTTTTAGACCAAAAAATGTAATAGGTTGGAGTAATCTGTGCTCAAGATTTCTGGGTTAAGCTGTAAAATATCTAGCTGTCATAAAATGATGAACATGTTTGGTCTATTAATTATAAGTGTCCCATCACATGGTCCCTCTACTTTGATTAAATCATGTGACTAATCAAGACGAAACAGGAGATAACTGACCTTTAAAAGTAGTTTCACATTAAATCTATCTGGGCTATAATTCTTTCTCATTTTAACAGAACAGATTTCAGTACTTATGAATATTTTAGAGTTCTACTTAGACTTTTCTCCCTTTAGTGATAGAAAGAGCTATCCGGAATTTAATTAATTTTTTTTTCTTGGTAACAAGCATGGTCCATGCACCTAGGTAGAGGCAATTCACACAATAACTATCCTAATGTCCTAATGCAACTGTAGGTAGGAAATGTTTAGAGCATTAGATGCATCAAAAGTGACTGAGTAATAAGGATTATATCTGATTTGGGGCTGAGATGCTAAGACCCTTGTCTCATAGGACAGTTGCTTCAAATGACACTTGAGGGCAAGGCTGATGGTGAAGTACTATTCTGATTTCTAGAAGAATTATGTAATTCTGTGGGGGAACCCTGCTTCATATCCATATTTTAGAAAAATCAAACAATACTCTAGACCCTTATTATGTTCTTTTATACTGCATTTTTTAAAAATTAAATGCTAGGAAGTAACACAGGAATGTTAGCTTCAGTTTACCTCGTAGAATGTCACTGAAGCAAATAAGCGTGTGCTGCCAAAATGAGCCAGTAAAGCAGTTCTAAGAGTATTCTTCTTGGGGGACAGTTATCATGGGGTTCAGATAGTTCAGCATGTTTTCTCTCAATTATTTATTTTATTTATCTTTGTGGCTCCTAAGAAGGAGGAACAGAAAACTCAGATGGACAAATGGATCTTTTCCCATGATAGGTTCTAATTTGGTCTGGAGTGTAGGAGAGAAGGCTGTAGTGGAATATTGGTGCTTTTTTTTTTATGTTATGGTAATCACCATACATGACATCATTAGTTTTTGATGTAGTGTTCCATGATTCATTGTTTGCGTATAACACCCAGTGCTCCACGCAGAATGTGCCCTCTTTAATACCCATCACCAGGCTAACCCATCTCCCCAAGCCCCTCCCCTCTAGAACCCTCAGTTTGTTTCTCAGAGTCCATAGTCTCTCATGGTTCATCTTCCCCTCCAATTTCCCCCGCTCATTTTTCCCTTCCTGCTTTCTTCTTCTCCTTCTTCTTCTTCTTCTTCTTCTTCTTCTTCTTCTTCTTTCTTCTTCTTCTTCTTCTTCTTTCTTCTTTCTCTTTCTTCTTTCTCTTTTTCTTTCTTCTTCTTCTTTCTCTTTCTTCTTCTTCTTCTTCTTTCTTCTTCTTCTTTCTTCTTCTTTCTTCTTCTTTCTTTCTTCTTCTTCTTCTTCTTCTTCTTCTTCTTCTTCTTCTTCTTTCTTCTTCTTCCTTCATTTTTTAACACATAATGTATTATTTGTTTCAGAGGTACAGGTCTGTGATTCATCAGTCTTACACATTCCCGGTGTTCACCATAGCACATACCCTCCCCAATGTCTATCACCCAGCCACCCTATCTCTCCCACCCCCCACCACTCCAGCAACCCTCAGTTTGTTTCCTGAGATTAAGAATACCTCAGCTTTGAAGACATAGTCAAGTCCCAAATGGCAAAATGAGAAGATTAGGGTGAGTAAGAGGTGTACTCGAGTCAAGCCAGGCAAAACCAGTGTTGGGTTAGGTTAGAATGGAGAAGCAGACTACTCAGGAACGTCCAGGTATACCTAGGTTGTCTGTTTTCCACTATCTATTTAAATAGACACCAAATTACAGTTATTGGTGGAGAAAGAGAGTTATACTTCAAAAGAGGAAGTGTAATTAAGAATTCATGTATTAGAATATGTGAGGCCTGTTACTTGGGTGGTGCCTATTTTGTTGGATCATCCTGACAGTCATTGGCATGAATTGCAAGGTACCTCATTTCAGAGCCTTCCAGAGCCCAACCTATAAAATGAAAGCACATTCATGAGTTGCATCGTTTCATCATATGAAACCTGTTATATGAATTGACATTTCAAATGAAAGATCTCCTGTATCTGTGAATTTTGTTTGATAATAACTGTTACTTTTTGTTTATATTTAATGACTTTCCTAGAAATTAATGTTTCTGTTCTCTATGGCTTGTCAGAAACAAATAGCCTTTAAAAGGGCAATTAGTTTGCAGATAGAAAATGTGTATGTAAGATTCATTTAGGATGGTTGGACGTGTTTATTGAAACATTTTGGTCATGGATTCATGTGCTCAGGAGCACATTCACATGGACCTGAGCTTGCAGAGCTATGGTTTCATATGAAAGCTAGAGTGCAAAGTGAAGATGAGTGCTCCAAGTAGAGCGAGGATCCTTGCCTTCCCTTTAATTTTATCATCACATGTTCTGTCTGAAGAGTCACCTCCTGATACTCTGTTAATGGGTGAAAATAGTAACATTTTGCAAAGATTGTTTCCTATGCTCTATAGCTGTTTCTGGAATTTAGCCCTGTCTTTAACATAATCCTATCTTCTTCAAAGATCTGATTTACCTTATGCTCCTGTTTTCCTTGTGTTATCTCAACCTATTTGTTTGATGATGCTGAATTATATTTTTGTGCATCCTAGATCACTTTCGCATGACAGATCACTCTCACATTGGAATATAACTGCTCCTAAATTCACAAACAAATATTTTACAGCAGACATAATTGACTCAAGAGGAATTTTACTGTTACTGACATCTATTCCCTTCTGTGCAATGAGTTTTCTCACTTTTTAAAAAACTTTCTGTCTTGATGATTTGTTAAAGATTTTACCTTCTGAATACGAATCCTTGTAGACTTCTGGAATTTTGGCAGGTGAGTTTCATAGGTAGATATTTTGAACCGAATTCAAAGCTTTGGGAAATGACCTGACTCTGGAATTGCAGTGTAGGCAAAGTGGTGCTGTGTTGGGTCCTCAGTGGCTTGTCGGTGATCACAGTGAAGTTTTCCCTGGAATCTATTCTTTATTAAGACACTAACACTGGTCTCATAGAATTATAATGCCTAAGGAAAATGAATTCACCTGTAGGACATAGAATCCGACCCCTCAGGTCTTTCAGTTATTTAAATTGGGGTGATTGTCAAAGAAATGAAGTGGACAAAACATCATCTTCCCTGAAGAGCCGTATTTTACCATCGTATTATATAGCATGTTACAACTTCTAATACTGTGTTAAGTGTTCTTTATCTAATTATGTTTTTGAATTGAAAGATGGCATACCACCCACTGTTTAATATCTACACAAATACCAAAAAGAATAGGTGGCTCAACACCCAGATTTTCACTTCTTTGGCATTTCATTTGAAATATGATGCTCATTATTAGCTATTCATACTGTGACATGTCACATTATTTTCTTCCAAAGACAGTCCTTTCCTTCCACTCCTGTGCACAGTGTTGTTAGTTGCTGAAGCAATGTTTAAGGGAGTCCATTTTTAAGTCCATTATTTCCATAGCTTTGTCCTTATGGAGTTCATAAATTAAGTTTTATACTAGTTTGCATTCTTCTTTAGGTTGACCTCCACACACGTGAAGGAGAATCACTCAATCCTGTGACTCTGTGAACAAGATTCTTCCTGACTCACCTGATGCTCTGAATTATAGCAACAACTCCATTAGAATAGCATCACCAGTATTTAAGATGCTATTAAATTGCAGGCACTTTGTCAATTGCATCTGAAGATAGCTTCTAACTACCGAACTAAGAGTGAAGTATATAAACAGTATTAAACGACCAAACCCTGCCCTGTCAGAAAAGAAATAGTTGTTTGAAAAACAGTTCACATGCAAAAAATGTCCAATATAATGTGAACCATTTTAAAAACAGGCTCTAAATTAGTTGAAACTATAAGCTATGATACAAATGCATATGAAATGTTTCTCTAGACTATTCTCAAGGAAGAAAAATGAAAGGATAATTATAAACAGGTAATGAAATGGATAGGTTGTGATCAATGAATTTGCTTATCCTGATGAGAAAATACAACTTCAATCTTCATGTTTGGGTAGGAAAACTATGCCCCCCTCACCCCCCCCCCCCCGCCCCCGTGCAGTGAAGCATCTAACGCCTTACATTTGCATTAGGATTTATGGCAAATTTATTTGTTCACCAGTTATTCTGAGAATAATGGGTGCTTTTTTTAATGGCCTGTTTTTTAATATCTCCAGTTCTTTGGCACATCAAGAATCATTGCAATGGTGCTCACCAGCCACGTCTTTCTTGTTACCTAGTGTTCCCTGTTACGAGAGCAATTGTTCTGCATGTAACCATGCAATGCCAGACATGGCTGTCAGATGAATTCTGGTAAAACTCAATATTGCAATGATTTTTGTTTTTTGACCAGCATCTGAAATCTTTTCTGTGTTTGGCAAAACTAAAGTTACGTAAATTATGGTAGGAAGCAGAAATTCTACCTCCCATTCCTACCAGAGAAACAAAAAGACTAGATGCCTGCTTTTCTTGATTTCTGGCATTTAGAGCTCTACCGAACAGGTGCTCCTGCCTGGAATTTAATTGAGGAATGAGAACATAAAAAATAGGGATAGTCTAGAGGAGCAGTTCTCAGAGCATGTTCAGGAACCTCTGTGGGTCCCTGGAACCCTATCAGGGGGTTCACAATATCAATACTAATTTCACTAAAACATTAGTACATTATCTGCCTTTTTCCCACTGATTTTATCATGAGCATACAGTGGAATTTTCTAGAGGTCATATGACGTGATATTGCAACAAGACTGCTGCAGAAACTAGAAGAATCCAGCTATTTTTAATGAAGTTAGACATGGAAGAGATTTTTTAAAAATGCAAAATATTATTTTCACTAAATTTGTTTATTTTAGAAAATACAGTTATTAAAAATACTTGTGCTAGGGGCCCTGGGTGGCTTTTCAGTCGGTTGAGTGTCCAACTCTTGATTTTGGCTCAGGTCATGATCTCAGGGTTGTGGGATCAAGCTCTGTGTTGGATCAAGCTCTCTGCACTCAGCATGGAGTCTGCTTGTCCTTCTCTTTCTGCTCCTCCCTCTGCTCGCTCGCTCGCTCTCTTTCAAATAAATAAATAAATAAATAAATAAAAATTTTAAAAATTTGTGCTGGGATGTAATGTGTTTATTTTAAAAGAAAGAGTACATAAATATTTTAAATTGCCTCTAATTTCTAATGCATTAAATATTAATATAGATCATACAAACAAAAACTCTTTGGAGTCCTCAGAAAAATTTAAGAATATAATGGGGTTGTGTGACAAAATTTTGAGTACCGCTGTTGTACAATTCCCAGATCTGTCATATCAGCATCATCTGGGCATTTGTTAGAAATGCAAAGGCTAGGACTCTCTGAGGTGTATGAATCAGAATTCTGGGGGTGGGGCCTAGCAATCTGTTTTAACAAGCCTTGCAGGTGATTTTGATACATGCTCATATTTGAGAACCAGTGGTTTAGAGCAAAAATTTTCGCCTTAACCTTGGCTTAGAATTGCCTGAAGGATCTGTGAAATGGCAAATTCAAGTTTAGCACCCCCCCATCCCTACCCCAGATTGTGATTTGGTAGTCTGGGATGGGGAGATCAAGAATTTGCATATCTAGGGCACCTGGGTGGCTCAGTTGGTTAAGCGACTGCCTTTGGCTCAGGTCATGATCCTGGAGTTCCTGGATCGAGTCCTGTATCGGACTCCCTGCTCAGCAGGGAGTCTGCTTCTCCCTCTGATCCTCCCCCCTCTCATGTGCTCTCTCTCTCTCAAATAAAATCAATAAAACCTTAAAAAAAAAAGAATTTGCATATCTAACAAGATTTAAGGTGATATTAACACTACTAGTGTGGAGGACCCTGTTTTGAGTGGCTCTGTCCTAAGTCTTTTTGGTGGTGATGGTGATAATGCCCATTGTCCCAGCTATCCAGTGTCTGGTAGATATTCTAATATCTTCCGCTAGCATGACTTTGGCTGTAGTTTTGTCACCATAAATTCTCTTGGCTTGTATTTTATTTTTTTTAATGCAGTTTTCTAGTCTCAGCCATTATATATACACACAGTTTTTAAAAAGTCAGAGTCAACAAAACTTATGGAAAGCAGTAGTCTCTTGTTCTTCCCCTGCTCACATTTCCTACTTTCCAGAAACAACCACCTGCAATTCTTTTAGCTTTTTGGTATTTATCTCCACATCTTTCTAATAAAATACTTATTTTGCCAGTTCTTCATTTAAGAGTTTTAGCATATCAGCTTCCCATTATGGCAGATGAAAACGTCACTCTTTTTCACTGCCCTGGCCCATACCACAAATGAGTACACTTTTTCCCCCCATTTTCCAAATACAGTTATATCATAATTTTGCTTAGATTAATAGTCTTTATGCTTTTATGACTATGTAAATGTTATTCAGCTGAGCTAAGCTGTTTGCATGATCACTTTTCCTTTTCTGGCCCAACTTTTTCCCTTTGTTAGTAATAATTGCCTAATTTTATTTGCTTACTTTTGTGAGTACTTAGTCCTCATCTCTTTCTCCACTGGGGTAAAATTCATTTCAATATTTCAGGTACTTTTATCATTTTATTTTCTTAGTCATCTTTGATTGGAATATTATCTAAATATATTTTATTGGAATATTGAGCATTCAACCCAGAATGATTGCTTTCTGTATGGATGCACTTTCTCTTTTTTTTGAGTTATCTTTTATGTTGCTGGAATCCTCCAGTTAGTTTCTAATAAGCCATGTATGGGATGGCAATTTCTTGAGAAGTTTTGATTTTCTGAAAATTTCTGTAGATTACCTGCCCATGTGTGGTAGTTTGGTTCAGTTGGAAATAATTCTTATTAAGAATTTTGAAGTTATTTATCCATTCTTTTCCCAGGTTTTAGTGTTGAGCCAATTCTGATTTCCATTTTTCGTATGTAGCTGTTTTGTTTTTGAAGTGTTCCTCATGTATATCTTTGATGCTGTTTCTCAAATTTTCTCTAATCTTTCTTTCTAGAACTGCTATTAATTGAATGTTGGACCTGGTATATTTTTCTAATTTTATTTTTTCTCTATTTTTCATCTCTGACATTTTCCCTTTGTTGTGGATATACCTCAAGTATATATATTCCAACTCTTTAGTTGAATGTTTGATTTCTGTTCAATTCTAAATTAATAGAACATATTTTTATTTGAAGATTATTTCTCTCTGTAGTCTTTATTTTACCGATGTAGCTTGCCTGCCTGCCTGCTTTCCTTCCTTCCATTCCTTCCTTCCTTCTTTCCTTCCTTCCTTCCTTCCTTCCTTCCTTCCTCCCTTCCTCCCTTCCTCCCTTCCTCCCTTCCTCCCTTCCTCCCTTCCTCCCTTCCTTCCTCTTAGTGTTTGTCTTTTATGTTCAAGTTTTTCTCAAATGTGTAATCAATTTGTCTCTTTGTATTTAAGAGTGGCTAATATGTTATCCATGATGAAAGATCTTTGGGCTTCTTCTTTAAAAAAATTTGTTTTAATTTAAATTCAATTTAGTTAACACATAGTGTATTATTAGTTTCAGGGTAGAATTTAGTGATTCATCAGTTTCATATAACGCCCAGTGCTCCTTACATCATGTGCCTTCCTTAATGTCCATCACCCAGTTACCCCATCCCCCCACCCTCCTCCCCTCAGCAGCCCTCACTTTGTTTCCCATAGTTAAGAGTCTTTTATGGTTTGTCTCCCTCTGTTCTTATTTTTCCTTCCCTTCTCCTATGTTCATCTGTTTCATTTCTTAATTTCCACAGATAAGTGAAATCATACGGTGTTTGTCTTTCTCTATTTTACTTAGCATAATACGCTCTAATTCCATCCATGTCATTGCAAATGGCAAGATTTCATTCCTTTTGATGGCTGAGTAATATTCCATTACACACACACACACACACACACACACACACACACACACACACACACCCCACATCTTCTTTATTCATTTATCTGTCGATGGACATCTGGGCTCTTTCCATATTTTCACTATTGTAAAAATTGTTGCCATAAACATTGAGGAGCACATGCCCCTTTAAATCCCTATTTTTGTATCCTTTGGGTAAATACCTAATAGTGAAATTACTGTGTCATAGGGTAGTCTATTTTTAACTTTTTGAGGAACCTCCACACTGTTTTCCAGAATGGCTGCATCAGTTCCCACCAACAGTGTAGGAGGGTTCCCCTTTTTCCGCATCCTCGCCAACATCTGTCATTGCCTGACTTGTTAACTTTAGCCATTCTGACTGTTGTGAGGTGGTATCTCATTATGGTTTTGATTTGTATTTCCCTGATGCCAAATAATGTCGAGCATTTATTCATGTGTCTGTTGGCCATTTGTATGTCTTCTTTGGAGAAATGTCTGTTTGTATCTTCTGCCCATTTCTTGACTAGATTCTTTGTTTTTGGGGTGTTGAGTTTGATAAGTTCTTTATAGATTTTGGATACTAGCCTTTATCTGATATGTCATTTGCAAATATCTTCTCCCATTCTGTAGGTTGCCTTTTAGTTTCATTGATTGTTTCCTTTGCTGTGCAAAAGCTTTTATCCTGATGAAGTCCCACTAGTTCATTTTTGCTTTTGTTTCCCTGGCCTTTGTAGACATGTCTAACAAGAAGTTTTTGGGGACAAGGTGAAAGAGGTTGCTGCCTGTGTTCTCCTCTAGGATTTTGATGGATTCCTGTCTCACATTTAGGTCTTTTATCATTTTGAGTTTATCTTTGTGTGTGGTGTAAGAACGTGGTCCCAGTTTCATTCTTCTGCATGTGGTTGTCCAATTTTCCCAACACCATTTGTTGAAGAGAATTTTTTCCATTGGATATTCTTTCTTGCTTTGTTGAGGATTAGTTGACCATAGAGTTGAGGGTCCATTTCCAGGTTCTCTATTCTGTTCCATTGATCTATGTGTCTGTTTTTTGTGCCAGTACCATATTGTCTTGATAATTATAGTTTGTAATACAGCTTAAAGTCAGCAATTGTGATGCCTCGAGCTTTGGTTTTCTTTTTCAACATTCCTTTGGCCTATTCAGGGTCTTTTGTGCTTCCATACAAATTTTAGGATTATTTGTTCCAGCTCTGTGAAAAATATTGATGGTATTTTGATAGGGATTGCATTGAATGTGGATTGCATTTGGATGTCTTTGGGTAGCGTAGATATTTTAACAATATTTATTCTTCTAATCCATGAGCATGGAGTGTTTTTCTATTTCTTTGTGTCTTTCTCCAATTTCTTTCATGCGTGTTATCAGGGTACAGGTCTTTTACCTCTTTGGTTAGGTTTATTCCTAGGTATGTTACACTTTTTGGTGCAATTGTAAATGACATCAAATCTTTGATTTCTCTTTCTACTGTTTCATTCTTAGTGTATAGAAATGCAACTGATTTCTGTGCATTGATTTTATACCGGTGACTTTGCTAAATTCCTGAATCAGTTCTCACAATTTTTTTGTGGATTCTTTTAGGTTTTCTACATATAGTATCATGTTGTTTGTGAAGAGTGAAAGTTTGACTTCTTTGTTGCCAATTTATTTCTTTTTGTTGTCTGCTTTTTATTTCATTTTGTTTTCTGCTTGCTGAGGCTAGGACTTCCAGTACTATGTTGAAAAACAGGAATGAGAGTGGATGGCCCTGTTGTGTTCCTGACCTTACGGGAAAAGCCCTCAGTTTTTCCCCATTGAGGATGATATTTGCTGTAGTTGTTCACATATGACTTTTATGATGTTGAGGTACCTTCCCTCTATTCCTACATGGTGGAGGGTTTTTATCAAGAAAGAATGTTATATTTTGTCACATGCGTTTTCTGCATCTATTGAGAGGATCATATAGTTCTTATCCTTTATTTATTAATGTGGTGTATCACACTGATTTGCAGATGTTGAACCACCTCTGCAGCCCAGGAATAAATCCCACTTGATTGTGGTGAATACTCCTTTTAAGGTACTGTTTGATCCTATTGGCTAGTATCTTGGTGAGAATTTATGCATCCATGTTCATCAGGGATATTGGTCTATAATTCTCCCTTTTTGGTGGGGTCTTTATCTGGTTTTGGGACCAAGGTAATGCTGGCCTCATAGAAAGAGTTTAGAAGTTTTCCTTCCATTTCTATTTTTTGAAACAGCTTCAGAAGAATAGGTATTAATTCTTCATTAATGTTTGGTAGAATTCCTCTGGGAAGCCATCCAGCCCTGGACTCTTGTTTGTTGGGAGATTTTTGATTACTGCTTCAATTTCTTTGTTGCTTATGGGTATGTTCAGGTTTTCTATTTCTTCCTGTTTCAGTTTTGGTAGTTTATATGTTTCTAGGAATGCATCCATTTCTTCCAGATTGCCTAATTTGTTGGCATATAGTTGTTCATAATATTTCTCTTATAACTATTTCTTCAGTGTTGGTTGTGATCTCTCCTCTTTCATTCATGATTTTATTTGGGTCCTTTCTCTTTTCTTTTGGATAAGTCTGGCCAGGGGTTTATCAATCTTATTAATTCTTTCAAAGAACCAGCTCCTAGTTTTGTTGATCTGTTCTACTGTTCTTTTGGTTTCTATTTCGTCTGATCTTTATTATTTCTCTTCTCCTGCTGGATTTAGGTTTTGTTTGCTGTTCTTTTTCCAGTTCCTTTAGGTGTAAGGTTAGGTTATGTATTTGAGATTTTCTTCTTGAAGAAGGCCTGTATTGCTATATACTTCCCTCTTAGGACCGCCTTTCCTGCGTCCCCAATGGTTTTGAAAGGTTATGTTTTCATTTTCATTTGCTCCCGTGTATTCTTTAAATTCTCCTTTAATTTCCTGGCTGACCCATTCATTCTTTAGTAGGATGTTCTTTAAACTCCATGTATTTGTGGTGCTTCCAAATTTCTTCTTGTGGTTGACTTCAAGTTTCATAATATTGTGGTCTGAAAATATGCATGGTATGATCTCTGTCTTTTTGTACCAATTGAGACCTAATTTGTGACCCAGTATGTCATCTCTTCTGGAGAATGTTCCATGTACACTCGAGAAGAATGTGTATTCTGTTGCTTTAGGATGAAACCATGCTAATCTCTGTATCATTCCAATTTTAGTATATGTGCTGCCAAAGCCAGCACCAAATCTTTGAGCCTCTGCTGCTATGAGCCAAATCACTTGGTTACATGGAGTGACAGGGCATCTTAGGTTCACATTCTTTACTCTACTTTCATCTTTACCCCCTCTTCTGGTGATAGTCATTTCATCAACTCCTTAACCATTTGGAGATTCTGTAATGTGAGCTATGTTGCTTCCTGCTCTCCCTTTCTGCTGGTTTGTATTCTATTTTATCAAGTCTGTTAAGCTTGTTACCAACTTTCCCATCTGAAATTAGGCTTCCCTAATATGGTTGCTATCATTTATTCCCATCATTTTCTTAGGCTTAAAGGTTTTTGCTGTGTGTGTATATACTTTCCTGTAATTTTAGAAATGTTTTAGGTGGTATTATAGTCAAATGAATGTATGCATATATACATATTCAATCTATTATCTTTAACTGAAGGATTATGCTATCTACTTTGAGTCTCATTATCAGTTCTTTCCTGATTCTGTGAGTCAACCAATTCCCAACTAGTTAAATTATTTTTTTTAATCTGCTTAAGGCCACCAGAGCTGGTTTTTGTTGTTGGCAAACAAGAACTTTGACTGATACACAAATTCCTGCATTTTTACACCTACCCAAAAGGTCATATTATTTTATGATAATTATAATTTCGCTATTTCCAGAGTTTAAATTCCAAGACCGTAACACCTAGAATTTACATGTCACTTAGTATAATGTGTATGTGTGTGTGTGTACATAATTACATTTCTCTGTTTATTGAGATTTAAGTGTAAGAGTTGTTCCAAATACAAAAGGAATATTATCCCATTTCCTTTTTCTTCTGCTATCAACACATTGATGGTCAAACAAATTAGCAATAGAAAGTTTTGATATCCGTGATCAAGATTAAAATTTTTAAACAAAAATAATCACTTTCATGAAAATAATAAACTATGCTATACTAACTATTGACTTCATTTAATAATTTACTTATTAGCATAAGAAAAAAACTAAGGACATTTTGAAAAATATTTTTAAAATAATGTTAAATTTGCACCAAGAGTTTTTGAATAAATGGCAGTTGTGGAACTGCTATCCTTTATGAGCTCAGGAATTATAATACTCAGTGGGTCACGCTATGAGAGATGCTTCTTACACAGTAGAATATGAATTTTAAAAGGACACTGAATTTGGCCTCATGTAATTGAAATAATGTTAGAAAGTCTCTATCAAATCTCTAGATATCCAGAGATTTTCATAATGGTAAAACCATAGCTCCATCCTGGGAGACAGTTAGGTGTTTTCAGTTTATTCTTCTTAATTTCAAAATGAATGCTTTCAGCACTTGCAGCTAACCTCCTTTAACAGGTACAAACTTCCAGTTGTAAATAAAGTCATGAGGATGAAAAATACAGCAGAGGGAATACAGTCAGTAAAATTGTAGTAACTTTGTATAGTGACAGATGGTAACTACACTTACTGTGGTAAAACATTTTGTAATGTATGTAATTATTAAATCATTATGTAGTACACCTGAAGCTAATATTATATGTCAACTATACTTCAATTGAAGATTAAAAAATAGAAATTAAAAAGAGAGAGACAATTGTAGATTAAGATATGATTGGGGGTGAGGGAGGGGAAAATTACCGTCTCTGTAATGTCTATCAGCCCTCTTCCCACACAACTACCCACAAAAATGAAAGCACAGCTTCAAGATAAGTTTCTAGCCCCAGTCTTCTTCAAATAGCTTGTCATCAGTAATTTAGAGGAATTCTGAAGTTGTCAGTCTTTTGTAGAAGGTCCTAACATTTGACTTTGCTGCTTCCTCAAGCTTCCTTTCAGCTTACATATTTTTGGCAGAAATGGCAGAGAAGTGATGGTGTGTCCTTGTCAGCTCATTGTTGTATCAGGAGGCACAGTATCAGGGTATTGTGTTCTCTCATAAATGGGGTGAAGGAAGTATGAATTTTGATCATTTAGTAAAGATGTTATCTGTTGGGTTTCTCCATTGCAGGGTTATTTTTTTTTTGTTTGTAATTGTTAACTATTGGAGGCTATAATTTGAGAATATGTAGATATTCTGTTTTTTCAAACTTTTATTCAGTAGTTTAAGAATCCATTGACAATTCTAAGCTAAATTTTTATCATGGTGTTTGAAAAATATTTTCTAACTTTATATTTCCTTCTATACTTATTAGCTGATATTCTAAGTGAACAAGCATTTTCTTCCTATATATCTGTATTTATCATTAGTCTTACTGTTTGAAGGAAATCATACATAAGCACTTCCCAACATATAAATGCTTTATTTTTGCATGTCTTGTGTAATGCAAAAGCTTTCAAGTCTTCACTAGTTGTGCCAGTAATGTGGCCCCCAAAACTTGGAAATCTTAAATTCCCTGTTTTTGTTCCTGTTGACTTACACAAGTCCTCCAGCTAGCTACCCCCACTGCTCAAACATCCCTCAGGTATTTCTGGCAGTCATGGGGGTGGAGTGTTAGGGTTTAATGACATGTTCAGACGTCTATCTGCCAGTGGTAGTCACTGTGTATTGCCTACCCACATTGTTATCAATCTGCTGCCCCAGCTACCTTCTGAAGTTGTCCTCTTCATAAAGTCATTTGTGGAAACTGTGTATGTTGATGATTACCATGTTTAAACTATTAATGCTTAGGTTAAAAACATTCTTAAAATGCTAGATCCATGTCAGGATCCAAGTAGAAGGGGGAGAAACAGCCCTTTCCCCAATCCTTGGTTGCATTTTGTTCCTGGAACCTCACATAGCAGTGCCGTGGCTCACACATTCCTATTTCTCCTAAAAATAACTCTTTCAGCTTCTAGCCCCAAATCCTTTCTATGCAGGAACTAGAAATTTATCTGAGAGACTGGGGGGAGGACAGACACCATTTAATTCCTTCCATCAGTTCCAAACTTTACTCTGAGGGTCCTGTATCTATACAAGCAAAGAAAAAAGTAACAGACTCCCTAACTCAAGAGTTCTCAACAGTGACACCGTTGACACTTCAGGCTGGATAATTCTTTATGTTGAGGACCTGTCCAGTGCATTTTAGGATGTTGAGCAGCCTTTCTGGCCTCTATGCAGAAATACCAATAGCACTTCTCTCTGAGTCTCAACCACCAAAAATGTCTCCAGACATATTCAAAATGTTCTGGGTGGGGATGGGGACAAAATCATCCCAAATTGAGAACCAATATTTTAAAGTCATTCTCTACCATGTATATTAATTTGCAAAGATATTTAAGCATCTGGGCCCACTTATGCCAAGGATAGGCATTCTCTTCTCTCATTGGGTGGCCATGAGGGTTGGTAACTTTTCATACTCCTATTCCTTGTTGGTCTTCAGTTTTCTTCTCCCTTTTCTTTAATCATTTCAGGTGCTGAAGCTAAATTCTCAATCCCTCTCTTTACTTCTAGACTTATCTCAGAGTCTTTTATAAGTGACAAAGAAAAGGAAAAGAAAAATCCTAACATCTGCTAGTTCCTTCCCCCCTATCCCAGTGCTAGTTTCCCTGTTTCAGCTTCCTCTTACAGGCAAATCCCCAACTTGACTGTTCCCTGGTTTATCTTCTCGGTGTACATACACCCAGAGATTCATCATTAACATCTATGAGTGCTCACATTCACTTTTATCATTCTCTATAGCGCATTGAATAGAGAGGCAAAGGACTAGGTCTTTTACCATACCTGTTGCCTGTTCCTCTTTTTATTTCTTTGCTAGCAATAAAAATATCAAAGTAAGTTAGTGTATACATGGCAAAGAAACTTTACAGCCCTGGGTTGGAATCCCAGCCAAATTTACCAGCTATGTAAACTTGAGCAAATTACTTTACTTTTCTGTGCTTCCTCATCTGTAAAGTGGAAATGGTAAACCTTCCTCACAGGGTTGTTTTGAGTATCCAACTGTTTATTAAATCTATTATTTATCACTTATGTGTCTATTTTCTATATCTCTGTCTACTTGTAACTATTTCTCTTCATCTCTAATCTGTATTCTTGTTTCTGTATCTCTCTAGATGATAAATGTTCAATTAATGATTTTATAACAACAATAGTAATAGTGGATAACCAGCATTTGATATAATTGTACAAGAAATATTCCTTTTCTCATACTTTCCTTTTTTTTTTTTAGCAAACTTCATTGACTTAGCTTCTAAAAAAGGAAAATAGGAATCTGGGTTTTATCTCAAAAGGCCTTAGGGATATTCTCTTTGAGATTTCTACTGCATTAGTAGAAGTACATCATAAATTGAGGAACACTGGGTTAAAATCATATCTTTCATTCCAGCAAAGTGTTTAAACCAGTGATTCTAGAAACTTCAAACCTTAAAATTGGTTAGATATAATTATTGATAGATATGTATTGCCATTTTATTACTTGTTTGGTCATCATTTCTGGAGATTTTCTCTGATCCTTTCTTGTCTTTGTCACTTTTGGTCTCTCCTTGGAACTCAGAGTCCCCTTTAATATTATGTGGTGTTTGTGTGTGTGTGTGTGTGTGTGTGTGTGTGTATATATATATATATATACACACAACATATACACAATAGGATATTACTCAACCATAAAAAAGAATGAAATCTTGCCATTTGCAATGACACGGATGGAGCTAGAGAGTATTATGCTAAACAAAATAAGAGAAAGACAAATATGATATGATTTCACTCATGTGAAATTTAAGAAACAAAAAAAAGCAAAGGGATGGGCGCCTGGGTGGCTCAGTTGGTTAAGCGACTGCCTTCGGCTCGGGTCATGATCCCGGAGTCCCAGGATCGAGTCCCACATCGGGCTCCCTGCTCAGCAGGGAGTCTGCTTCTACCTCGGACCCTCTTCCCTCTCATGCTCTCTATCTCTCATTCTCTCTCTCTCAAATCTTAGAAAAAAAAAAGCAAAGGGAAAATGAGAGAGAGAGAAAGAGAGACAGAGAGGCAAACCAGAAACAGACTCGTAACTATACAAACTGACAGTTACCAGAAGGGAGGTGGGTGAGGGGATTGGGTTAAATAGGTGAAGGGGATTAGGAGAGCACTTACTGTGATGAGCACTGGGTGTTGTATGGAAGTGTTTGAATCCCTGTATTATATACCCGAAACTAATATTACACTGTATGGTAACTAACCAGAATTTAAATAAAAACTTAAAAAAATAAAAACATTGAGTAGATTAAAATCACGTTTCCTTGTGGGGAATATAAGATTTCTTCTATGGCTATGAAAAATTTGCTGTGACTCACTTTGGACTCTTTTGGTGGTGTTCTCTGAATGTCTGCAAACTGTTTTGGGTATTCGTTAAGTATAATGTATGAGTTATGAGGACCAATATTGGAGTCCATTTGTGCCTGGGTTTGAATCCTCGTTCTCTAGTCACTTGACATGACCTTGAACATGTCACTTGAATTCCTGTTAATCAGTTTCCTCATCTGTAAAGCAGAGTAAGTAAGCATACATATTTCATAAGGTGTTTGTGAAGATTAAACAAGCTAGTATATGAGAAGCCCTTAGAATATAGGAAATACTCATTCATTATACTATATTTATTTAGAGAAATTCTGCTATAACAAATCAATTTTATGCATATAGTACATGTAGTTTGCATATATTTTTGGATTATATATATGTTATTTGTAATCATATTTCACAAAAATAAAATTTGGAACTTGTTTTCTACCTTTCTGAGTTGGATATAGTAGCCCTATGAACAAGAAAGAAAAATACATTTTCCCATATATTTTTGGATAATAATTGAACCTATTCTGGGATTGCCTAAATCTCTTTGGGATTAGCAGTATCTAAGAAAAACTTGTGTATGTTTTTGATTAACCTACTTTTAATTATTCTAACAGTAAGATGAATATATTTCTCTGCTCTGTGATTCAACATTCATTTGATTAATCAACAAAAGCCTCCAGTATAAATGTCCATAAACATCAGCAAGTGCAAGATAACACCCAATGTGACAGACATCTCATACTATTACTAAATATAATAAAAATTAGTGGGACATAATGTCAAAAGAGAAGACAAAATATGACACAATTAGTTTATCATCAGTGTTGCGTACAATTTATTTATGCAGCATGCAAGATAAAACAGCTTTTCCTTTCTTCCTCTTAAGCTTAAACAAAAGTGTCTGTTACTCATTTTATGTTTAGGGCATGAATTTTTGTATCTCAAAAAATCTATTACAACACCGTGGTTGACTTTTTAAGAATAGTACTATTCATCTGAGATGAGAATTTGGATCAGGAGGGCTTTTATTATGTTGGACAAATTGTTTTTTTCCATTTTGAAACTCTTACATGTTCTGCTATTTTGCTTATCGTCTGTGAATACATATCAGTGGGTAACTGCAGGACATATGGACACTAGGCTGTATCTTGTCTCAAGGGTCTCTCCCAGTGCCTAGAAATGACAGAAGTTACACATCTAGTGGTGATCATTTCAATAACATTCTTTTCAAATGTTAACTACATTGTCAAGAAATGAGCAAAAAGGAAATATTTATTTTAAACTCTATTGAAAGAAAATAATACACTGATATACTTAGTAGATGGGATTATATGGGAAGTGGGGTCTTCTCTCCGTATTTTCTAAATTAATAGATGTTATTTTTTAGAGAAGAAGTCCACAGAAACATAGATGGAGAGTAGAATTCCCATGTACCTTGTCACCCCCCTTCCATTTTCCCTATTAGTATTTTGCATTAGTGTGGTGGATGCATTGGCTGTAATTGATGAACCAAAATTGATATATCATTATTAACTAAAGTTTATACTTAATATTTGGTCTCTCTGTTTTTGCAGTACATTCTATAAGGTTTTTTTTTTTTTTAAGATTTTATTTATTTACTTGACAGAGAGACAGCTAGAGAGGGAACACAAGCAGGGGGAGTGGAAGAGGGAGAAGCAGGCTCCCGGCCCGAGCAGGGAGCCTGATGTGGGGACTGATCCCAGGATCCCGGGATCATGACCTGATCCGAAGGCAGATGCTTAATGACTGAACCACCCAGGTGCCCCAATAAGGTTGTTTATATTTTTAAGATTTTATTTATTTGAGAGAGAGAGATGAGCGAGAGAGAGAAGGTGAGCACGAGTGAGGGGGAAGGGCAGAGAGAGGGAGAAGCAGACTCCCCCTCTCAGCAAGGAGCCCAATACAGGGCTCAATTCCAGGATTCTGAGATCATGACCTAAGCCAAAGGCGGACACTTAACCGACTGAGCCACCCAGGCGCCCCTCTATGAGTTTTAATAAGTATGCACAGGCATGTGTCCATCATTATATAGAATGGTTTCACTGCCATAAAAATCCCCTGTGGTTCTACCTGTTCATCCCTCCTTCCCTTCCTCCTCCTAAACTGAAACCACAGTTTTGCCATCCATAGTTTTGTCTTTCCTAGAATGTTGTATCTTACAGTACATGACCTTTTCAGATTGATTTCTTTCACTTAGCAATATGTGTTTAAGTTTCCTCCATGTTTTCTTGTGGCTTGATATCTTATTTCTTTTTAGTGCTGATTAATATTCCAATGTATGAATTCCCACAATTTGTTTGTACATCCATCTGTTGAAGGACATCTTGGTTACTTTCCATGTTTGGAAAATTATGAATAAAGCTGTTATAAACATTCATGGGCAGGCTCTTGTGTAGACATAAGTTTTCAACTTTTTAGGGAAGATAGCAAGGAGTGTGATTACTGGATCATATGGTACAAGTGTGTTTAGTTTTGTAAGAAACCATCAAACTGTCTTTAAAGTGGCTGTACTGTTTTAAGTTTTCAACAGTAATGAATGAGAGTTCCTGTTGCTCCACATCCTCACCAGTATTTGGTGATGTCAGTGTTCTAGATTTTGACCATCCTAATAGGTATGTAGTGGTATTTCATTGTGTTAATTTTCCTTTGTATTTTTAATTTTTTTACAAATTATTTTTATGAAAGGCAGTGTTTTCATTTAATGCCATGAAGGGGAGTGACTTAAAAGCAATGCATAGAGCTATGCCAGTGACACATACAGATATTATTTCTTTGTAGGACAGTACTAAGTGGGGGAAATTCATAAAAACAAACATCCTTCTAAATCTTGATTCAATAGGTATAAGAAAGCTAATTTGACTTCAAAGAGGCTTAGTCCAAGACAAGGATTTTTTTTAAGGTTTTATTTATTTATTTGACAGAGAGAGCACAAGCAGAGGGGAGTGGCAGGCAGAGGAAGAGGGAGAAGCAGGCTCCCCGCCAAGCAGGGAGCCCGATGCAGGGGCTCGATCTCAGGACCCTGGGATCATGACCTGAGCCAAAGGCAGCCTCTTAACCAACTGAGCCACCCAGGCGCCCTAAGATAAGGATTTTTTAAATTGTTATTTTCTTTGAGAGTCATTCACGTTTAGTATCAAAGTTGGAATAGTTTGTGCGATGTTAACACCTGATTCATTTTAAATTTCTCATGGTCCTAAAGTCATTATCTTTTAATCAAAGCATGTCACTGGAATTCAGATTAAATTTGAACATACAAGGAGGAGAGAATAGCCAAATCATTAAACTGAGTAAACAAACCAAAGCATCCTATAGACTGTTTAGAATTTTAATACCCAACAATTAGAATACTGAATGACAGGAAAATTCAGATCCTGCCTTCAATTGAGCACTACCTGGCTCTGGACAGTTAAAACAAAGCAACCTGACTGGTAAAATGGTGGGATTTGACCGAATTTCTCAGGCAGGACTAGGAATTCAGGCTCATCTTGAGCTGTGGCTCACTAAATGGTAAACAAACTGAAGTTAAGCTCCACTCACAGAATTTCTTTAGGGTAAAAGTTTAGAAATGATAATATAAATAGCCTAAATTTGACTATCCTAATAGCATTTCCCATGCCCTTTCACATTAGCCTTTTAAATTTTTTCTTCTTAGCTCATTCTGCAGATATTTGCTGGGCAGTATCACCTACTGGGGCTTCAAGAGTCAGGCACCACATGTATGCTGATGGTCCTCTCCGCTGAGCTCCCAGACATAAATGTCTTCTGTTGATTCCTTGATCCACTGATTGACCAGTAGAGAAACTCATTCATGCACATGTTCTTTAATGGTCAGGTAGATCAATGTATCAACTGTGAGGTTTTGCACAATTTATTAAGTTTCTCTGAACCTATTTTCTTACCTACTTTGTAGGTATGATAGTACATGCCGCTCAGAGCCACATAGTTACCGTTGTTGTTGTTGTTCTTTTTTTTTCAAGATTTTATTTATTTATTTGACAGAGAGACAGCGAGAGAGGGAACACAAGTAGGGGGAGTGGGAGAGGAAGAAGCAGGCTTCCCGCGAGGGAGCCCAATGTGGGGCTTGATCCCAGGACTCTGGGATCATGACCTGAGCTGAAGGCAGACGCTTAATGACTGAGCCACCCAGGCACTCCTATTATTTTATTTATTTATTGTTAAATAAAACAATATTTGTAATTTTTGTGTCTGGATTCCTACTACCACTTCCTTAGTAAAGAATATCTCCATTTCTTTCCTGGACTATTAAAATAGACTTCTGATTAGTTTCTTTACCTTTTATATATTCACCTATTTATATAAATTCTCTGCCTATTGATAGACAGTCTCCACACTTCCACCAGTGGTGGTGGGGGTTAGGGAAGCAGAGGCCAAGAGACAAAGGCAAAGTTCACCTGTGGAGGGAAACAAAAGATACTTCGAAAGACCTGCATAAAAAACGGGCAGATCTAAGATCTTATTCATGCTCCAGAAATATGTAAGAAGCCCTCCCCACTCCAACCTACTCCTGTATTTACAGGTGCCATTAAGGAAGGGAAAATGGAGTGAGGGAAACTTTGAAAACTGACAGCATTTTCCTGAAAGGAATTTTTTTTAAGCTAAGAGGACACTGACTAGAATGAGGTAGAAATATCATTAATTGAGAGCTTTTTATTTCCCTGATAGTTAATAAAGAGTTCCGAAGAGGATAAATTAGTTCAGGAAATGTGAAGAAATATATTTTATCTTCACCTTGAATCTGATGTTTGTAAATTTGCATCCCTGCAATAGACATAGAGCAGTGTCTCAGGGAATCATGGTCCTTCAGTTTTCTAGGCAGTGGAACTTTGCCCAACTCTTCTGACTGATGATTGTTTCTTAGAAACCTTCATCTTTACATACTGTCCTATTAAAAATATATTATCAATAAATTTAGACTCTGCTAGCATGATAAAAGTTTCCTCAGCATTCTGTAGAAAATTTGATAAGACAACCAACCATATCAGACAACACAAATCTGGCCTTCAGCTTTCTCACACAACAACATAGTGATAAAATGCCTTCAAAATCTTTAAGGAAAAGAAACATGACATATTCTAGAGTTTATAATTAGCCAAATGGACATTCAAGTATAAAGGCAGCAAACACTTTTGATCATACAAATTTTCTCAAAGAAACCAGATGTTAAAACATTACCCAGCCAAAGATAAAGAGACTATGTTGGAAGGACTTGGGATGGCTCACGAATTCATTCAACTGTAGGTCGAGATTAATAATGTGGGAATTATGGTAAGGGAAAAGAGTAATAGAATATAAAAACTCAGTCCCTGCTTTAGTTCTTTTCCTTACTACTTCGTCATTGTACTCAAGGCCCTTTCCATACTAAAATTCTTTTTTTTTTTTTTTTTTTAAGAGAGGGAGAGAGAGAAAATCTTAAGCAGGCTCCATGCCCAGCCTGTGAGCCCAATACAGGACTTGATCTCACAACCCTGAAATCATGTCCTGAGCCGAAATCAAAAGTCAGAGGCTTAAATGACTGAGCCACCCAGGTGCCCCCATACTAAAATTCCTAAAATCAATGATGGTTTACCACTGAGCCTTTACACAAACTCTTCACTCTACCTGGGACAAGCTCACCCAAGTCCCATCACATATTCAGCCCTACCCAGACACTCACTCTTTTCCTGTTCCCCACCTCTTCATCCTAAGGACTCAGCTTCATCATCATTGTCTTCAGGAATTTCCTATACCTTCCTCTTTGGTGTTTTTGCACGGCATCACTCGCCACACTTATCAAACTGGAGGAGAAATTTCTTCTTTCTAACCATTCTCCCCCAGTCACTGCATTGTCTAAAAGACTTAGTTTTATACTTGCAGAAACAGGATGTGTTATGCTTGTTTTTAAATCCCTAGCATCTCTCAAAGTGCCTAATCTATGGTAAGCACTCAATAAACAAATTGATGCACATCAGGATGTGAATATGGCTTTTAGTTCTTTTTTGCTTCCTTTTGTCTTGTAATTAAACACACACACACACACACACACACACACACACAATTGACATGAAAAATATTTTACTTAAACCCAGATACATCTTTTTTAGTGTTAAGTAACACAGTTCACAATCTGTTTTGACTGGCCCAGATCAAGATTTTAGGTAGGACCAATGAATACTTTTTTGGTCATTAAGCTATGTCATTTCAAGTAATGATTTTATACCATTGAAAGATTAATTTTAACACATTTGCATAGCATACCATTAACTTGATTTATTATGAAACAGCAAACTTACTTAATTTGACCAGACACCATGCTGTCAGTAATTCGACAGTAATGATACTGTTTTCCCCCCAATGACTGAGATTAACAATATCCATTTGCTAAGTTAATGCTTGTGTGGATATTGTCAATAAATGAATGAATAACTTGGATAAATAAAAGGCAGATTTTGATATCAGGACTACTGAATTGAGTTCAAGTTTAACCAAATAAGCTACATTTCCAAACTATATATATATATATATATATATATACATATATATATACACACATATATATGAAATACAATAATTTTTTAATAAACAAATATATTTTTATTGCATACTGAAAAACATTGCATATAAAAGATCAAATATCAGAATAAAAGATGAAATCAAATTATAGAATATTATTATCCAAATGGCTCTTTTAGAAAGCAATAATCATCTTTCCATAATTGTTATTACAAAGGTTTTCACCTGAAGAGCAGTAGTATTATTATAATATTATTATAATATCTTGATTTGCTAAAATTCACTTTAATGAATTATTTTTGAAACAATGTAATGAAGCTCTTGAACATATTTTATCTTTTGAAGCCTGCAAACATCATATAAATATAAGGAGAATAATATGTCTTTCAGGGGCATTTAATTGTCATTTCACTCCCTTTAAAATTAGAGGTAAATTTAGAGATAAGACTTTTTTTTCTACTCCTAATTTTTTATTTATCTATTTAAAAAAAACTAACTTTGGGGTGCCTGGGTGGCTCAGTCATTAAGCATCTGCCTTCAGCTCAGGTCATGATCCCAGGGTCCTGGGATTGAGCCCCGCATCTGGCTCTCTGCTCGGCGGGAAGCCTGCTTCTCCCTCTCCCACTCCCCCTGCTTGTGTTCCCTCTCTTGCTGTGTCTCTCTCTGTCAAATAAATAAAATAAATACAATCTTAGAAAAAAAAAAACTAGCTTCAATGACTCTGTGTTAAAACCAAATAAGGAACAGTTTGCTTCAGATTGGAAGCGTGATTTTCCAACTTAATGCTGTTAAATATGCCAACTGCACTCAAATTTTGGGCAAAAGCTCATCCTTTTCCTTGGGATTGTTTCTTTGTTGTATTTGGAAAAGAAAACAAGTATCTTAGTCACTTAATCACTATTTAAATAAAACAGTATGTACTTAATTTAGTTCCATTTTCGGGCACCTGGGTGGCTCAGTTCGCTAAGCATCTGCCTTCGGCTCGGGTCATGATCCCAGGGTCCTGGGATCGAGCCCCACATCGGGCTCCCTGCTCTGCGGGAAGCCTGCTTCTCCCTCTCCCACCCCCCCTGCTTGTGTTCCCTCTCTCGCTGTGTCTCTCCCTGTCAAATAAATAAAATCTTTTAAAAAATTAATTCCATTTTGAGAAAAATATACAGAAATTGAAGAAATATTAAAAAAATTGAAATGTGTGAGTTTTTGAAAATAGAGATCTCCAAACTCTTCTTTTGTAATTGGAACTGAGAATCGGGTTTCATCCATACTGTGAGTTATTCTAATCAAGGTCTAAGAAACATACAGCCAGGAGCATAGCTCTCCCACAGGGTGATGTGATGTGTGGAGAAATAAATGGGTAATCTTGTAATGCCTAGGATATGAGCAGAAGGGACTAAAAACAAAACTAGGAAATTCTTTGAATTTGATGGTCAAGATTCCACCATTTACAAAGTTCTTCTAAAGTATGCATAGATGCATCTTGATTTAGGCTTTCTGAGTCAATCTAACAGAATCAATTACCCACCCCCCCAATGTATAGCAGGGTGCCTATTTAGCTGTGAGTATCTATAAATATTGATGTTTGCATACTTTTGTCAATGGACATTTACATAAATAACATGTAGGATTGTTTATTTACATTGCATATAATGACATAGTAATGACAGGGGAGATTTTTTTTTTTTCCTTAAGCAGAATCCTTTGAAGGAGAGACTTGCTTATGGTTAGAAGAATACTTTAACTTATTTGGGGTAGGAAATGAAACCCCCAAAGAGCGCATTCACTGACCAATAGGCTATCTTTTAAGGAAGAGGAGGTACTCCATTAATTAGAGGGCATTTGTTTTGCTAGACAACAATATGGATGTGGTAGGTAAGTGTGGGACCAAGTTGAAACACAGGACACTAAATGGCTGAGAATGAGTACCTCAGGTGGCAGGGTATGTGATGATGAAACTTTGGATACCTGCCTTATCTGATGATGACTACTGAGGTGGATTTTGTATGGAATTTGCTCTGTTTTGGTAAGCTCTCTTCTATGTTGCCCTGTGAAATCTTTGAAATCTTTTTCATTCCTCCATAATGATTTTTGTGAGTAGAATACCTAGAAGATTTGTGAAGAACTGTTTCAAGGCTGGTGATAAGTGATAAAAGAATACAAGCAGAGATTGTTTAGGATCTGGGTCATAGGTGCATAGATTCTTACTCAGTAACAGGATTGTTATCCATACAATTTATTTTATAAGTGATGTTCTTGAGAAGTATTTTTTCACCAGGAAGTTTATTTTGGGGGCATATTCTATTTCTACCTATTCTTGCTACATGTGTGTATACGTTTCTGTAAAACACACATGTATTGCATCTTGATTCTCTTACTCTTGACTAAGACAACCCATGCTCTGTGCAAAAAAAAAAAAAAAAAAAACCACATTCTTTAAGTCCTTCAAATTTGTCTGAATAAATGGAACCAGAAACATAACCCCCCACCGTCTCTACTCAGTGTTTGAAAAATATGTACTACATGGAACCAGAATTTATACCTTAAAGATTCCTGAGTTCCCACATATCCCTTGAGGTTTTATATTTGAAAGTTCTGCTTCAATTTTGATTGGGATTGTATTAAATCTATAGATCAATTCAAGGAGAACTTATGTCTTAACAATATTGGTCTTCTTACCCATGAACAAGGTATAACTCTTACTTACATCTTTTTTAAATTCTTTCAGTAATGTTTTAGTTTTCAGTACATAGACCTTTTGCTTATAATATTTATCATTATTTTTGAGTCCATCATAAATAATACTTTCTAATTTGAATTTCTTATTATTTGTTGTAGTATATAAAAATATAGCTGATCTTTGGTTGAGTCCATTACATCTTCTATGTAGATGATCATGTTGTCTGTGAAGAAAGCCTGTTTTATGTCTCCCCCCTCCCCCCTTATATGGATGACTGTTCTTTTCTCTCTCTCTCTCTCTCTCTCTCTCTCAATTTACTTATTTTATTTTTTTATGTGACTACAGTGGCTGGAACCTCTAGTGCAATGTTGGATGGAAATAGAGCAAAAAATTTTTTTTGTGCCTAATATTAGGGGGAAACCATAGGCTTTCATAGAAACATTTTTCAGATTGAGATAGTTCCCTTCTATTCCTAGTTTGCTGAGCTTTTTTTTTTTTTTTTTAAATCAGGAATGGATTTGAGATGTGTCCAGTGGTTTGTTTTTTTGTTTTTTTTTTTGTTTGTTTGTTTTTTTGTGAGCTTGTAGAGATGGTTATATGTTTTGTTTGGATTTCTTTCTTTTCTTCCAGTTTGTTAATATGGTAAATTACATTCATTGATTTCCATATGTTAAACTTAATGTGCACTCTCAAGATAAATAGCGTTTGGTTATGATACATTTTTGTATAGTGTTATATTCAAATTGCTAAAATTTTGTTTAGGATTTTTATGTCAATATTCAAGAGGGATATTGGTCTATCACCTTATTTGTAATGTTTTGGTATCAGGGCAATGTTGATCTTACAAAATGTGTTAGGAATTATCCTCTAATTTTGTGGAAAAATTTGTATAGACTTGGTAATATTTCCTTCTTAAATAAGTAAAGACATATTAGTCTGGAGTTCTCTGGGAAGGTTTTAAACTATAATTTGGGGGTGCCTGGGTGGTTCATTCAGTCAGTTGAGCATGGGACTCTTGATTTTGGCTCAGGTCATGATCTCAGGATCCTGGGATCAAGCCCCAGGTTGGTCCTGTACTCAGCATGGAGTCTGCTTGCCCCTCTCCTCTCCTACTCTGTCCCTCTGCTCTCTCTCTCTCTCAAATAAACAAATAAAATCTTTAAATAAAATAGGCTAGAATTTGAATTTCTATAGTAGATACAGGACTTTTTAGTTATCTGCTTCCCCTTGAGAGCGCAGTGATATCTTGTGTCTTTCAAAGAATGTGTCCATTTCATCTAAGTTGTCAAATTTATAAGCATGGGCTTGTTACAAATACTTATTATCCTTCTAATAATGTCTTTAAAACCTGAGAGCTGTCACCTTTCTCATTTCTGATATTGGTCATTTGTGTCTTTCATTCCCCTTTACCCTCTGATTAGTCTGTCTGGAGGTTTATCAATGTTACTGATCTTGAAGAACCAGCTTTTCATTTCATTGACTTTTCTCTGTTTTATTTTTATTTCATTCATTGCCACTTTTATTTTTATTATTTTCTTCTCATTTTGGGCATCATTTGCTCTTATTTTTATAGTATCTTAAGGTATAAAATGAGGTCACTCACATGAGATATTTCTTCTTTCTGGATAGAGGGGTTTAATGCTTTAAAGTTTCCTCTAAAGCAGAGTTGCGTAGCAGAAGCATGCTGGGCCCATAAAATTTCCTCTAAGTACAGTTCAGTGGCATTTCACAAGTTGTGACATATTGTGTTTCATTTTTGTTCACTTCAAAGAATTTTCTAATTTGCCTTTTGAATACCTTTCTGACCTATTGGTTATTTAAAGTGTGTTATTTAATTTCCAAATATTTGGATATTTTTCTACCATCTGTATGTTATTGATATCTAATTTGTTCCACTTTAGTCAAAGAACATGCCTTCTATGACTTGGATCTTTGAAGACTTACTAAGATTTGCATTATGAATCAGAATGTGCTGGTAAATGTTCCATATTTATTGGGAAAAATGTGTATTTTGCTGTTGTTGGGTAGAAAGTTTATTTAAAGTTGATGAGGCTAAGTTGTTTGATAATGTTGCTCAAGTATATCTTTGCTGATTTTTTTCCTGTCAGTTATTGAGTGATGGTATTGAAATGTCTGATTATAACTGTAGATTTGTCTAGTTTTGCAGTTAATTTTTGTTTCATGTATTTTGAAGCTCTGTTATTAATACTGACGTTCTAATATCCCTAATAACATTCTTTGCTACAAAATCTACTTTGTCTCTTATTAACAGCCACTGCAGCTTTCTTTTGAGGGGTGTTAGCATGATATTATAGGTTCCTTTTTTCTTAGTACTTAGTACTTTAAAGTTGCTTCACTGCTGTTCTCTTGTGTTGTTTCTCATGACAAATGTGCAACCATCTTTGTCTCTCCTCTGTACATAACGTTTTATTCTGGCTGATAGTAAGTTTTTCTCTTTCTCATTGGTCTTGAGTAATATGATTATGAAGTGCTTTTATGTTTCTTTTGCCTCAGATTTGTCAAGCCCCTTAGAACTTCACATTTATATTTTTTACCAATTTTGGAAAATTTTCAGCCATTATTTCCTCAAATATTTTTTCTGTTCTTTTCTCCTTTGAGGATTCCCAATTACATATAAATTAGGCTGCTTAAAGTTGTCCCACAGTTTGCTGAAGTTGTGTGTGTGTGTGTGTGTATGTGTGTGTGTTTGTTTTTTTTTTTAACTTTCTTTTTTCTCTGTTTCAGTTTAGATAACTTTATTACTAGGCTTCCAAGTTCCCTATTCTCTTCAGGAATGCTTAACCTTCTGTTAATTCCACCCAATCTATATTTTACATCAAATATTGCAGTTTGTACCTCTAAGAAGTTCAATTTGTTTCTTAAAAAAACTCCCATTTCCTTATTTAATGCTTTGAACATAGGGACTTCAAGTATAATATTTAAATCTCCTTGTCTGTCAATTATAACACCTGTGAAAATATTGAGTCATTTTTATGTACTTCCCTCACAATGGGTCATGTTTCCCAGCTTCTGTGCATGCCTAGTAGTCTTTGGTTAGATGGCAGATAGGAATTTTAACTTGTTGAGTATTGGATATTTTTATAGTCTTAATATTTTTATGCTTTTTTTCTAGCGTAAGTTAAATTACTTGGAAACAGTCTTGTCCTTTCGGGTTTGCATTATGATTTGTTAAATGTGTCTGATTTAATGCTCATCTAGAGTGAGGTATTTCCCACTGTCGAGGCAAGACTTTCCCGAGCATGCTACCTATGCATGATGAATTTTTCCAATCTGTCTGGTGGAAGCAGAAGCAGGCACTGTTTTTACCCGCACGTGAGTGCCGGGCACTGTTGCATTTATTCCTTTCAGATGATTCTTTTCCAGGTCTTGAGTAATTTCCTCAGGTACTTTCGTTAATTAGTTTTCAGCTAAATAGTCAAGACCCTCTGCAGTTCTCTAGAGTCCTTTTTCTGTGCAATTCTCTTCTCTCTGGAGCTCTAAATTGTCCTGGTTTCTTCAGGCTCTCACTTCCATCTGCTACATTCATTGAGATCACCAAGTTCTGCCTAGTTCTCTCTCTTTCCTATAGCCTTGGAACTCTCTCAAGCTGGGGCATTTATAGGACTCATCTTGTTTCTCACTTCTGAAGGATCACCATCCTTCAGAACCTGACATCAGTTGTCTTGAAAATCATTGTTTCAAATCTTTTATCTTTTGCCGAGGGGAGGGCCTGTTTCAGATGAGAGCCGAAATCTACTTCTGATTTGTCTTTATTGGAAGCAGAAGCCCACGTTTGGATTTTACATTTCAATCCTTTCATAGGAGTGGAGGTAGTCTACAAAATAGACCCTACAGGACTGATCAAGAGACATGAAGGATTCACATGTTATGTGAGTCAAGATTATGATGAGCTAGTTTATTAACCTTGAAAAGATACACTCTCCCTCTGAAATCATTATTAGACTGGATTATACCCAAGCCCACCTGAGATTACACATGGCATAATTTACTGGTATCACCAAAGGTATTAGAATGGGAAGGAATTTTCTTTCATAGTCTGTGACCTTGGGAAGGTAGTTCAACCCCCTTTGTTCCTCCTGCATAAATCATCACAGATACATTGCATTTGAATAGTCTTTCAGAATATATAATGAAGAATGTTGCATAGATTAAGTATAGGTAAGGTTGGCTGGCTTCTCCTCTCAGTTCTATTCATTTTATCTTTCTAGTAGCCTTGCTTTTTCTGTAAGCCCTATGCCTCTGGGGAAAGAAGTAATAGATTGTTAATCTTTCCTCTTTGGATAACTGAGTTGGTCCCATTCTTTCAGTCATTAATGACATGATGAAAAAGAATTTACAATGTTCTGATCTGCTCTCTTCAGGTTTTGTTCTTTTCAATGAGCTAACAACAAAAAACAGTACTGTGGACTTTTATAAAAAAAAAAAAAAACAACTTCTATACCTATATTCCTTTGCAGAAAATTTCCAGCCATGACATTTTCCTGATTATTCTTATTTTAACAATTTGTCCACTCCCACTGAACACATGCATGTGCACTCTTAGGGAACAAGACCATGTCCTATACCTTCGGTCACCTGGCTTTCTATTGTCCCATTTAACAATTTTTAGAGAATTTTCTACTTCTAAAATATAAAAGCCTTCCAATTATGTTATAACCTAAGTGTTTTTCACCTAATTTTCATATTTTAAGTATCATTGCTTCCTATTGGTAATTTAGACTGCAGAAGATTTTGTTCCTGTTTTTAAACTTTTGAGTTTATACCTTATCTGGGCAAAGAAATTTGCCCAGATTTAAATTACATTTTCTATTCTATGTATCTAATACAGAAAACCTCAAAATTTTATACCATATTCAACATACCACATGTTAACTATACTCTTAAAATATATTTTCATTGCTTTTTAATGGATGTACTATTTGCCTATCGATTTTATTATGAAAGAAAACTATGGACAATTTTTTTTTCTGCAGATGTTATTAAATTAAAAAATGGGTTTATCTTTGAGATTTTTAAATATACATTACAAATCTTATATCAATAGTAGATATCTAAAAACATCTCCTTTATTTCATCAAAATGATGAAGCCTTTAGAGATTTTTATTTTATTCCACAAGATCAAGATCCCAGGATGACTACCAAAGACTTTTTAATGAGAGGCAAGATTCAGATATTCTCAAGGGGGAGATGTAAAACAGTTTTAGCTATTAAAAGATAATATCAAAGAAAGCGCAAGTGCATAACCTGAAAAATGGATCAATTAGGAATCTATTGTATCTTCGGTAGCAGGAGCACTTCAATTAAAAAATTGAGACCATGGCTATTAATATTATTAAATGTAGACAACAAAAGCTGTGATACATTTTCATTTACTACTGTAATACCCAAGGGCCAACTGCAGCTAGCATATAGGTCATTTCCTCATGACCACATGAATTCTCTAAAAGTAGCTTTGATCACAAAAAAACTTCATCCTTTTGAAGAGTTTTCTTGATTTGTTTAAAGCTTTGACCTCCCTCCTGCATGATCTAGAGTATTTATTGCCAATTTGCTGGAGAAGAAGAGAGACGTCTCTTCTAAATGTTATAATCAGGATGTGATATCAACATATCTATCATACATATATGCAAATATGTATATATATATTTTTCCAGGACTTTATTAGCCTACAGTGAGACATTATTAATACTAGACATCGGAAAATTCTGTCAACTCTATTTTCCAAGTCGATGGATCATCTGATCACTTTTCATCACATCTGTTATTACCATACCAGGCCCAGACATCATCATCTCTCCCTGAATTATGCCAGTAGCATACTAGCTGGGCTCCCCTGCCCCTTTTTTTCTACCAAGAAGTCAGAGTGATTCTTTTTAAAGTCATATCCAGTAATGTTCCTCTCTTTAAACCTTCAGTAGCTTTCCATTTCAATCTAAGTAAAAGCAGAAGTTTTGATGATCTATAAGGCTTTATGTGATTTTTCATGTTGTTACCACTCTGGCTGCTTCCAAAATCTCTTTCCCACATTCATTTGGCACCAGCCACACTGGTTTCCTTGTTCTTCTTTAACACACGAGGCAAGCAACCATTGTGAAGCATTTGCACTAGCTTTTCCTTAGTCCTGGGTTACTCTTTCCCTGAAATATTCTCAATGCTACCACATTCACCTATGATATCTGAATTTTTGCTGAAATGTCTACCTTCCAAAGGAGATTTGCCTTTGCCACCCTATTTAAAATTGTCAGTCTTATCTACCTCCAGCCATTTGTCCCTTGAATGGTCTTTTCTTTTTCCATAGTAAATAATAGGCACTTAATTCATATTTTTAAAATAAAGTAGATGCATTAATTTATCTCAGTGATGCTGCAATCAATGCTTTGTATATGGGAGAAGGCAAGCCAGGACAAAAGATTTACTTTACATTTATAGGACAGATAGTCCTTTATGTAAATCTAATTTCTACATAGAGAGACTCCTTTATTTTCCTTCATTAGCATCATTTTAACCAAATGCATTTATGAATTATGAATACTTTGTTATACATCTTAGATTAGATCATGCATACACAGGATTTGTATTATTTAAGTAAATTTATTGAATTCACTGGGGTGGATATGGAGGAACTGATAAAAAGTATAGTTGCACACTTTGAATCTAGTTTTAATTATTTATCTGTCCTTAGGTTAGAGTGTGAACTCCATTTCTGTATACCTAAATAAGATATCCTTCTTCTAGTCAGGATGAGCCATAGAAATTCTTTTTTTTTTTTTAAGATTTAATTTATTTATTTGAGAGAGAGAATGAGAGAGAGAACATGAGAGGGGGGAGGGTCAGAGGGAGAAGCAGACTCCCTGCTGAGCAGGGAGCCTGATGTGGGACTCCATCCTGGAACTCCAGGATCATGACCTGAGCCAAAGGCAGTCACTTAACCAACTGAGCCACCCAGGCACCCAAGCCATAGAAATTCTTAATACCATAAAGCTTCAATAGGCACTGCTTTTGTATAGAAATGTTGGATGCTGTTGTTCCAAAGGAAAGAAAAATGGATTATAAATATGTCTCTTTTAGCTTACACATCCATATTTTAATAGACTGGACATCAGTATTAGGAACACAGCTAAAGCTTTGCTTGAATATTATTTATTTGAATTGATTTCTGTTGCTTGAAAGGAGTCCTAGAATGCCCTTTGGTATGTAATGAAGTCAATGACTACACTTCTATGAAACAATTTTAAAGTTTAACAATATTTTCCTTGCGTAAAGTGGTTTTTAAAACAAGACATTGTTTACTAACCTAGAACACTTGATGATATTTATCTAATCTGAATGTTAGAAACATTTCACACTTGTAAAAATAGTTACTGACACTGAAGGTAAGTGAATTCTTAGTTTGTCTTACTAGCATTTTTAATACATGTTTATTTTTCACTCACCAAATTTAGGAAGAAGGGTTGCAGGACCTAAAAGCTATTGCCAAGATGCTCTTAAAGTCTATTTTGGAATTGTTTTATTTTTATTTTTCCATTCCAAAATGTAATGGTGATTGCAGTATGTAGTGATACATGGTAAAAAAGTTATATATGCAAACAATTGCTTAAAAACATCCAAGGATAATGGCCTCTAATTCTAGTTATGGAAATGCAACTGTGTGTGAACAAATACAGTTTTACTCTGTCGTCATCATTATTACTACAGCATCTGGGTATCATTACAGATCTAGTTGGGGTACTCTGGGTTTGTACTTTAAGGTCACCTTCTCAGTAATATTTCAATGCCTTATACTTTTTATTCCCATTTGCTGTTTGAATAGTAGGAATTCTGGTATTTTTAATGCTTTCTCTTCTTTGATTTATTCAACAATTATTTAGCACACAGTCAAATCTGGGTATCACTTGAAATTCTTATGTATTTAACTCAAGTCCCCTCTAGGTAGTAGTTTCTTGGTCATAAGTAAGGTCACTTCCAGATCAGTGCTTATCAATACAGTTTTTTGTGATGATGGGACTGTTCTATATCTATACTATTCCATATGGTAGCCACTAGCCACATGTGATTATTGAGCACTTGATATGTGGTTAGTGTGACTGAGGAATTGAATTTTTAATTTTATTTAATTTAAAACAATTTAGATTTAAATTTAAATAGTCATATGTGCCTAGTGGACCTCTCAGGCCAGGATATTATTTCTATAGGGTTAATAGACCCTACAAGGAATTTAGACCAAAATGGCTATATTCTCTCTCCTTCAGCTCTTGGTCTTTGCTTGATTTGGGCCATTGCAGGTCCCTTTGAAGCTTTAATGTACCACTGATTGTTATGCTAACTGTGGATAACTGCTTACCTCACTGCCAGTTAGCTCCTTAATTACTAGTTCTCTACCCATACTGTTGCTGGTGTCCCTTTGACCCCTGGAGTGACCTTGGAGATTTTGGAGTCTGAACTTCCACCTTGTTACTAATTAGTATTTATTGCTACCTCTTGTCTTCCCAAAGATACCGTCAACTCTGGTCTACCTGGAGAGCTCAGTCTCTTAGCATGAGGCAGATTCTGTGGAACTTTTTTTTTTTTTAAGATCTTATTTATTTATTTGAGACAGAATGAGAGAGAGAGAGAGAGAGCACATGAGACGGGGGAGGGTCAGAGGGAGAAGCAGACTCCCTGCCGAGCAGGGAGCCCGATGCGGGACTCGATCCAGGGACTCCAGGATCATGACCTGAGCCGAAGGCAGTTGCTTAACCAACGGAGCCACTCAGGTGCCCTCTGTGGAACTTTTTTAAAGGTATCTGCTATTCCACCATGTTCATAAAACCAAGCAGGAAACCAGTTGGATGAGTTACATACTGGGTGTCATTTAAAAATTTATTCCAAAATTTATTGAAAAGTTTCAAAGGGTGTTTCCTGAAGCCTATTGACTTCCACACTAATTCCTGAATGCTGGACCTTGTCCTCTTATTTATATTTAATTTGTTATACCAGTATGCAGGTATATTATCCAAGATGATATTTGGTATGGGTAGAGGACTGTCTTGACACCAAATTTAGAAACTTCTCTTTTACTTCTCTTTTTCTTCTATCAGGCTAGTAGGATGACAGATACTTCTAGGAATAGGGCATAAATATGTGGGTTTTGTGAGGGGGCACTCACTGGATTTTATGCTCTTGTGGACCTTATCTGAGCTGTCTACATAAACTTGAGCTGTCATGTCAGAGCTTCTCAGGAGAGAATCTGTCCATGAAACATAGGCACTCATCCCTTTTTCTAGCCAGCAAAATCATCATCATCATCATCATCATCATCATCATCATCATCTTTCCTTTTCTTGTGTCAAGTTCTATGAGAGGGTGGTCCCCCAGCACTTAAGTTTGTGCTCCTGAGGATACAGTTTTCATTTTTACCATGGTTTCTACTTTCCCAGGGTGCATAGGCATTTGGTAGGAGAAGCTGGTCTAAGTCCTGGTTACATGTACCCTTGAACTGTACTTGGAATCACTCCCCTCAGAAACCCAACTCACTCTAATCCGTTCTGTCAGATTTCTTCTTCACCCACATGGGTTTTCCTTTTCAGGGCCTCTTTGCTCCTCTCAGTGGCTGCCTTTGGTAATTAAAACTCCCAAAGCCCCAGTCAATTGGTTTGTGTAAGTCTGAATCTAAATTGTGGACAAAGTTCAAGATCTTTCCCACAGGACTTGTGAACCCCACATAAATCATTATGTATTGATGGGCATTTAAATATTCCTGAATTGGTTACAGAACCCTGTCTGCCTAATGTATCCATAGACCTCTGACAGCTGTTGTTCTAAACTCTACATGGTAGGGTAACAGGCTCTTCTGACCCTCACATTTGAGCCAAGGTGTTCTACCCTTAAAAAACTTTTAATAAAAATGCAAGTTACACCAAAAACCTTAAGCCAGAAAAGCCACAGATGTCATCTTAACATGAATATTCTATTAAGGAAGAATATGATGGGCCTGGATCATACCCATACTGTATACCCAGTACATTTGTACTCTTGTCTTGAAGATTCTATAGAGTGGTAAGGCAAGTACATTTATTTATTTATTTATTTGTGCTTACACATACCTTGACTTACTTAATTCTGACGGAAATTCACTGACGTGCACAGGAGCAAAGAAACTGGGATCCAGAGAGGTCAAGTGACACACTCAGTCAAATTATGTTAAAAATAAATTTTCCTAATGGAAACTGCTCCAAAATCACTCAAAAGAATGCAACTTTATATTTTGGGGCCCTTATTAACCTTTTATCACAAACATAACCCTCCTGATTGGGTTTCTTTGCTATATGTTTCATGAGTTCCTTCATTTGTTTCTAAGACAGGAAAGTCTGATGAATTCACTGGAGGTCTTTTTTTTTTTTTAAATATATTGAAGTATTTTTCCTTCGTTTTTTTTATTGCGAATTTAAAATAAAATACAAAAGGAATCCAATCCAATGATGTCACAACTCCAATTGTTAGGCAAAGCAGATGCTTGACAGTCTGTACCTCGTGGCCTCAGAATGTAGTTGTCACATTTGTTCTGACACTTATTTTTCATTTTATTGGGAGGTATTGGTCTGATAGGGTTGCAAGAAGCAAGTTCAAAATAAGGTCTGCTGAATTGTCTTTGTTCCTTTTCCTTTATGGTCATTGTGAACACAAAGAGAACATGAGCCTGTGAAAGAGGCAGAGGGTTGCTTCATCATCCTTGTCTGCCTAACTTTTCACCCTAACTGTTCTGGAGGTCAGTGATTCCTTCCCCCCTTTTGCTCATTTACAAACATGCTGGCTGATGGTAAGCTCTGCTGATTGGTTTTCTCAAGACCTAAGGTGTATGTAATGGAGTGGAGACAAGAGGTAATGGAGAGTGTCCTGAAAACTGGCAGAAGAGTTCCTTTCTCTCCATCACCCTGTTCAGCTGGGCATCATTAAATGCATATTTACCTTGGGAAAGTTGCTGCTGCTGTAGGAGAAATATGTTCAGTAGAGTCAGGTGGTTTTTCTTGCCATAAAAGGAGAGTTTTAAAATAATGGCCTTCCATTAGCCTATAACTAAACTAGGGTATGGTGTACATGCTCATGTGGAGTATATAAAATAAAAAAAGTATTGATGGGAAAAGAGCAGAGTGGGATATTGGAAAGAGCTTTGGAAGAGGTGCCAGTGTTGCCTCTGATTAGTGATGTTTCTTTCAGATAAAGTAGAAAATGCTGAATCTGATTGGCTTACGGAACTTGTGTATGTACAGGAAGTGTGGAAATATTTTAAAAACTATAAAACACTATAGGGAAAGATTAAGTTAATTACATTCACATTTAGGGTATCTCATCTGGAGAACAAAGAGATACTGAGTATGCAACATCCTTAATTTTAAAATAATCTTTTAACTTGGAGGAACATAAATTTAATAAAATAGATAATTCCAGGGAATAAATTACATCTTGAGAATTAACTGGGCATTTTGGAAGCTACATAAATTTGAACAGTAATTTTCTAGATGAGGTTCTGGCAGTCTTCTCAACTTGATGCAGCTTATGAATTGGTCAACACACAATCAAATAATTTATGAATGACAAAATCTTGGACAGTAGTTTTAAACTCTTAGAGTCAATTAGTCAGCAAAATGAATGCAGTGATCTTCAGGTGTTGAGGACTATATTAGGCAGTAATGGGGCACAAAAAAGAGATTACATATAACCAAAAAGACATTCTCTCAAGGAAAAGGCTTAAGTCATTTAAAAAGAAATAGATGAGACAAAATCAACTAAATGGTGAAGATGTAAAGTAAAGTAAAAATCAAGGTGAGGTAAAGCTTGTCAAGGAAAGCTTTTGAGGGTTGGTTTTTTAAAAAAAGATTGCATTCTTTGATCTGCACTATTACCACAAAGCAAGTTTACTTGCACATGAGAACTTTGTATACTTTATGTGATTTTGGACATCTATCCATTTTTCTAAATACCAAAATTATATAAAAAAAGTCCAAACTGTATTAACTATGAATTCCTTAGCAAAATATTTTAGTCTAATTTTTCTCTTCTTCCATTAAAGGAGGATGTGTATGGGTAACTTAAGTTGCACAAAATCCTTCCACAATAAAGTCTGAGGATAATATACCTATCCCAAGGAGTGAGGAAGAAAAAAACATTCTTAGATAAGGTTGTTTCATAAAAGTCAGTTATTCACTTTTAGCTAAGTATGCAAGCTGCCCAAGAAGCTTTTGCCTGAACTGAAGTGTTGCTTTATAGGAGCTACCAAGGGCAGTGAGGTAGTTTCTCCATCTTACTGCCCTTGGGGTGTGTCCACTGTCCAGAGGATAAAGCAGTGAGCATTTGGGCAGTAGCTAGAGTGGCAGGTCCCATGGTCCATAATGGGTAATTCTCTTGATATCTTCTATGCAATGTTAGCTGAGACGAAAGGCAAAGCCTCATTTTCCCTTATGCTCCTCCACTTCGTAAAAGGACATTTATGAAGCTTGAGTTTTGCCATATCCTACATTTGTATTTTAAAGATTTATTTTTAATTTATTCATTTGAGAGAGAGAACACAAGCAGGGGGAACTACAGAGGGAGAGAGAGAGGCAGGCTTCCCACTGAGCAGGGAGCCTGATGTGGGGCTCGATCCCAGGACCCTGAGATCATGACTTGAGCTGAAGGCAGGCACTTAACCTACTGAGCTGCCCAGGTGCCCCTACATGTGTATTTTCAATAGTTTTTTAGAGATCTAAAATACCGAACTAGGATTTCTGACCCACAGAAGCTGAGATAATAAACATTGTTGTTTTCAACCACTAAGTTTGGGGTTATTTGCTATGCAGCAGTAGTTAACTAATACAGATATTAAGGAGCATCTCAGAATATCTCATTGTTTGCTTTCGGTACTCATAAAACTCAGGATGAATTTTTGACTTATTTTAGATGACTTTCATCAATTATGCCAACTACACACCTGTTGTGCTACTTCTTGCTATTCTTTTCAATGTCCAAATCGAGTATAACTTGAGAATAATTTGATTTAACAATTTCTGGATACACTCCACAGAGTATGGCTAAGGCAATATGATAAATGTTCCATTGAAAAACATGCAATTTTTTCTATCATTTTTGGACAGATAACTTATATTGGTTTTATAAATAGCCTTAATTCTTCAGGTACTATGCCATTTGCTTCTGCATAGTATATCTTTTATTTCCTCTGACCATGCTATAAGCCCTATTATCATGCTTCCTTAGACATAGAAAATGAGGTTCGGAGATTTGTCTCTTATCAAATGCATAGAGCTAATAAGTGTTAGCGGAGTAAGGATCTGAACCCAGATATGATTAGTTCTAAAGCCTGTTAAACTATTTGTGCTGCTCAAGGACATTATGTTTTTTGTGGCCTTCATAAAGCCCATCTTACAAAGCATTAAAAGATACCGCATTCAAGGCAGAGAGAGTTCTTGGGACATGTGCTAGTGAATTTCCATGTGCAAATGATTCAAGGGTGCCTTCTTGGTTTAGAGGCTCAGAGTAGTTTTATTCCTTCAAGCATCACATATGCCATGAGAGTTCAACTAATTAGTGCAAAGCCTGGATCCAGATGGAATTGTGCTGGATTCCTTGTCTAGCTGAAGATATCAATTCTTCTGAGAGTAATTTAAGAAATCTATTGACAGTTTCCTTCAGTTGAGTTGTTTTAATGGTAAAATGCTTTGTACTCTGATTTTTCCCTATTTTTTTTTTTCTATCCATTTGTACTCCCCCTTGCTGTGATAAGTGAAATTTTCCCTGTGAAAAAGTTCTGCCTCATAGTCACTTGAAAACACCCGGCTATAACATCATTTTGATCATAGACACATTTGAGAACACACAGTGCGTTCAGTCACCTTGGTAAAGGCCCTCTTTGAGAAAATACGAAGTTGTGTTAAACACAGCATGGACCAATATCTCCATTACATATTTGATCTTAAGGATTCTAGAATGTTATACTTTCAGAATTCATAAAATTCCTTTGTTTGACATGTAATCATACAATGTGATGTAAAACTGCTGCTTTCTAAGAATTTTAAATGAAGTTTAAAAGGTTTAGTATCTGAAATTTTTGTTTCCCTGTGCAGAGTATATATATCTTGCCTTTTAGAAACCATAAGGAAGGCATGGGGCTGGTGTATCCAGCAGATAATACAAAGGGCACATTTCCAGTGTTCCAATCTTCTCTTTCCTTCCTTCAAATGTAAGGCACATTTTAGATTATCTGTTTGCAAGTTTGCTTGTTGCATGAGTGTAGTATAAGCTACTTTTTAAAAAATTTGTCTGGCATATAAAGACATAGCCTTACTGCCTTGTGCTTTTTGTGGAACATTATAAATGTATATATTTCAGTCAGGATGCATCACTGAACTGCTGCATTGCAAATTCCACATGCAAGAGGAGCCTGCTGTTTATCGTTTATGGACCCCTTAAATTGCAGGGTTTATACATATGGTATGATTAAATATTAGCAAGTTAAGATGAGAACTATGGGTACAGAGCCCTAATATTAATCATAAGGAGATCTTTATATTCGAACAAAAGTGGAAAACTGCAATGGGTTGAACTCAGAGAGCCAGAAAGCTTGAATATTCCCTCTCCCTCATTCTTTACTATTTTCTAAAGCTAAAAGGCCCTTTCCTAGAAAATGAACTTTTTAGTTTTACTTTTGACTGCAGATAATTACTTTAGAATATGTTATGAAACTGACTGCACACTGGTGTCTCATGAGAGAGATAGGGTTTTAAAAGATAAGAGGATGCAATGTACAATTTGGGTGAGAGGTTTAAAAAAAACTAAGTATATTGTAAATATTTTTATTTTAGTATAAAGTTTTTTTTAAAGAATTTAGTTTTTTCAGAGTTATATCAGAAATATCAATATGAATTTATCACCTTTAAAAATATTGTCTAACTATATTATTAAATGGGCCTAAAGAGATGTCATCTTTTTAAAAACTGTCATTAATCATGTGGAACAACCTGTTTGCACTCAGATTTTAGTTTCTCATACTGACCTTTACCCAAAAGAAACCAGAGTTCCTTGTGACAGAGAATTTAGGCTGATCCAGGACCTTCTTGTTACCAGAAAGAAACAATAGTAAAAGAATAATTATAAATTAAAAAATAAAGGTGGTGGTGGTGGGTAGTGGGATGTTGTTAAAATGATGGAGCCAGTTAAAGTGGCTTCCACCGTGAAGTTGTTAAATTTTAAGCATGATAAAGAAAACAATAATTCCTCAAAGCTAGGAGTCCCTAATAATCCTGAAAATTAGGCAAATAGTAGGAAGTTTTTTAAAAGGAAGACAGCCATAAATTTCCAATAAATTATCATGTAAGGGTTTATATCAAACAACTTGAACTGGGCACATACTACATTCAAATTTTGTTAAACATCTAAAGTTAAAACCTGTAAAATTTTTGAACTTTCCATTGCACCTTGTTATTAAAAAATACTATCTCACATAAAAGACCATGGTAGGTTATGCTCCAGTACCCATGGTGCCGAGGACCCCTGTACTTTCCATGTCATTTGGTCAGAAACAGTGTTGGCTTCCCTGTGAGGCTGGTTGTCTCATGATTCTAAGTGATCCCAAAATGGCTTCCAGAAGTTAAGTAGGAAGAGGAGAACCTCTCTGCCATTCCCTCTCCAAAGTCTGCTCTGGACAACTTTAGCCCCATGCTTGCTACTAGGTGGCCAACAAGAGCCTCCTCTGCTTTTGCTCTGATTGACTTAGATTCATTAGGAAACACACTTGAATTAAAGATGGAGGCAGATTCCTCTGATTATCTGGAATGAATTCCTGAACAAAATCAGATTCTGGTAGGAAAAAGGATGGTGTAACGGGTGGGTGGGTAACAGCTAAGCGTGGCCATTACCAGCTGTAAAGTGTTTTTTAACCCAGATTTGGAGGAAGAAAAGCCTTGGGAAGTCAAAATAAGTAACATTAAGTTGTGATAGAGGTTAAAGGATAAAGTTGTAAAAATTATCATCAAAGGCACAGCAATAATTATGTAAGATATTATGTAAGATGAATTATGATGAATTATGTAAGATGAATAATAATTATGTAAGATGAAAACAACATTGAGAGGATCTATGATATGCAGTTTGGAGGGAAAAACAGGGACTTGGGAAAACCAGTTGTAAGGGCACAGCCATTATATGCCAGTTTTACTCGAATTATCCTGGAAAGTGTCCAGGTTTCTGTGTCCCAGTTACAGCTCTCCAATTTGTTCCCTACTCTTAAATTTTCTACTGATAAGAGTGGGTTGAAATTGATAGAGTTAATTCCATTCTTGGTAAGTACTAAATAACTGTATGGTCCCTGTGAAAGTATGTAAGTAGGGATAGAGATGACGAATAAATGAGCCAAAATAATTCAATTTGATTATAATTATATTAACAATTTTTGCAAATATTTCATAATTTATGTAGATTTCTGCTTCCTAAGGTGTTTTTAATCTCTTGGAAAATCATGATTTAAGTTGTAGGTGTTTTAATTGCTTAGGAAAATTATGATTAATATTTAAATTAAAGTAATTTAATCAATTAAATATGATAATGTTTAGAGAACATAAAACTCTCAGCTTCATAAGCTAATCAAGAAAAAAAGTGAAAGAGTATTTTTAATTCCCAAATCACTAGGTTTATAAGTAAAATAGCAAGTTTTGTAAGTTGAGCTTAAGGGATTTAAGATAAAAAATTGTATTTAGACTTTTAATAGAAATTAAGTATAATGATTATAAAGGTTATTTTCCACATACACAGTTTCCCTTCAGACAGTACCTAGGATCAAGTTTGGCATGCTATGAGCAAGGATACGATTTGGGGAAGGTGAAAAATGGATGCCTCCCCCAGCAGGTATAAATAACCACATCTATGTAACTTAGGACTTTGGATTTATCGACTAAAATGATGAGGATTCTGGCTATGACTCTTTGGTGGTGTAAATTATGGAAATCAAAGGACAAGAAAAGGCCCCCGAGTAAGCTAAATATCCCAAACATCACTTCTTCCCTCTTTATTATGGATGTGGTGATAAGGTTAGAAAGAAGGAATTGGGAGGGGCTGAAGACTATTTTGCCAAAGTGGAGCTGGTAAAATCTTTACTATCTTCTTTTATTCAGCCTTGGACCAGGGTTGTGTTTGAGTTCACAGCGTTGATAGATATTGTGTTGTTGAGAAATGAATCAAGTATCTGTAAGTCACCTGGCCTCTCCTTTCTAAATTGCCCTTAAATCCCAAAGGGCTCCATGTTTGATGAGGATGGTGGAGGAAAGCTAGGGGTGGGGTACAATGATGAGACCCAGTACCAGTTCCTGATAGTTTGCCTCTTTGCTGTAAGCACCTAAACCTACAGGTTTATCTTATGGCGTTTAAAATGTACTTATAGTAGATAATGTTAGTGAAAAGATAATCTCGAATCCTACAAGCTTATCAAATATCTTGTTTCCAAGTGAAGGATGGATGGCAAATATATTATGATGTCAGTATGATGGACATTTGAAGGTTCTGCTCTAATAAAAGACAACCTTCTAAGCAACTCCTGTGCACTTAGGTTGGATCAAAGGCCTTGAAACACTACTTAAAGTGGTTCTATTATAGAGCCTGAGAAGGCTTCATACCAGCCCAATTTCCCTTTAGTTTTGGGAGAATCCTTTCTCATTTGCTGTAGATACGGATCGTACTGCTAACCAGATTAACACTGGTCGTCCATGCTTTCATCAAAAGAGTGTGTTTCTTTGACTATAACAACATCATAGAATTCATTCCTTCCTCTACCCCCACCCCCACTAACCATGACAACAAGACAATTTTCCTTAATAAAATAAAAACGACAAGAGCTGCTGATGGCCTGCTCTACCATGTTATAGCAATGGGAATAAATTCAGGGCATATTTAATAAAAAAGATCAACTGGACTTGGATAAGAAGGATAGTGTATTAGTCCAAATACTCCAAGAAGCAGCCTCAAGAATGGGATTGAACATGAAAAAATTTTATTAGAGGAAGGACCTTTGTAAGAGAAAATCGTGAGCTAAATGCGGTTGGGAGAGCCAGCAGCTCATGGTGCAAGTCTAACCGTAAGTGAAGGAGAGAGGGAGAAAGTTAGGCGCAAGTGTTCTGGATTACCGTACAGTCTAACAGAATTCCTACAGAGTTGCTGGGGAGTCCCCAAGCTAAAGTGGCCATCTAAAGAGTCCCTTGTCTCCAGGAATGGTTCTACCATGTTATTCCTAATATCCTCCATCACTGGCTCTTGGGGAATCATGGGCTCAGTCTAAATGTGGGAATGGAATTTCAAAGTGCATCACTTGTAACCCTAGTTGGTGATCTGTGAGTGCTTTCTCTTGGTCACCATAGATGACATCAAGGATAACCCTCAGGTTTCTCACTTGAGCATCTGGAATATTTATTAAAATAGGGAGATACTCGAGGACATGAGTTCAGGCTTGTACTTGACTGAGGTACATTCAAGTAGACAAATTGGAACTATGAACATCTAATTTAAAAATAAGGATATAGAACATACATAATACAAAAATGAGCAATTTGGCTTGGAGATAAAGATTTGGGAAAAATTATCATACAGGTGATAGATGTAGATGAGATGAGTGTCATGATGTAGAAAAATACAAAACTAGGGTAATGGAAGGAATCCTCAAGGAAATGGTTCCTGACCTTGAAGGATGTGAAGGAGTTAGTTAGTAAAGAGGGTGGAGCAAAGGTGCTCAAGACAGAAGGGGCATCCTGTGCAAGGGTGTATAGGCAGCCAGAGTATTGTGCTTTCAAGGCTCTGAATTTCTTTCAGTGGAGGTACATATGGAAAAGTAGACAGAAATTACACTAGAGAAGTCCACAGTGCCAGGCCATAACAGGCTTGCTAGAGATCATATTTTGAATGATTTCAGGTCCAAGGTGACAAAAAAATGTGCATTTTAGAAGATTGCGCTGGTGTTGGTGTTGACATGTGAATAGTGTGTCCTCTAGTAAACTAAAGAGGCCTACTTTGTCTAAAGGGCCTAGGGTTGCCGGGTTTAAATAAAGAAACTCTAATTTTTATGAGAGGTCCCTAATTATGAAATTATTAAAATAGTTCAAGTAAAAGTCACACACTTGTGCATTTTGTGTGAGCCAGTTTTCTTTGCCTTTTCCAATGTGCCTTCTGGCAGGATATAACTCACACCTTCTGCGTTGCAGGCTCTGGAACCAGAGTTCTGAGCATCGCTATTGCTCTCGTTGATAAGGAGCTTCACACCTACTGACTTGGATTTTAATTCTCCTTATGAATGGAGTTAAATGTTGCCTTCTCTGCTTTCTCTCCTATTCCTACCTCCCAGCAATTTACAAGTCCCTCCCAACCCTGCCCCTCCATGGGTTACTTCACAGCAGAAATAATTATCTTTTTCTGAAATTTCATTCACGGTTTATCTTGCTGTAGGATCTAATGCTCATGGCCCTGCTGCTTCTAACTGCCCCTCCATGCTCAGTCTCTCTGAGACTTCTGTTTTTCTACCTACCATCTTTGCTACTTTGCACCCTGCCACTGCTTCAATCTGCCTCTCTAACTTTTCTTATCCCATGTCTGCATTTCTTTCTTTCTTTTTTAAAATTTAAATTTCTCGATCTCCCAAGTATCTGAGTTTCCATGTTGACCACCTTGTGAGGGGAGTGACAATGTTTCTGAACCTCCCATAATTTTTAGTTGGTGAACTAATCACTCATATAGAATGGGATAATCTTCATGTTTTAGCAATGTTTTTAATTTGCAAGGATTAGAGAATAATGATTAAGAGTATACTCTTTAGTCTGATGGCTTGAATTTAAATCCTGTATCTACTGCTTTCTAATTACTTGTACATATGTTATTTTACAGCTTCAAAGTCTCAAGTTTCTTCATTTCCAAAAATGGGAATTTTTTTAAAATGTTACATTTTTTCTTTTCTTTTTTTTTTTTTTTAAGATTTTATTTATTTGACAGAGATACAGTGAGAGAGGGAACACAAGCAGGGAGACTGGGAGAGGGAGAAGCAGACTCCCGGCTGAGCAGGGAGCCTGAGGCGGGGCTCGATCCCAGGACCCTGGGATCATGACCTGAGCCACAGGCAGATGCTTAACAACTGAGCCACCCAGGCACCCCCCCAAAATGGGAATGTTAATAGTAATGTCCTATAGGGTTATGGTTTGACCCAAGAAAGTTAATCCATGTAAAGGGTATGTCAAAATGCCTGGAATGGGGTACATTTTCAGTAAGCATTGGTTTGATTTTCATTATTAAAGATTTTCCCCCTTCTACTTACTATAGTATGTTCTCTCTTCCTTTCCCACCTTTTACTTCTTAGATTTAGAACCATTCCAGAAGTTTCAAAACTCTAAACATCTGCTTAGGATATGTATGATTTCCTTAACGTATGTTTGTTGTTGTTATTGTTCTTTATGGGGAAGACGTTGATGAGATTGGCTTTTATCTTACGTAATATCCAGATTTACTTAATAGCAAGCTGTGTTATAAACAAGTTTCCAGTAAAACTGGAAGTAGAAACCATAGTTCGTGAATTATAGCCACATATACTGACCTGTTGGAGCAAACTGTGGACTAGAAGAGAGAGTGGGAGTCAACAGAGTCTTTGTTGTAGCATTACCATTGCATAGCTGCTGGCCTTAGTCAAGTTTAGCTTAATCTCATGGGTATAAGTGGAGATTGGACCAAATCTATGCTTTTGATTCAGGGATACTCTTATGCCAGGACTTTAGGGTTCTGTGACTGCAAGGGTTTAAACAAATCCATAGTATTAATATGGACATAACTTCTGGAGCAGTTTTACTCAAAGGTTTGGGGAAAGATATTATCTGAAAAATAATAGTAAGATAAATATCACATTTTAAAGTAAAATATGTGACTTCAAAGAAATTGGAATTAATACCTTGGCTCCTTTGGATTAGTTCCTCAGATATGCTGGAGTACATGTCACACCTTCAGATATATTTTGGAAGAAATTTGAGAAGTCTCAAGGCTCTAGGGCTAAAATGTATTAATTTTACAATGTCTGTTTTTATTACTGTCTTTATATACCCTCAATAATGTCTTTCACTTCAGATTATCAACAAAATGAGTATAATATTCATTCTTACTTATAAAATATACCCCTTTAAATGGCTTAGTATAAATTACATTTAAAAAGTTTTGAAATAAAAATATGTATGTAGGGGGGTTCCTGGCTGGTTCAGTCAGAAGAGCATGCTATTCTTGATCATGGGGTTGTGAGTTCGAGCTCCATAATGGGTGTAGAGATTACTTAAATAAACAAAACTAAAAATTAAAATAAGTATTTAGGGTATATTATTTACGTGCTTTTTACATTACAGGACATTAAACAAATATTAAATAAAGTCATTGAATCATTTCTTAAGACCCATCCCTTTTTGTTAGATTTTTAAAAATGCAATTAAACAAAATCTTGTTTATACCATTGCTTATTTTAATGATGACCTAGTACTAATTTCTCAGTAATACTTTAGGGAAATACTAGTGTCATTATTTTTTTTTAATATAATTGCTGCTTGAATTGTTGAGTTTTGCTTGAAGCTATTAATAAGCCAAGATAGGATGTATGGTGATTAACATAACATAATAAAAAAAAATAAGCCAAGATAGGTGAACAAGTATAATTTCTTTTTTCAAAGAGTATTTGAATATATGTAGTCAATTCTCATAAAAACTCATGCAGATAGAATTCTGGACTCTGACCTTATCATCTACATTATTTTAATTAATTTTGGGATCAAATGAACAGTTCCAACAGACTCCCACATAATGAGTAACACTTCATGTTATTTGTAAATTGTCATACTGACTTGAATCTGTAGGTTCACTGGCAAGAGATTAAATTTCTACAGCAGTATTCACTATGAAAATTTGTTTTCTTTTCAAGTAGAAAATATCAGGATAATGATGTTAGTATTAAAAAATGTGCAAAAAGTTTTATAGGTAACAAAAAAGTCACTTTTTATTCTCAAAGAGATGTCTTTTAGCCTGACTTTTTTTTTTTTTTTAAAGAGCAAAAACCTAAGTCCTTTCCCAGCGGCTATTTATATACAGTAGTTACTGTTAATTTGGGAAAGATTATTTTTGGACCCCAAAACTTATTTGACAAAATTTGTTAAACAACCACACAATTCTTGGGTAGTAATTTTCTTCAAATATTATACTATAATTTTGTACTTCTTCTGAATATTTCACATGGCACATGGGTCTTCAAATGCAAAGTATTCAAATATTATACTGTAACTTTGTACTTCTTCTGAATATTTCACATGGCACATGGGTCTTCAAATGCAAAGTAAAAGTAGGATTATTTCAGATATTCGGTTCTAAAATATATATATAAAATATATAAATATATATAGATTATATAGACTATGTATATAAATATATAGATTATTACTACAAATTTTCTTTAAAGATTTTATTTATTTTAGAAAGAGAGAGGGTAGCGGGGGGAGAAGGAGAGAGAAAATGTCAAGGAGACTCCAAGGAGACTCCAAGGAGAGAGAAAATGTCAAGCAGACTCCAAACTGAGCAGGGAGCCCAACGTGGGTCTCCATCTCACAGCCCTGAGATCATAACTTGAGCTGAAATCAAGTCACACACTTAATTGATTGAGCCACTTAAGCTCCCCATACTGCAAAATTTTAAATATATGTTTGTTATGTAAATTACTACCTACCAGAATATATGTAATATCTACTACTTAATATGTGAAGATGAAATGAGAAAACATGTGTTAAAAAATTTGTAACATATTGAGTGAGTATGTAGTTATCATTGTCTTAACTCTGCCCTGAGTCTGTGTGTGTCTATGGGCATGCAGTTATAAACTTCAAGTTCTTAGAAATATTGCCTATGAAGCACATCAATTTCATCTTCGTAAAATATTTGCTTATTTGCTATAGAAATATTGTAAATCACAAAGGGTTTTCATATTTGGAGTGCCTTTCTTTTCTGGTTAATAATTAAATATTTTAGAATAAGATAATTAATACATTTTTTTTCCTGGTGGTAAATTTTTCTTTGACCTGTACCATTGAAAATTGTTTTTTCTACATTGATATTTGAATGATTTGCCTATTTGTCTGATAAATGTACCAGAGCATTTTAGGGTGGACACACTAGTTTTGCAAATACACTTGGTGTTTTATATCTCCAACTGGGGTTTTTTGATTATTAAAAATACCAAAAAACTTATTTCCTAAACAGGAATTCACAGAAGAATATGCATGTGTGTCAAGCTTTTAATAATTATGATGATTAGTGATAGGCTCTTGAATTAACTGTTCCAGTCTGAAAAATATTGAAAGGTAAGAAGATTAATTTTACAAATAAGATAGTATGCAGGCAGGCAGAATTTGATTGGAGATAAAGGTCAGTAGCCATCTGTTCCTCAGTCTTATTTAGAAGAGCAGAAGGTGTGGTATGTCATGCCCAAGCTGTTTTCAAATGCGTGATAACAAAAAATGTGAAACCATTTGGAAGGTGAATTTTCTGAAATTTCACCTTGAGACAAATTGCTTCCTAAGATAAACAAAATAATATGTTTAGTGTCTGTTAAGAATTTTTCCTATGGATTTTGAAAAGTTGTACAGCTTCCTAACCTAAATGAATGTACCCTGGAATTAGTCTTTTGAAACAAATTACAGCAAACAGAAACATCAGCGAGTGGAGGTATATTTAAGCGCTGTACAGTAAATTCTGCAGATCTGCCAATGATTGGCTAGTTTCTCACATAAAAATTTTATCTACCTGTTCTTTAAATAGATTAATCATTTATTATTATCACTATTATTATTATTTATTCTGGGTATACATGCATCTTTGTAGAATTTTTGTGAGAACCTATGTGGGCAATACTTTTGAGCTGTGATGTCAGCAGACAGGCACCTTACTAGAGGTTCTAGGTGGGCATGGGCCTTAAAGCAATAAAATATGTAAACATGACAATTCTTTTTAGCTGCATCAACTCTTTTTGGTATTCCCACAGCTGATCTCAATTTTCTTTTTTTATAACAACTCAGTAAGGGGTTTTACCAGAGCAGACAAGCATGAAATTAATTTTCCATAGAAGTTTACTGATGCTGGGAAACTTGCTGGTCAGTAATATTGATGTAAGTCCTACGCTGGCTTGGCTGTTTCATTTTCTTCTTTTTAATTGCAGTGAATTTTATCAACATCAATTTTACAAAGTATATAATATGCAAAAGTTTTAAGTGAAGGAATATGAGTTCTTTTCATATTTAATCTCCTAACTTTTAGCAAGATTTATAGTAGTACAACACTCTGGATTTTTTTGCTAATAGCAAGATAACTTAATGATTTATTTTGGCATCTGCTGCCCTTGACATACAGAATGTTGGAAGAAAGAAGGTGGTCTAATACTCCACACACTAACTAGAGAGCTGAGACTCCTCTTAAGCTTTTTTAGAACTAGCAAAACTTGAATATGTTAACTCTAATTCGGATAATTTCTTTATCTATGTTAAGTCTAAAATGCCTCTGGTGTCTTGCCAGTCTAATAGATATCTGTTAGATGTAATTGTTGCTTCAAGTTCTTTAGAAATTATATATTACCTATTTTAAGGGTATCAATTTTTGATTAATAGGAGAGGTCATCCCTAATTTTGTGGATCTAAGAGATTTTAGTTGTTAGATACCCTCAATTGTAAAAGGAACTTGTAAAGTATTTATACAATCTGGGTTATTGTGCTGAGAGGTGTGCTATTCAGCAGATCTGGTTCTGGGTAGTGGCTTCTAGAGACTGGTCATCTGGACTGCTCTTGAAGTGCCTTGCTCTTGAGTTGACCTTTCTTAGACAACCTCTGCCAAATGCATCACTTCCTTGTCTTAAAAGCCTCAGCTTGGTTCTCCCCTTTGCACCAGGTGCATCACCAGGGATGTGAGCTCCTGCTGACTTATTCTCTCCCTGTTGATAACATTTAAAAGGAAAAAAAAAATCCTCCCTTAGTTTCTGAGACTAGCGTTTATTTTGTAAATGGTGTCCTGTGTATCTTCAGGAGAGTGAAGATTTCACAGATGTAGCAAATGTCCTGCTTGTACACTACCCCTGAAAGGTAAATGGATATATTGTTTGATTTTTTTTCTATTTAAATGTATTTGAGAGCTAAGAGATTGGATGTGTAAGAATAGAAAGGTAAACTCTCTGACAGGATTGTGACAAGGGGGAGATGAGGTGAGAGGAGAATGCTTCCTGCCTTCTAGCCTCCCTGCCCTACTCTGCCCAAGGGTAGCAACAGACTTGCACTGTCTAACAAATACTTATAGAACATTCATTAGGTGCAAGGCAAAGCACTAAGTTAGAGGGCTGCTGAACAAAAGAGCAAGAACAACAAAGCCCATGGTCCCCATCCTCAGGGAGCTCATGGATATACTCAAAAGTGTGCAGGGGCATTTAAACCAAAAATATGAGACTATGTACAAATAGGTAGCCATTTATTGAATGCTTAAATGTATTAGTTCATTAAATGCTGACAAATATTCATGAGGTAGGTACTGTTATTTTCAGCTTTTTTTTTAAAGATTCTATTTATTTGAAAGAGAGAGAGAGAGCACATGAGAGGGGGGAGGGTTAGAGGGAGAAGCAGACTCCCTGCTGAGCAGGGAGCCCGATGCAGGACTCGGTCCAGGGACTCCAGGATCATGACCCGAGCCGAAGGCAGTCGCTTAACCAACTGAGCCACCCAGGTGCCCTCAGCTTTTCTAAAGATGAAACTGAAGTTCAGGAAGGTCGAGTAATTTGCCTGACACTGTATAGAGCTGGGATTTGAACCAATGAAAACTTGGATCAAGCATCAGTGTGCTTAACTGTTATGATGTAACTCCTCCCTCCTCCCTGTATAACTCACAACAGCAGCACTTATGTGTTCTTACAGAAGAGGAATAGATTAATCTGTTTGATCGAAGTGTAGAGATGGATTTACAATGGAATGAGCAGAGTTTTGAAGAGGAAACAGATTTCCTAAGAAAAGGTGGGGGTGGGGGGTCGTGGTGGTAGAGGCATCTTCCAGGCAGAGAAGCCAAGGGATTATTCAAAAAAACAAAAAACAAAATAAAGCTTGGCTTTTCTATGTTACAATTTTTTTTTAAATTTATTTAATTTAAATTTTTTTTAGAGAGAGAGATAACGGAGGGGAGGGCAAAGGGAGAGGGAGAGAAAATCTTAAGCAGGCTCCACAACCAGTGCGGAGCTGACTTGGGGCTCCATTTCATGACCCTGACATCATGACCTGAACTGAAATCAGGAGTTGGATGCTTTATCAACTGAGCCACCCAGGTGCCCCTATATCACAAACTTTAAGGGCAGAAGAAGCAGGGGATAAAGTTGGAGAGAGAAACAGGGCTGAATTATGAAGGGTCTTATAAGTAATGCGAGATGATTAGAATGTGGATTATAGGGACAACATCACTTGGTGTCTAAACCTGGAAAACAGAATACATTTCAAGTATTTCCATCAGGAGGAACTCAATCTCCAGGGGTAATGGAGGAGTAGAAAGCCCAACAAGGGATAATGAGGTAATCCAGACACTTACCATAGCAGGAAGCCATGAGTCCCCTAGGTTGGAGGAACAAAGGAAGACAGTGATGTTGCTGCATGCCAGGACCCAGAATTACTGGTGGAAGCTGGGTCCATTTGAGCCTGACTTGTCAGAGAGGGAATACAGCTATTGCCAGAATTGCTAAGTTATTAGGGCATGGGGTTAGGGGGGAAAAGAGTCCTCCACTCTCTGGCCAGTGTTTCCCAGTGGACAAAGAGCAGAAGCCTGGGGAATGCTCCTAAAGAGTCAGCTCTCTCCCCCTAGCATACAAATCAAGGAGGAAAGGGAAAGCATGAATCTGAGGGGGGCAAAAGACCTAGGAAGACCACTGTAGGGTTTTATCATGTGAGACATGCAGTTGGCTACAATTTGGAAGAGAGATTTAGGAACAGAGAGATTGGGGGAGTCACAAAGGTTATTTGGAATGCTATTGCATTTGGTAGGGCTTAATAAGGAGTAGAATTAAATTAGGGTCTGAAGGAATGTATCACTTTTCTCATGACTTCATTGTAGGGAAACCTTTCATAAACAAGACACAATCACTAACCATAAGTGAAAAGATGATCAATATATTAAAATTGAACATTCCATTTATCAGAAGACAATGTAGAAAACTGTAAATGCAAATTATAATCTGGGAGAAGATATTTACAGCACATATAATCAATGAATCATTAATTTTGAGAATAACACTGCTACAAATCAATAAAAAAAATGAAAAACAACCAAACAGAAAAATGGGCAAAAGGCATGAACTTGCATTTCACAGAAGAGAAAACCTGAATGGCTAATAAGCATATAAAAAGATGCTCAATATCAGTAAACTGGGAAATGCAAATTAAAACTACATCATGATATAATTCACACTAACCAGATAGGCAAAGTTTAAAAACTCAGATGTTACAAAGAACTGAAGGGTACCGAGAAATAGGAATGCTTATTCACTGATTCTGGGAGTATATGGGCATAACCATTTAGGAAAACATTGTGATGTTACCTTGCACACCCCCAAAAGATATTCCTGTATATGTGCAACATTGTATCTGTAAAATAGTGACCATTTTTTGTAAAAGTAAAATTAAAAGAAGTAAAACAATGAAATAATCAGAGGCTACTGAAAGGCCTATTCTAAGATGAACAGATATATTGTGTCATATTCGTACAGCATAAATATATACATCAGGGAAATGAATAAGTTATAGTTCACCTGCAAACATGGTTGAATCTTGAAAATATAAAGTTGAATAAATATGCTAATCATGGAAGTATATAAATAAAATGTTAATGTTCATAAAGTATAAAATATATAAAACTTGACCATATACTATGTACATATATGTATATATAACTGACAAAAAGTTATATTCAAAACTTCTAGGAAGGGACACAGGAAGAACTTCATAAGAAACTTCTGTTTGGTGGAAACAGATATTTGTGGTGGAAACAGATATTTGTTATAAAATTAATTATTCCTTGTTCTTTTGTATTATAATATTTTACAACAAAAGCATGTTTAAAAATTAAGGAGGGTTACAGCAGCAGGTACCATAGAATCAATGTCCTAGAAAGTTAGGAGTGAGAGGAGACTTGAGCTCTTAAGGTGTTACAGATTATCAAAGACTGTAGCATTCTAATGTCTAAGAAAGCAATATTTTCCCTCCAAGGAATCATTAATTCCCCAATTAAAATATAAGCTTCCTAAGGAGAGGTATTATACCTTTTACCTGTTTATGTTCCTCTTTGTTCTAGTAAAGCTCTAGTGTATGTTTGTGATTTAGAATGATGATGCTGCTGAAGGGAAATGAATTAGCCTTTCTCCTACCTGCCTCCCATCCCCATTCTGTGATTGGGAGAAAAAATAAATCTCCCTAATGCATGGGAGAAACATAAGAGAATTGGACTGTATCTCATTTTAGCTGTCATCAATCAGATGGCTAACCTTAAATAATTCACTTGGCTTCTTTGGCTAACTAGTTTCTTTAATTTCTGAAAGCTGAGGTTGTATCAGAAGTTCTCTTCTGCTTTAAAATCCTAAAGTCGAGGATGTCGCTGTAGAGATGGATTCATCATCTGCAGACCTTTCCACGTTTATGCACATAAATAGTTGTTTCTGTGCTTGAAATCCCTAGTTACAGCCTGGCTTTTTTTGCATAACTGATAGCAGACAGTTTTTATTCTATGTGAAATACTGTATTTCTGATTGCTGTACATCAAAATGATGGGTTTTCCATAATTTCTCAGCTGTCAACCTGAATATTTTTAGGATTTAGGGTGTCCTTGAAGTGCTTCATCTTTGTTGGTATTGTACACAGAAAATAGAGAACCCATGATCCTAGCTTAAGAGTCTAGGGCACTTGATTTTGGTTGGCATTAAGCACTGACTTTTAAACCACATTATCAGTTGGCAAATTTAGTTTTTACATGCATTTTATTGTGATCTTGCAGAAATAACCTGCAAATTCAGTTCATTTTCTGTTTCTGTCTGATGCCAGAAAGTAGAATGATCCAAACAACTATATTTTTATGAATTCACATTGGTATTCATTTCTAAATAACACTATCCATAATTTTTACTGTACCTATTTTAAGGACATGAGTTTGACATCTGTAATTGTTGCTGTAAGCCATGAGGATAAGCTTCCTCTTGCAAGAATGTATTTCTCTTGCAGCACATTTATTTTCAGAGAGATTCAAATTTAATAGTGAAATATATGGGCCTTTTGGTGATGCCAGCAGTATCAGTGTTTAGAAGAGGGACATCAGGGGTGCCTGGGTGGCTCAGTCGTTAAGCGTCTGCCTTCGGCTCAGGTCATGATCTCAGGGTCCCTGGGATCGAGTCCCGCGTCAGGCTCCCTGCTCAGCGGGAGCCTGCTTCTCCCTCTCCCACTCCCCCTCCTTGTGTTCCCTCTCTCACTGTGTCTCTCTCCCTGTCAAATGAATAAATAAAATCTTAAAAAAAAAAAGAGGGACATCATTATTATCAAATACTGTTGAATGCAAGAGAAGTGGCTGGGTTGCTGTTGCCATTCTATCTTGTTCTGAGGCATTTGGTTGAACTCTTTTATATTTTGGGACTGCCAGTCTTCTATCCTTGCTGATCTCTTGTTAAACTTAGGGAATCTGTTTGCCAGTTCATCATTCTAACCTTTACCCTTTATTTAGAAATTAGTTAAATTATATTTAGTTCTTAGTTTCTGAACATGGAGTTCCCCTAATGTTCGTGCATGTGATTCTGGAAGATTGGGTCCAACATTCAGGTTGGCATCAGTTTTCAGATATGCATCTTTACATTATCTGTTTTGCTTACATGATCCCAATATTGCTAGTTCTTGGTGTAGAATTATTCTCTAGTGGTAGTACATAATTAGCCCTATTGTAAGGAAACAAATAGTTTTGCTTTTACCAAATGTATGCAGAATGGTCTTCTGTTATTTCTGGGCTAGTGCACAGTCAAGAAAAAATGATTAGGAGATTTATATATGTGAGGCTGTGTATGGGTTCAAAAAGCCATGGTGATTAATGTCTATGAGTTCATTCCTTCATTTAACAATTTTTCAGTCAATATCTACCTTGTTTCAGCCATTGTGGGCATTTGAAAACTGAGAGAAATAATAGACAAGTTGTCAAACCTATTCCCAGGTTAGTCCAGGAATTGGAAATAAAGATGAATTCTTCTCTGAAAATATTTGCAGCATTCAGGAGTTTTACTCCAGTGTCAATGCACAGAAAGAGTGAGGAAAAGTCACTCCCATGGGACAATTTTCCAAGAGAAAACTGTTAAGGAGAAGTCAGGTTAACCCACCAGGACAGATTCTCTAATTGTTCAAACTGGGTTCTAGAAGAATGGGGATCTAAGTGGAGCTATGAAAATGAAGATGGGAAAGTTAGCATGCCAGAATGGAGTAGTCAAAGACTTGGCTTTATTACTGTAGGTAACTAGAAGTGAGTGAGGTACAAGTCTGCACTTATAGCTAACCAAGGAATTTGTATTTTACTGCTTGAATTTAGAAAATTGTAGGATGGCTTTAAATCCAGGAGATTGTTGTTAGAATAGAGTATGATTTGTGAAATCCTACTACTTGGGCTCACACCTGAGATTTGTGACCTTGAGCAAAGTATATTACTCATTTATATCTTAGTTTCTTCAAGTGGGAGTAATGATAGTGCTTATCTCACAGGGGTTTGTGGTAGAAAATGAGATAATGCATGTAAAGCACTTAATACAGTGTCAAAGATAGAGTAAACATACATCAAGTAATTATTATTATCCATAACATAATTTAATTGTAGTCAATTAGAACATACAATCTTAAAGTTGGAAGAGATCCATTGCAGGAATTTTCTCCAATATATTTTTGGGAAATGGTTGTGGAGTAATAGGGTGCTTATTTTATAAGCATCCTATTTCCTCTTTTTTTTTTAAAGATTTTATTTATTTATTTGAGAGAGAGAGAATGAGAAACAGAGAGCACGAGAGGGAAGAGGGTCAGAGGGAGAAGCAGATTCCCTGCTGAGCAGGGAGCCTGATGTGGGGCTTGACCCTGGGACTCCAGGACCATGACCTGAGCCGAAGGCAGTCGCTTAACCAACTGAGCCACCCAGGTGCCCCCTATTTCCTCTTGAACAGCTCTAATCATTAGAAAATTTTTGCTTGTTGAGCCAACATCTGTGGTGTCTAACTTCCACCTATTCTTTCTGCTTCACGGAGCTTCATATAACATTTGAGCTTTCTTCCACATGGCAGCCTTCCAGATTTAAAGACAGATATGTCATTTTCCATATGTTTTCTCATTTCTATAATCTTCTAAATTGTTGGGTTTATGTTATAATCTTCCATTTATTTGAGGACAGTGTTGGACTAGCTAATTAAATAGCCAATCTGAACTCCCTTCTCCCTTACCTGTCTTCAAAGTGAAGTTTGAAAAGCAGCTAAGGGGGCTATGAGACTCCATTTTTACCAATGAGGTATAAGGAGAACTCAACTGGAGACTGTTTGGGAAAGGCTCTCATTTTCTAGCAAAAGTGATCTTCCCAACTGGCATTATCCCTTCTCCTTTATCTCCTTTCTTCCTGTCTGGAGTGAGAAAATGATTACCCTAGCTACGGCAGCCATATTGCAGCCTTGAGATAATGAGTTTGAAGGCAAACATCAGCAAGCTAATTCCACAGGAGTGGAATAATCAAAAAGAGCCCAAGACCTGTTGACCATGTCTGGCAGTGAATCTAAAGAAAGCCAAAACTGAAATTAGCAAAATCAGATATAGGAATTTGAATTTCTAACTCAACAGTGCACAACATATCAGATAAATGCTTGTAATTAATATATATCATGTCCATCTCCTCTTTTTTCAGGACAATATGAAAATAAAATTAGCTTTATTGTGTTATAATATTTGGCAGTCATAAATTGCCTCTTAAGCAGCCTGACTGACAACTGGATATTTGAAAATTATCTCTGGGAACCTCTTTTTATAAGTAATTTTTCAACTGATAAGAGAGATTTAGTACTGCTATGTACCATTACAAATTTGCATGAAGGTGCCATCTTAGGTGACAAGTCGAGACTGAAATCCCAGCCATGCACCCTGGCATGAGACTACCCCCATCCAGGAGAAGGGACATTTCTCCTCAACTTCAGAAGGAGAACCAACGAGTTACTCATCTTCCACAGTACCATTAAAATATCACAACATTCCGCTGGAGCCAGACACCATTTCCAAAGGAATATGGAGCAGGAAGACATTTGGAGAGCAGAGATGACCTTAAAGGAAATTCGAACTTTGGGTTGATGGGGTATTTACTCAAACAATATTATTTGAAGCTGGAAGAGACTGAATTAACTTTGATTTTAAAATTAAGTCTTCCATCCTCTTCTGCCTTCCCCCCACATTCCATCAGCAAGGAAGAGGTCTCATCAGGAAGTTGTTGAAGTTCGGAGACTTAGATGAACTACTTTTTTGCGTTTGTTTTTGTACCTTGTGAAGGCCAAGGGTAAGTCACTCCAGGATGTGCAGCTTTGGCATGCAGATTAGTTCAAGCTGAAAACAATCAAGACCCAAAAGACTCAGGAAGAAACTTTGATCTCCCCACTAAATTCCTAAAAGACTGTAGAGGACCTGCTCCAGGAAGAAAATGATCACCACAGATCGCTACAGTATAATGTGAACTAGGTGTAATAGACAGGGAGGAACTTAGCAAAGTCTGTTAAAATTCTTCTCTCTGTCCCATTGTTTCTGGATGGCCCAGCAACAATTTGTTGGCCAAACATTGAGTCTTTTTCATCTTCCTGAATTGTTTTCCTTCCTTTTGAAGTCCCAGACCCCTACCTCCTCCTTAGTTCAGGATGACACATATATATATAGCTCATTTTGCCTGTCTTTGAAATCTTATGTCTGTGTGGGTTCCTGATATGTATGTAATTAAATTTGATTTTCCCCTGTTAATCAATCTCATGTCACTTTAATTCTTCTAGCTAGTCTAAGGGTAGAGGGATTATTTTTCTCTCCAACAGCATCTTAATTGTGACGTATGAATTTCAACCTCATTACATATGTAAAATTTGCCACCTATTCCAAGGGGTAAGAATTAATCCTAATAGGAACTTACACATGATAGCACACAACATGTAAAAAGTATAAGTTCTTGCCCTGCAATTGCTTACAATCTAAACTGGAGAAAATTAACACTGATATAAACATTTCTGAATATAAGTAAAGCAATTCTATGTTCATTACGCAGTTAGTGAATATTGTTCATTTGCACAATTAAATCGTATGCAATCTTTCCTTAATTATCTTTCTCTATTTTGGACATTTTAAAATTCATGAGATATAACAATAGATACAATAAAAACTTTCCAGTTTTAAAGAATTTTAGTATACTATAAATAAGTGTGGATCAAAAACCATGTAGAGAAAGAAATGTAAATAGAACAACTGCCTTTTCTTGTTATTTTAGGAAATTTATCAAAATGTGAACTTAATTTCTGTTCAGGGCTGGAATTCTAATTGAAGTAGGCTATTTCCTATATGGTATAATTTGCATAGTAATATTTTTTTCTTTTTCTGATTATTGAAATTCAACCATTAGTGATTCATTCTCTAGGTGCAAGCATTGTGGTCTTTCTGTAGGCCTTTTAAAATGCAAATGCACATGGAAAGTGCAACCAAATTAAGTTCTTTACAATTTAGAATGGTTGCAAATATCAGATGGATTCTTTTCTCAGCATAGCAACATAAATGTTTTTAAGTGTTTGAAGTGAAATACACAAAGTAAGACATTAAAAGTAGGAGGGAAGGCAAATTTTCAGAAAAGTGAGTGGAAAGGTACTAAAATCCAATAGCCTGTACCTCACAATTGTAGATATTGCCACTCTTTTTTTTTTTCATTCTGCATGTGTGTAGGTGTTAACTGCTGTAATGACCACAGCATCTCATGAACTGAACAATAAAAGAAAACATTCTGACGGGATGTTTGGCATATGGTGACACTGTCAAACCCTTGGACCTTGGAGTCTTCCATTGTTCCTATGCTTCAAATCTACGGATGACAAGGGGAGAGAGAAGGAGTGAACAGGTGTTTGCACAAAAACCCCAGAAGATTTTCGGGGCCAAGACTTTAGGCCTGTGTTTTCTGTTGATATTTCCCTGGTCAAAAGTAATAATAAGCCTTTATTCTGGATGCCAGGGGGTTGGGAATTTTCCCTGTTCCCAGGAAAAAAAGGAAATCATTTAGTAAACATACAGTACTTTCCTGCCACTGTTAGCTTTCAGAATTATTAATAGGAATAATCATCTTAAAGGCAAAAAAGTCTTGAACATCTGAAGTAGAACAGAAATTTGTTTGGCACTAGATATAATTTTCCAAGTCGGGGCAAGCCACTTCATAGTCATATATAACATTTCCCATCTATAGTAAATCAATAAGTACTGACTGAGTTCCCGTTGTAGCAAATATGTAAAATCATCACTTTCATTAATACCTATTTTCTACATATGTGAAACTCTGTGTTGCCTACACTAAAAAATTTAAGTGCAGTAAGTATATTAGATAGTTTTATTTGTGTTCATATCAGTAGGTCAGTTAAAGCAGGGCATACATAACTCAAGCATTTTTATTTTTAACTTAGTACATATAAATGCATATTCACCATTTTTTTTATGTAGGGCAGAGATATTCCTTTCAGTATGAGTGTTCATTGTCATTGATCTTTCGTAACTCATGATGCATATTCTACCTGGTGCACAGACTGTGGGTTTCCTGTTCAACAGCTACTCTCTTTTAAAAAATTTGTTTTTCCCTAGTGTCCTCCCCTTTCCCAAATGAATTGGGTGATTTTCCACCTTATCAGCAAATGATGTTAGGTAGTTCACTGGTTCCAGGCCAATAAGACACAAAAGAAACCTAAAGAGCTTCTTTGAAAGATATCTTTGCTCTTAAAGGGCAATTCACAAGGGACCCCAGGGTCCCTTTTCAGTCTTTGGCTCTTGGTTTGGGGGTGGGATGCCTTGAGCTGCTGCAACCATTTTGATTCAATGAAGAAAGTCTGCCAATAAACTAAATGGTTGGATAGAAAGGTGGAAAAAGGATGATTTGATTAAATTGTCGTATTAAGCAAATCTCGAACTTTTCTACCTCAGGACTTCTGGCTAGCTGGAATAATAATCCCATTATTTTGCCTTTCAAGTAGAATTTGTGTTATTTCCAGATGAAACATCTTAATTAAAATACCACAATTCCTAGTTTGTTTCTTTAACTTGCAGTGAGATATTAAACACATTCATTAAGATATGCCAAGTGAATAATCCTTCCAGATTGTTATGATTTTTCCAATCTTTTTCAACTGTCTCCCACCCAACGCAAGAGCAGATCTCTTGGTTGGTTGGTTGTTTTTTGAGCAACTCATTTTTTCTTTTTTCTTTTCCAGTTTTATTGAGCAATAATTGACATACATCACTGTATACATTTAAAGTTTATAGCAGGATGGTTTCATTTACATTATTATGAAATGATTACTACAGTAGGTTCAGCTACATCCATCTTCTCATAGAAATAAAAAGAATAAAAGAAAAAACCCTCTTTGTGATGAGAACGCTTAGGATTTAGTCTCATGAACTTTGCTACATATCACACACAGCAGTGTTAAAGTCATATTGTACACTACATCCTAGTACTTACTTATAACTGGAAGTTTGTAACTTGTGACTACCTTCCTCCAATTCCCCCACCCCCATCCCTATCTCTGGTAACCACAGTTCTGATCTTTTTCTCTGAGTTTGGGTTTAAAAAAATATTTAAGATTCTACATACAAGTGAGATCATATAGTATGTCTTTTTACTCTGACTTATTTTAATTAGCATGGTGCTTTCACAGTCTATCTATGTTATACAAATGGATTTCCTTGTTTTTATGGATGAATAATATTCCAATATGGATATTATAATTCCATTTCTTTCTATCCAAATTCTTTATCCATTCACCCATCTATGGACACTTACGTTGTTTCCATGTCTTGGCTATTATAAGTAATGATGATATGAACAGGGGAGTACAGATATCTTTTTCAGTTAGGGTTTTCATTTCCTTTGGATATATTCCCAGAAGTGGAACTGCTGGATCATATGGTAGTTTAAATTTTTCAAGAATCCTCTATACTATTCTCCATATGTCTGTACAAGTTGACAATCCCACCAAGAGCACAAGAGTTCCTGTTTCTCCACATCCATGCCAGCATTCGTTAAAGCTTGTCTTTTTGATGATGACCATTCTAACAGATGTGAGGTGATATCACATTGTGGTTTTAATTTGCACTTCCCTAATGAAAAGTGATGTTGAACATCTTTTCACATACTCATTGGGCTTTTATAAATCTTTGGAGAAATATCTATTAAGGTCCTTTGCCCATTTAAAAGATCTCCTATTAAGTTGCATGAGTTCCTTATGTATTTTGGATATTAACCCCTTATCAGATATATGGTTTACATGTTTTTTTCTCATGGCCATTTCAGTAGATACAAAGAAGCATTTGACAAAATGCAGAATCCATTCATGATAAAAACTCTTAAATTAGGCATAGAAGGAATATATCTCAACATAATAAAGGCCATATATGGCAAGTCCACAGTTGACATCATACTTAATGGTGAAAAATTGAAAGCTTTTCCTCTAAGACTAGGAACAAGACAGGATGCCCACCCTCACCACTCCTAGTCAACATAGTACTAGAATTCCTAGCTAGAGCACACAGGCAAGGGAAAAAAAAAGGTATCAGAATTAGAAAGAAAGAAGTAAAAGTGTCTCTATTTGCAAATGCCTTTTTTTTTTAATATAGAAAATCCTAAAAACTCAACCAAAAAATCAAGTTGCAGGATACAAAATTAACATACAAAAGTCAGTGGCATTCCTATACACTAACAATGAATTTTTTGAGAAAGAAATCAGTCCCATTTAAAATAGCATAAAAACAAGGAATTAATTTACCTGTGAAGAAGATCTCTACTTTGAAAAGTATAAGACATTAATGAAAGAAATTGAAGGCCTGTATGGAATGGTACTTATGTTCATGAATTGGAAGCATTACTATAAAAAATGCCAATTCTACCAAAAATCATTTAAAGATTTAATGCAATCCTTACCAAGAGTCCAGTGGAATTTTTTTTTTTATTTTACAGAAGCAGAAAACACACTCCTAAAATTTATACAGAAGCTCTTAAGATCCTGAGTAGTCAAAGAAATCCTGAGAAAGAAAAACAAAGCAAGAGACATCAAACTTAATGATTTCAAGTTATGCTATAAAGCTGTAGTCCTCAAAACAGTATGGTACTGACATTTGGGGGGGTATGCAAAGCATTAAATAAAATTTTCTTAGAGGCAGTATGTCTTTTTCACGTTCATATTCCATTATTTATGTAATGTTTAAGAAAAATGCATGACTATAATAATTAAGTACAACAAAATTGGCTGAATCCCAGTAAATATTTACTATAAGTGGTAGGAATAGTAACCAGAGGCACACTAAAATTAGCCTTCATCAAGCTGAGAGCTTTCAGAAATAGGTTTCTGATAGCTTGGAGGTTAGGGTAGAAGACAGAAAGTGATTAAAAATGGCTTTGAGATTCCAAGTCTGACAAGAATGAGGTACCACTATAAGCAAAAGAGAAGTCAGTGGGAGGAGATGTTGCTGAAGAAGACACACACCATTTGAGGTGAGGGGGATTTATGAGTTACCATGTTCATTCTTTTAAACATCCAGGATAGCAATGCTCTCAGAAAACCAAAAGTACAAATTTCCATATATCTCCCTGGGAAGATAGCTAGATGGGCAAGCTGAAATATATATAATTTATACTTATATACTTAAGAGAAACTTCAGTCTCTGCTAATTTATATAACCACATAACAATCAGTACATTAGTTATGGGATAGATTTGTGTTTGGGTGGCAAAATAAAAATGTTCTGAAGCATGAATGAATTACGTACATTGTACATAGTGCTTGTATGTGATTTTTCTTTGTCGGCAAAATGTCCTGAGTTTATTACAGACATGCCACTCCATGAAGTTGCTTTGTGTATGTAGTTCAGGGCATCACTCCTATTCAGCTGGTTTCAACAGCATACCACTCTCTCAAGGCTGCATCCTTGAAAACAGCTCCTACTGTGGGAATGGTGTGTAGAACATACATTCCAAGGACAAGCAGAGGGTGAGGAGCCTCTGATTGCTTGAGTCTAGCTCCCAGGTTAACCAGTGGTCACATCCTCTCGGTGACTTCCTCCAACACAAGTTCACTCCTTTGTCAGTTTATTCTTTTTCTTTTAACTTCCCATCCATTGATTGAAAAAGATCTAGGATCCCCGGACAATCCCAAGTATGTTCTGTATTGGCCATTCCATTGATCTTTTTTAGTTAACATGTGCTCAGAACTATTTTCTGTTGACCACAGTCCCCTCCTCAATATTCAAGCTCTCATTATTTTGAGCCAAGATTTTGCTATAGTCTTATATGTATTTTTCATTAGCAATTGCAGAATTTCACTAGTAATGGGAAAGGACTCTTAAAGCAAATTTTTAATGGAAAAAATATTAACCAGTGGTTCTTCTCTGATACTCTGCGAGGTTTTTAATGAGTACTTTTGTTTGTCTCTTCTAGTAGAATAGACACACTGGTGCTGAGGAATTCCACATGTGAAACAAATGGAAGGACATTTGCATTAAAGATTTTCTGAAAAAAAAAATTTGATCCATTTACCAGCATAGCATAGTTCAGTGCTGATGGGGTTCAGGCCAGGCCACCCCAAAATATGGCACTTTGGCATATTGATTCTTTTGAATTAAAGTTACTTCAGTAACAGCCAGTGCAAGAGGAGCACTCTGGCTCTCCTCTGTCTGCCTGAAATTAGGAAATAATTCCCCCATGTGAAGGGTGTTCTCCCTGCACCTGGAGAATAGAAGGCATCCTTACTACCACAGATAAGGAAGTCAGGGCCCAGAAGCTCTATTAAGAAACCTTGTTGCCTCATTAATTTGCTACATCAAGATCAAGCTTCTTTGTCTTGGGGACCCTTCACAAATTGTTTCTTTGTCTAAAAGTTATAAAGGCTGCCTCCTTGGATCAGTTCTTTGAGTTTTATATTTCTGTGAGCACATACAAAAATAAAATTTGTTTTTTTTTTTCTCCTGCTAACTGTTTTCTGTCAATTTAATTATTAGACTAGCCAAAAAACCTAAAGGGGAAGAAAGGAAAAGTTTTCCTCCCCTGTGGTGCTGAGTCATTTGGTCAGAGACAGTCTGGAAAGATATTAGTAGACAGTAATCACACTCTTGAGAGTTAGAGAAGAGAACTGCTTCAGGATATTCCCGAAGGATATTTGCTCTTGGAGCACACTGTGTTAGAGAAACACTACAGCAGTGATTCTCAAATTTGAGTGTGTATCAGAATCTATACCTGGAGGGCTTATTAAAACAAAGGCTGCTAGGACCCACAGAGTTTCTGGTTCAGTAGAGCAGGAGTGCAGCCCAAGAATCCGCATTTCTAGTAAGTCCCCAGGTGATGGTGATGCTGCTGGGCGAGGGACAACCCTTGGAGAACTACTGCCTTAGAACATTCTCTAGAAAGAGAGGTTAGGTTTAGGCAGGAACAAGAGAAAATTTTGCTTCCAATTTCTTTCAGTTGTGTACAGGTCAATTTTCATAAAGCAGTACTTTATTCACATTTCTAATTTGCACAAAAATTTCACTCTTTCTTCTAAATAAAGTCAACTAACCAGACATCAAAAATCATTAGCAGTGTCCCTAACCTTTCAGGTATGTTCTTGACATCAGTCCACTTGTTGGCCCTCAAAGACATTTCTAGGCCTTCATGTTTTACACATTTGCTCATTTTATTTGTTCTTCCTTTTTGTCTTTCCAACTTCACCATTATTTTTGCATTTCAAAGTCCAACCCCTTCTTGAAGACTAAAATAAATTCATTTTCCTTCATTAAATTTTCTCAGATAAAGTGATAGTTTCTTACTTTGGACTTACTACATACTGTTTGTACTTTGTCATTTGTATTTTGCAAAACATTTCATTCCTACTTACTGTAGTTGGAAAAGAACCACAAATACTTTTATAGCATTTATTTTGTGGCAGCCTTTTCAATTCTCAGATCCACCCTATGACACAGATATTATTATATCCATTTTGTAGGTAATTTACTTCTCTATAGTTCATTGTACTTCAAATTTAAGTTATATGATATCAGACATGTGATTTAAATAAATTTGTGTTCCCCCAGAGTACCCATCATAGTACCTTGCGAATAATAATGCTTGTCAAAATAATAATTGCTGCATTCAAGATAGGTTTCTTTGGGTTGCTATAAAGCAGTAATGATGAAATACTCAAATACTTGGGCAGGTTAGTTCTACAGGCTTCTCTGTGAAGTAAATTCTGATCATGAGGAATGACAGATCGATGTGACAGTACAAAGACCTGCTTCTCTGTTCTCAGTTCAGTATAACTCTGTAAGGTCCATTCAGCCCAGAACTTGTGTGGAGTTGGTGGAGGCCTTTGCTGAGACTGCACTGGAGTTCAGCTTCCAACCCCCCTACCCTTTTTTTTTCCAGTTTTCCCTTTTACTCAGTTCTGCTTCCTTAGCTCTCTCATAGGTGTTGACCTCAAGGGCTCTCCCCAGTAAACTTCCTGCACACAAATTTCCATATCTCCAAGTCTGTTTGCTGAAGAATCCAACCTAAGACAAAAGGAATGTGGACAGACAGCATTTATTAACTCTGTTTTGCCTTTTTAGAGACAACATTTTAGAGTGGAAATTAAATATGCTTTTTAATCAGAGAGATTGGAGTTTATTAGGTACCATCTCAGGGAAGTTACTTTAACTCTCTGAGCATGTTTTCTCATCTTGGAAGAGTAATTTTACTAGGTTGAAGACCATCCTACTGCAGCATTTTAGGCGCTCAGTATAGGGAGGCCTAAAGTTGGTAAAGCTGAATCACTAGAAGGCTAAATATCTAGAGCACATTTTCTGAACCCCTCCCAGAAGTGCTTTTTATTAATTGTGTTGTAATACTATGTCTTGATTTGCAGTAAATCTTTAAGAAGCCACACGAATTCCAAGTTACTCAAAGTTTCAGGGGTGAGATTTCCCTCAGTTTTGGGAGTAGGAGCAATTTTTACAGCATGAGAGACTGGGATTTACAAATCTTCATTTCAGACAATGACGGTTTGTAACATCTCAGTGGCTTCCAAGGCCGAGAGTCTGGCTCTGTGTTCATTCACAGCATTGTTGTTGACCCACACTGCTGACAGCTTTGCTGTCCTTCCTTGACCCAGTTTTCTCTTTCCATTATCTGATTTAATTGTTATGGCCTTGGCATTTTATTATAAACCGCCATTTTGGAAAGTGTTGGGCTAAGCATAAATTGATGTCCAAGATTTCGATCTTGACTCTTTCCCACACTAAATACAATCTGTGTTTTTGTGAACTTGATCAGTCTTTCCCTATAATCCCTGTCCATTATTCACCTTTGTGTTTCATTTATTGCCTTTTCATCTTGAACTCTATATTCAACTATCATACCTAAAGTGAGCACCAACCCCAAACACCAACTACTGTGTTTTTAGTACTTACTATGTACCAAGCATTATATTAAATGCTTTACAACAGGGGTTTACAAAGGGTGGTTTCTAGGCCAGAAACATCCCTGGTAAACTTCTTAGAAACTCACATTTCTGAGACTCACCTAAGATCTAGTAATACACTAACTCTTGGGGGGAGGCTAAGCAATCTGTTTTGACAAGGCCCCGAAGTGATTCTACTGAATGCTCTAGTTTGAGAACCGCTGCTTTACCAATATTGTCTCGTTTTATTATAAAGGCATAAAACTGAAAGGAAAATAGTCTTATCCTTATCCCTGTTTTACAGTTGAGGAAACTAAGACTCAGAGAGATTAGGTAAATTGTGTAAGGTCTCACACATTCCATGGCAAACCAACCCCAGGTCTGAAAGACTTTGAGAGTCCCTCCTCTCAAGTTCTACTCCATGAAACCTCTCATTGTTGGATCTCCTACAGTTTCTACTTTGTTCTTTACTAAACTCAGGTAAGCCATGCTGTATACTTTGTTTCTGTACTTTTGTCCTTGAATTTTCCTAGGAGAATAACAAATAAAAATGCTGATTAACTTCATTACAATAAATATATGTTTTACCTCTGAGATAGGTTCCCACCTTATAGGATCACTTGGTGATCTTCTCATCTCTTGTGAATTCACCGTGATATCTCTGCCAAAACTTGTTCCAAATATTCTCTACTTTTTTCTAGCTCACAATGCTATTTCTCCAGTAGAAGTGCTCATCTCTGTTCTCCTAGAGATCCAGGGACAAGATAATGTAAGCCTTTCTTACATCCTGCCATTTCACTTTAGAATCTCAGTACATCTTCTTGTTTCTATTCCTGTGTTCTTTCTTCTAAGGAACAGGTGACCCATTTCTCTGTTAAGATTGATTACCTACACTCTTGGTTCACTAGTCCTGTTTTTCTTTCCATATATTGCTCAATGAATTCTCCCCTTCTCTCACCTGGAACTTTTTTCCCACACATTTGGCCCCTTAACCTCATCAACAAAGTATGTTTGGACTTTCCTTTTTCTACAGAGGAACAACCTTCCTCAATCCTGCTATCAGCCCTCTACCTCCAATCTCTCTCTTTCATCTTCAGTTGATTGTCAGATTTCTTTAAAGAATAATCTAAGATTCTTCTTTAATTCCTTTGCCACTCATAATAGTGATATCTTTTCTGTGCAACACTATTCTTGAAAGTAATCAATTAAATGTGTAGAACTAGATCCTCCTCCAAAACAAATTAAAACCTTCCTCAAGTGGTTTTAATGTTTCTCCTTTAATACCTCTGTCCCATTTGTTTTCTGTTGTCATTTCCATTTCTGTAACAAAACTTTTCCCTAATTTGGTTTTCATGACATTGAAATAACAGAGCCCACTTAGCCATCTCTTCCCATCTTTTCGGTTGTGATTTGGTGTCTCTTATTCTTTCTATCCAATTATTAATTCAGTGAACATTTTTAGAGGCTACTATGTGTCAGGTTAGTCCCAAAAATATAAGTGAGAAAACAGTACACTGTCTCGATCCTCAAAACTGTTTATGCAGGGGGTATTCTTATCTGTGGCTCATGGATGCTGATGGGACTGAGGAACAGGAAGAGACATAGTTCTAAGCTCCTCTCCTAAGCACTTTGTGTTTCTTTCTCTCTTCAACCTCACTAACTTTACATTCTCCAACAATTAACTCCATATACATGCCCATGGCTCTAAAAAAAAAAGAAAGTGAACACAGGCTCTAACCCAGTATCTATTTCCTCAAAGCAAGGCTTCTATTCCTAACTGTGTAATCAACTGCATCTGAGTATCTCCCCCACACCTCTAACTAAAAATGTCCAAAGAAAATTGATTATCTGATAGTCTTTCCCCAATAAGCATAAAAATACAACCAACTGTAAGTTTCCTTCTTGACTTCTCAGTTCTTAATGGTGTCACCTATTTCTAGTACTCCAGGCGTAAAACCTTAGAGATCTCTTGAATAAATCTCTCTCTTCCACACAGTTGCTGTATTTCTGTTAATTATGTCTCCTTTTAAAGACCTTTATATTTCATTTCCCACAACTGGTATCATTGTTTCTATCTTTATGATCCCTTACCTGTGGCTTCCACTGCCTCCTAAGTGCTTTCTACAATTCTATTTTCTGCTTCTGGTTCAGCCCTTTAACTTGTTTTATCAAATCTTCTTGCTGTATTTCTGATCGTGGTGGTCCCCTGCTCAATACTTTTAAAGTGAGGTACAAACTGCTCAGGGTAGAAGTCTGCCAACCTTTCAAGCTGTTTCTTCCACCTACTTCCAAGCAGTGTATGTTTGGGCCAAGGGTCCACTACTCCCCATACATTTCTGCTCTTACTCTTTCACCTTGAGTGTCCTTCCTTTTTACTTCTGCCTGAAGGAATCATATCACATTTAAAGGTTGGTCTAGAATGACTCTCCTTCTGTGAAGTCTCTCCAGACCTCTCTGCCTTTTAAACTCTCTGTGCTAATGTGTTTGGTATTCTCTTGTGGCACCATAGACTGCCTAATATGGTGTTTATTGGTATATGTAAATTGTTCTTTCAAAGCAGGAACTGTGTCAGATTCTATTCAACCTAGGGAAGGCCTTTACCATGGTAAAGACTTAATTAACACTTGGTGAACTAAAATGATAGGATGAGTGTTTAAATCCAGATGAAAGCATGTGTAGAGAGAGGATCAAACCAAACTAACATATTCATGCTAAGTTGAAACAACATATTTTTTAGTGCATTTACTATATTTCTCTTTTTATTTCTTTCTTCTTGGCATTTACTCTTACTGGTTTTCTTTATTAGCTTGAAAAGTGATTTAAATACTTGATAATACATACTTGAAGAGTGCTGCATTATCTGCTAAAGTCAACAACTGGCTGAGAGGATGAATAGACTACGCTTTAGAGGATGTTACTTAGCATTTTCCTTCTAAGTGACCATGTGTTTGCAGGGTGGTCACTGCTGATTATTTTTTAGAGCTCTCTTGAGAACATATAGCAAATTACTGTTATCTTTATATACTTTCATCCCCATTAGTATTCCTAATAATTTTATCAAGAGCAATGATTAATGGCAATAATGACAGCATTGTATAAATGGGGCATTTTATACCTTTGCACTCTGTTCATGTTTTTAAGTTATTTGGCCTCCATAGCATGCTGAAACCCCATGAAAGACAGTGTTGCAGTGACTTGTTATTTCAGATCATCTTACAAATAGTTGGTGGTTCAGCTGATAGTAGAAAGCAGGTTTATATTTTTTGTGTTCTGCAACTCAAAATGTGGTCTTTGGATCAGCAGCCTCTGCCACACCATTAGACTTAGGGAGAATCTCAGGCCCTACTCCAGACCAATTGGAACAGAATCTGAACTTTAACCAGATTCCCTAGATGATCAGTGCGCACAACAAAGTTTGAGAAACACCCCTCTACCTCCTAAGCAAGGACAACAGAGGGTGTGTCTTCATCCCCAGGGTATTGTAGTTGGGGGGAGGGAGAGGGGGAAAGGGAGAGAGAGGGCAGGAGAGAGGGAGTTAGGGAGAAACAGAAGGGAGACTGACGGTGAAGGAAAAAAATCCCAGTAACACTTGGGTCCCTCAAGAGGGGTGAAAACGGGTTTTGTGGAGGTGGGACTTTCCTGTGAATTTGTAGTATCTTCACTCTATCACTTCGTATCTGCACTCAGGTTGGAGGTTCACCGTTAAAAAAGGGGGGGGAAGGGGGGTTTGTTTTCAGGTGTAACTGTTAGCAACCCAGGAGGATAAAGGACCTAAGCGCAAAAGGAAAGCCCCTTTCCTGAGCCTCCCAAAGCAGCTCAATGAGCTCATTTCTAATACCTCTAGTTTCTGGATGCATTTCCCTTCCTCGCATTTCTCCTTAACACCCAGGATCCACTCACTCCATTAAAGCTAGTTCCTCGCCTCTCGGTTTCTTTTTCTCTCCTCAGTCTTCTTTCTTTTCCTGGGCACCCCCGGGCCGGCCCCTCCCTCCGCGCCAGCTTGCACCTCTCCCCAGCTGGGTGCACCTGAGGCTGGCTTGGGCTCCGGACGCGTGCGGAGCGCCACTGGGTGCGGTGGAAGCAGAGGCACGCTGACAGCCGCCTCCAGCCCGCGCCTGAGGGACAACACGCGTGGCGCTTGCTTCAGGGACTGTTCTCCGCAGCAGCCGCTCACGCCTCGCCTCGTGGTGACTATCACCACCGAAGCTGCAGGCGGGCAGTTGTGCGCCCCCGGGGCCAGCCAGCCCGGGCGGCCGCCCCTGCTTCTCCCGATGCCAGGGCCAGGGCGCCGAGCGGCCGCCAGCAGGAGGATGAAGGGCTCGGCGGGAGGAAGAAGAGAAAAGCTGCTGGGGGTGACGAAAGCTCAGCCCAGCCACGGTAAGTTGAGCGCAAAAGAGGTGTTTCGGTTCAGGTGGCGGAGTTGGCTGGGGTGCTGGCCACGGGTGCTGAGCTTGTGCCCCCGCGAGAGGTGAGGCTCACGGAATGGGCATTTGCAGGGTCCACACCCGGGACGTCCCCTTTTCCCGTGTACCCCATACCGTCAGTCTGCCCCCATGCCTCTTCCGCTCAGCGCCCAGCAGGAGGTGAGGTAGATGTGGGGGCCGGAGTGTGGAGCGCAGAACCTGAGGGGCTCCCGCTGACTGAAACCAGGGGCAGAGGAAGCAGCAGCGGGGGGGGGGGGGGGGGGGGGGCGCCGGGTCAGCCAGGCTCTGGCGGGAGTCGAGGGCTGGGCCACCGAGGATGGGCCTGTCTCCTATTGGGTGTATGTGTGTTGGGGGGGGGGGGGGCGCTCCCTCCTCGGGAAACCTGGCGAAGTTGTTGGGATAAGAAAGCACAGCGGGCCAGCTTCATGATTGTCTTTTCTTTTTATTTTCTTCCTTCTTCGTCTTTTTTTTTTTTCTTTCCTTTTTTTGTTTCTTTTCAAGATCTTCAGGATGCACAGGATTTGCGCGCAGTGTGGGGAGCTACAGTGTTATAGGAAGCTTTCCTCCAGGGGAATAATTTTAACATTTAGGGGGGAGTTGGGAGGTTAAGGGTAAATCAGTGTCCCGGGATCTGGGATCTGATTGCCTTCCTGGTCCAGGGGACTGAGTTCGAAGAGAGAACACAGGGTGAGAATACCTTGTGACTTCTTGCATGTGGGGAGAAGTTTTATTGTGGGTGTAAATTGGGGTCAGAGGAAAACTGCCTCGCCCAATACAGTATCGCCCCTTGTGAAATGCTCAATTCCCTCTGTCCCCCTTACAGTTCAGACTTGTCTGCATCACGTATTTCTGTAGATGATGTTTGTCTGCTTTAGCTTGAGCTGCAGCTAAAGAAACAAGGATGTGATGTTCGTGGGTGTTTGAGCATCCCCAAATTCTGGAATCTTGAACTGACTTTGAAGACTACTTTGTGTTCTGTAGGTGTAACCAAGGACCCTGGAGCTAGTGCTTTTTTATGACAGTCCTGTGGTGCTTTCTGGGGATGTCATGGGGGAAATTTGTCTCTCTCCTCTTGAGGCTGTTTGCTAGCTGTCTGTTAAAAGTGATTTTCATGTCCAGTCAATTCTGGTTCACTGTGTTCTCTGAAACCAACTGGAAAGGCTTATTTCCCTCTGGGTTTTCATGTCACCCTTGCCCTGTACTGGGTAATTTAGTCACTATAATCTTTGGTCTGTAGGCATGAAAGGCAAATATGGGTCATTTCAAATTATGTAGATTGATGCAGCACAGCGTGTCTGGGGTTTGCTGCAATTTCTTCACATTTCCTTCCAGATGTTCCTCAGAAATTAACTTGAGCACTCTATCCATGGAGCTAAAACATAGACTGGGGGAATGGGCAAACATCTTGAGTTAATGTATTATCTTAGGATTCCAGTAAACAAAGTGCTGGGAGCTTGCTATGCTAGGAAAAAGGAACCTAGGCCAAAATATAGGATGTCTGGACTGTTTTTCTTCTGTGACAAAGTGGCTGAAGGACCTTTGGGGTCATTTGACAACAAGAACAATAGTAATAATGACATCAAACTTTTTTTTTTTTCCATTCACTGCACACTAAGCAACATACTAAGGGCTTTACAGCTCCTGAAGTGCATAACATCCCCAAGAAGGCAACATCCTTACATCTCCATTTTGTCAATAAGGAAAAACAGACATGTAAATTTTGGAAAATTTCCAGTTAATGTTTTAGAACCTGAGATTGCTGGACTCCAAAATTAGATCCTTTAGCCACTACACAATCTTGTTAACCTCATTTGAAAAGCGGGAGTACTACCTGAGTTCTCAACACCATGAAAAATTAGTACGGCAATGACCACATCATAGATTTTTTCACAACTATTTAAAATGTTTAATTTAACAGAAATGTTGAACTTAGACTTCAAACAAATGAAAATTGTGTGGCATTTATGTAATTTCGTCTGCCATCTCTAGAGAGAGCTAAATGCTGAGGTCTTGGTGTTTCCCTTGACAGTGTTCCTTCTTTGAGCCCCTTTATTGTAAATCAATAGTAGTATAGTCTAGCCTTTCTCTTAACAATGTGTGATTTATAACATCAAACATACCTGGTGCTAACATCACGTTTGTATGACTCTCTAGAGTTATCCTGAGGTCTACCTGGACACTCTCATATTTTAGCCAGCTTATAATTAATGCTCAGATCTTAACAGGATGTTGAATTTCTATTAAGAGATACTAGCAGCTTGTTTGAAAATTTCCTTTCTATTTTCAACAGTATTTTCAAAACAATTACACCCCCTGCTGTGATTTGCTATTTACTAGGTGCATCAAAAGTACAGTAATGAAAAATGTTTGCAGTTCAACAAAACATAGTGTCATCTATGGTAACAACTTCAGCTAAAAGATTGACATCCAACTGAGGGCTTATTTTATCTGAAATTTAATTAAGATGTTGCATTTCTTCCTGCAAAGTGTATGCAGGTAGTTGGGTACACGTCTTCCATTCTTTTCTTGTAATCTCCAACTTTATAAATTCATTAGTGATGAGTTCTTCAGATAATTTATGTTCGTGCTTGTCTAAAGATTTTAAGGTTTTAAAACTAAGAGCAAGAACAACAAATAAGATGCATGTGTCATATTTCTTCACAAGCTGTAATTATACTTATCTGGGGAATAGTGATATATGTTAAGTTATAGATCTGATTTGCCTGCAGATGAATGGAATTATCAGATAAAAGTATATAAATCCGTTGGGATACTAATGATATTCACACCCCAGATGTGGGAACAGCTTTGGAAAATAGAGAATCTTTGAGAAGTTAAGCTATTTTACTATGTTTCATTGCACTTGAGTAGTATCTTGTTGTTTTCAAATAAAACTACATTTCTCTATTCTAGTAAACTAGTGGTTATTCCCATGATTTCTTTTGTTTTAGGGTTAAATTATATTTTCTGGTAGTAACTTAGCATTGCATGAAATATAAATTTGTGTCTTTTCTCTTGATACATTTGAAGGCTTAAAAAATCACATTTTGCCTAACATAAACAATACATTTCTGAATATATATGGGTTTTAGCAGGGATATAAAAAATAGTGTAGTAATAACTTGCCTAGAGGTTTTATTTTTTGGAAGTAGATAATGAGGTTGTTTTGGGGGTTAACATGTTTAGCCAGAGTAATGAAGTATTGAAACTAATTTTGAATATGAATTGTTGAATTGCAAAATACTTTATGAGGAGTATCTTGTAAGTGGGTTAACCTTATAATCACATGAACATATGTTCTGTGTTTTACAAATTCAAGTTTCATATTTGCACAATAGGACTATTAGTTTATTTGATATTATTTGGTGATTTGAGTAGCCAGATCTCTGGAAAATTATTTAAACTCGGTAAGCATCTGAGTCACATTGATATCACAAACAGAAGAAACTAATATTGGGGAACAATTTTTTTAAATGTTTCAAGAGCTTAGAACTCAAGGTAGGTGAGACTCCTTAGTTTTTTGACAAGTGCTCTAAAGAGAGTTTGAATAAGATAAAGCCCGTGGGTTGAACATCAAGCAAGCACTTCAGTAGCCTGTTAGGAAACCTAGATCAGCTCAAACGGAGTTATGTGCCTAAAATTCATTAGTGTAATTAATCTTTTGGACAAGTGAATAACACATTAGAGATCATTTAAAAATTACAGTACATTAAAAATATCTTAATTTATATATTCTAGGGCCTGCTAAAATTAGCAATACCTCCCCTTTCTGGATTGACCCAGTCTTAACTTAAAAAATAAAGTTCAATGACAGAGAACTTTAAGGATATTGAGAGGCAGAGATGAGTCAAATTTCTTCATGAAGTCTTTATTCCATTTTAAATGTGATTTTAATCATATCCAGATAGTTCTGTACCACTTTGAGTGTTTTGCCCAGATTGAGCATGGGATTCAAAAAGTATCTTATTCCTTAACCTACTGATGAACTGGTAGAGAATACTAGTACAGCATTCTAGAGTGGCAACAGGGTCGGGGCTCCTGGGTGGCTCAGTTGTCAAGCGTCTGCCCTTGGCTCAGGTCACGATCCCAGTGTCCTGGGGTCGAGCCCCACGTCGAGCCCGGTGTCTGGCTCCCTGCTCAGCGGGAGCCCTGCCTCTCCCTCTCCCACTCCCCCTGCTTGTGTTCCCTCTCTCACTGTGTCTCTCTTTGTCAAATAAATAAAATCTTTAGAGTGGCAATGGGGAACTCTAGACCATTTAATGACTTTCTCTGTAGTGTCATCCAACCATATGTTTCATTTTTTTGCTTTATTTGAAACACAAAGGGGCAGTTCTCCCTGATCTGGAATTATATGTACCAAAGCAGGCAAACATGCAGCATGCCTAAACTTGGTCTTTTAAGTGAGAGGTTTACAGTAAAGGAGAGTTCTTACTTGGCATCCATGTAGTTACGTAGCCCATCTTCTAGCAAACAGTACTAATCTTGGCATATCTTGATTACCCATTAGACCTATCTATCACCATGAGAACAAATACTAATACAGTACAGTGTTAGGGAGGTCCATTTGAGGATTTAACTAAGGATTTCTCATAACATGGAGTCAGACTTTCTCTGTTAATTTTGTTTGTGATCTTGTAATGTGTCCTTTTTTTTTTAAAGATTTTATTTATTTATTGGACAGAGAGAGACACAGCAAGAGGGGGAACACAAGCAGGGGGAGTGGGAGAGGGAGAAGCAGGCCTCCCACGGAGCAGGGAGCCCGATGCGGGGCTCGATCCCAGGACCCTGGGATCATGACCTGAGCCAAAGGCAGACGCCCAACCAACTGAGCCACCCAGGCGCCCGTAATGTGTCCTTTTTTTATATCTAAAGAGTTAATCACTGCTGTTTATATAATTTCTTGTTAAAAATTAATAGAGATTTATTTCTCCTTTAACAATCTCTCATCTACCCTCAACTGAAATGAAAGAAAAATTAATGAAATGTTTCTATATTATTTTTATTTTACTTAGAGGAATACATTTGAAACTCCAGAAGGCATCCTGAAAAATCTAGATTTTAAAACTATTTTGTTGAGAACAACTTTTATGAGTTAGTCTCGGTGTACCAAATTTATCCAGAATACCTAGAATTTAAAGAAGAAAGATTTCAGGTACTGGATTGAGTTCTCAGCTAGTTAAAATCTTACATTCATCGTACAATTTGGCGTTAAAGTTATAGAGACAAAATAGTCATTTAACATGATGTAGCATTTAAGAATGTGAACTCAAGAACTAGAATGCCTGTTTGAATCCTTGTTCTTTTCCTTACAAGCTGTGAGAGTTTAATCAACTTACCATACATTTCTTTGCCTTATCTATAAAATGGTGGTACTAAGTGACTTATTTCATAGGTTGATTGAAGACTTAAGATGATATGCGTAAAGTGCTTCAAATAGTGTCTAGTAAAATGTGAATATGCCATAGATATTAGCTATTTTTAATCATTGTCATATATTAGTTGTCTGTAGTTAGCGCACCAGATTGCCACAAATTTGGTGGCTTAAAACACAGAAATGTGGAGAAGCTTCTTGCAGCTTTGGGTGGCTGTTGGCATGCCTTGGTTTGTGGTCACATCACGCCAATCTCTGCCTTTGTCTTCCCATTACCTTCTCCTCTGTAAGAAGAATTTCCCTCTGCTCTTCTTTTATAAGGACATTTGTGATTGCGTTTAGGGCCTATCATGGTAATTCAGAATAATTTCTTATTTTAAGCTCCTTAGCTTAATCACACGTGCAATGATTATTTTCCCAATAAGGTGACATTATAGGTTCTAGGTGTTAGGATCTGAGGGGCTGGAGTGGGCAGTGGGAGGATTGGGTGTACATTATTTTGCCTACTATAATCATCATCCTCATATTCTTGCACTGTGCTAGATGTATGAAAAGATGGCAGAACCAACATAACTAAATTATGGAAAATGTAGAAAGGATCAGAAATTTCATATATTTTTGAAGCACGTTGTCTTAATTTATGTTCAAATTTTGACCAGATTTTTAAATCAAAGACTTCAGGGCAATTAATTATTTTCTGTTCACTTCAACATAATGCAGTCAGTAAATATTTGATGAGTGGTTAGTATATGCTGATAGAGTACTGGTGCTGGGGATATCAATGTCGACAGGAAAAGCAAGGCCCTGGACTCATGGAGCATTTAGTGTATTAAAAAAATAGCTAGACAACTACTACCTTTCAACTAGTACTTTTATGAAGTACGATTGCCTCCTTATGTGTAAGATCAAGATTTTAGGAGCAAAGAAATGCTATTAAACTCACATTTGAGATAAGGAACTAGGCTAAGAAATACACATATACATACCTAGGGCAGGACAACTTTTAACTCAGTTTCTTCTGGTTGTAATATATATGCCATAAAATAAAATGAAAAATCAGGGACAAATTTAACAAAATAAATAAAAATACACTTTTAACAATATAAACAGAATTTTGTCAACCACATAATTAACTAGAAATATCAACTAATAAGATATTATGGTTAATTGGACTTGGGTTTAGCTGAAAAGTTAAGAAATTTTCTTCTAGAATTGTTATATTTTATATTTTTTTCTAAAGGTATTAGTTGATTTTCTGGCCTTAGTGAATTGACACTATTTAATTACTTATTCTTTACCTTTTTTTTTAAAGATTTTATTATTTATTTGACAGAGAGAGAGAGAAAGTGAGCACAAGCAGGGAGAGTGGGAGAGGGAGAAGCAGGCTTCCTGCTGAGGGGAGCCCGAAGCAGGGCTCGAACCCAGGACCCTGGCATCATGACCTGACCCGAAGGCTGATGCTTAACGGACTGAGCCACCCACAGGTGCCCCTATTCTTTACCTTTTTAAAGAAAATCATAATAAGAAACATAAAACATGAAAGTTGCCACCTAAACCAATTTTAAGTGCACAGTTGAGTGGCATTAAGTACATTCATAGAGTTGTGCAACCATCACCATCACTAATATCCAGAACTCTCTTGTTCTTGCAAAACTAAAACTCTACCCCTTTAAACAATAACTCCACGTGCCCCTTCCTCCTATCCCCTGGCAACCATCATTCTACTCTTGGTCTGTAAGTTTTTGACTATTGTGAATACCTCATACAAGTGGAATCATTTAGTATTTGTCTTTTTTGTGACTGGTTTATTTCACTTAGTATAATGACCTCAGGGTTCATCCAGGTAGTAGCGTATATTAGAATATTTCTTTTCTATTATATGTATATATTACATTTTGTTTATCCATTCATCTATTGATGGGCACTTAGGTTGCTTCACATTATACCTATTGTGAGTAATGCTGCTATGAACATGGATGTACAAACATTTCTTTCAGGCTGCTACCCAGAAGTAGAATTCCTGGATCATATAGTAATTCTATTTTTAATTTTTTGAGGAACTGCCATAATGTTTTCCTTAGTGGCTGTACCATTTTTCATTCCCAGTGCACAAGGGTTCCAGTTTCTCTGATCCTTGCCAAAACTCATTTTCTCTTCCTTCCTTCCTTCCTTCCTTCCTTCCTTCCTTCCTTCCTTCCTTCCTTCCTTCCTTCTTTCCTGTTGTTTTAATGGTAGCCATTGTAGTAGATATGAGGTGGTATGTTTTCATTTGCATTTCCCTAATGGTTAGTGTATTGAATATTTTTTTGTGTGGTTTGTATATTAACCGTTTGTATATCTTCTTTGGAAAAATGTCTTTTAAGTCCTTTGCCCATTTTTGAATTAGATTGCTTGTTTTGTTGTTCTTGGTGAGTTTTAAAAGTTCTCTATATAAGGGTGCCTGAATGGCACGTCGATTAAGCATACAACTCTTGGCTTTGGCTCAGGTCATGATCTTAGGGTTATGAGATTGAGCCCCTTGTCAGGGTCCATGATCTGTGCAGAGTCGGCTTGAGATTCTCTCTCCCTCTCTTTCTGTCCCTTCTGCTTGTGCTCTCTCTCTCTCAAATAAATAAATCTTAAAAAAAATGTTTTCTCTATATTCTGATTAATCCCTTGTTTGGTATAGGATTTGCAAGTTTTTCCCATTCTGTGGGTTGCCTTTTTACTCTGTTGACGTGTTTCTTGATGTGCCAATTAAAAATTTTTCAAAGTGCAATTTTTCATTTTTTCTTTTGTTGCCTGAGCTTCTGTTATCATATCTAAGAAAACAATTGTCTCCTCTTTACCTTTTTGGTGATGGGTTTGAGGTGTTTTAAAAACAACGTGAAATATTGCTAAATTAAATTTACAAAATAAGGGACTAGAATGAGAAGGAATAGACTATAATTGCAGACTAAAATACAAATAATCTCCTAAATGTAATATTGATCAACAAAGGCCAGAAAGTCCAAAAAGCCTGATTCTATTCACACAAAGTTCAAAATTAAGCTAACTTATGAGTACATCAGAGTTATCAGGGCAGAAGGGGGCAAAGTGCTGAAAATGTTCTGTTTCCTGATCTGAGTATTGATTACATGAACTAATTCACTTGTAAAAATTCATCAAGTTGTACATATGATTTATGTACTTCTCTGTATTTAAATTACAGTTAAGAAATTTAAAAATCAATTTGTCATTCAGAAACACATGACAGAGAAATTTCCTTAGAAGTAGGCAAGGTAAGTAAAGAAATGCTCCAAGCTATGTTCTAAGGGTTTTTCCATTTGGAGGACTTGGTCCATAAATTGGGCCATAAGTTTTTAAACAACAATCAGATCCATTGACACAGATACCATCAGAACTCTGTTGTTCAGGAGAAAAAGATCATTCCTAGGACTGAGACTGGAGGGAATTTTTCCCATGAGTCTTCATGAAAAGGGAATTGAATGGTGCAGTAAACTTCTGTGGTGTTAATGTAGCAGAGACTTTCATAGGAATCTTTCTTACAAAGTACGGAGCAGTTTAGTTACTGTATGCTTAACTTTGGCTTACCTTTGGTTTGGCTTAACTTTAAACATTTCAAGGTTTCTAGAGGAATGGGAAAGCCATGTATCCCTTAGACAATGCTTTATAAATTTTGCTCCCTTTAATGACACTTTTAGCCATAGTTCCATGGCAGTGAGCTTGAGCCCACTTTCTTAGACAAATTCTTAGTGCTGATACTCTTTTTTGATGAGTTAAAAACTGGAGTCACCCTGATCTTTGGGGAACCTGAGAAAATGGTTACCTTCTAGGAAGGAGAGGGTATGAGCTGCTGGTAAGTCCATATTTGCCTAGAATTAATAAGTAGGATACAGTGAACTAATTTGGATATCCCTTGACAATTCTTCACAGCTCTTCACAGGCCTCCCTAAGCATCAATAATCTAAATAATGATAGTTACAGTCCCATATTGAATAATTCCATTATGACAGGGACCATGTTGTATTAATCTTTCTACCTCTTGTAATGCTTGACAGTGCCTTGAACAAAGTAGATATCCCCAAACATTGTTGAATGAATAATTAAATTCCATTCTGTGGTTGACATGGAATTTGTACAAAATTGAGCTAAATAATTATCAGATTCTAATGATACTCCAAAAATTGCCTGAAAAACAACATAATCAATCAGATTTTGATAGAGTGTGTCATTTGCTCTCTTCAGAGAAAAGTAGATACAGCTCAGTTATTGGTTAATTAATGGCTTTAGTAGGTTGAATAAAGTTTTTTAGTACCTCAGAGAGTTTGACTTTAGGAAATTGCTTTCAAAATACATTTTTCAGTTCCTATGGATTTTGGTGAGCACTCTGTATTTGTAAAAATTCCTTATTTGTGGCATAACTCTTATTTATTAATCATAAATTATGTCTGATGCCAATGCATACTTCCTTGACTCTTTATAAATAAAAAAAATAAGTTAACCTGAAGAGATGATACCAGAACTTTAAAAAATGTTTTCTCTTTTTAGATCATAAATTAGAACATGATTTCTTAATTTAAATTTTCAAAAGTTGAAGAGGAGCCATTCAGAACTCTGAGGAAGTTAGAAGAAAGAATTTCTTCCTTAAGAGATTGCCTTTAACAAAGTAAAAATTTACCTAATTAGCATGTTTTAGCATGCATAAGAAAGTTTGAGAAAAACTAAATACTAATCAGGGTAGAAAAGGTTGCCATTACGAATGATGGGATTCACATCTCTATGTCCATTTAGAGCAAGACTTCTTTTCCTATTAATGCACATACTAAAATCTTACATTGAATTAGTGTTTCACAGAATACAGAAATGACATCTGTATTTTCTTATTTGTTTCTTCCCACAAATTAGGGGGGTAAGTGTTACCATTAATCACAATCACAGTTTTTTAAGTTAAGGAAACAAAAATTCAAGTGATTTTACAAGGCCAAGTAACTTGGAGGTAGCAAAGTTGGATCATGAACTCACCGTGTCTGACTCAAATCTTGATGTTCTCTGTGCTACCCTGAATAGTTTCTTTTTCTTTTCACATATGCAGGGAAATAGCTTCTGTTAAGTCTATCATACATTGGAATGAATTACCGGGGACAATGATAGTATATGACTATGGAGATGAGAACAATCAATAAATGACAGTATTAAGGGAGTACTAATGAAACTTTAATTTGAAAATTGCTCTGCAATGTATTCCAAGATAGGTTTTATAACCACACTCAGATTTGATGTGAAGATAAGCTAATTTTATGCAAATGCTAAAGTGACTTTAACAGTTATGTTATATACCTTGATGTGGTCCTTAAGGAAGATTGTCAGGACCATTAATAAGTTTCTAAATTGATTAGGCTAATTTGGTACTCCAAAAGGCATCTTCCTACAAATTAATGCTGCCTATTACATTCTGATTATAGCAAATTGCTTGCTTTCCATGCCCAAGTTTGAAAGTTTCCAGTCCCTGCATTTTTGTGCTTTCCCAGTCGTTGGCTTTCCATTTTGTCTTGCCACATCAGAGCAATGAATCATCTTGTCCATTAGCTGAGTTTGGAAATTCTGTGTTATTCAATGAATTTGTTTTTACTCCATCCCTTTGATAATTTGGAACCTGGCAACTTAACTACTTTCCCAAATGTGTTTGTGATGCAATGTCAATGAGTTTTGTTTTGAACGGCAAAAGACTGCAGTGTTTTTTTATCTTTATAAATCAAATGCAATATTTTAATAACTGACATTGTGTGTTTCAGAATAATAAAAGGTTTAAGGTAATAATAGCTAGTGATCTCTAGAGGGGCAGCATAATCAAATAATATTAGAAGGCTCTCAATTTTTATGACCTGATGGAAACAGAAATGTGACAACTGAGTGATCACCCTGATTATCAGAGTCTCATAGAAATACACAGTTATTCATTTCTATTCCATGAATTCCTACTAAAGAAGAGTCAAAACATTAAAGTCAAAGTGTTATTTCTTTGTTTCTAACACTTAAAGCATGAGGTGAACAGAGGGACACACAGACAACGTATGTCAACATAATGTGCCTCTCATGCCCCCTACAGTGAACAGGGCATACAAGGGCATTGGTATTTGTTCATTTGGAAAGAATTTTTAAGACTTCGTGTCATTGCCTTGTTATTAAACAGCATTGGATCTTGGAAGTTGGCTCATATGGAAGCATGAGTAGAGTCTAGTAAAAATGATGGTAATAAATTATTGAAATTTGGTTGATTGTCATAATGTGTATAGTGAATACAGTAAAGTATGTCCTTTAGGATACTGCCAAGCACTGCACAATACTTACTGTGTCTGGAACTAGAATCATGGTGCTGATTCCGTGAATATGGTTGTGTGTGTATGGAACTATAATATGTGTCCACATACTAAAGTAGTTTGGAAGTCACTGGGAGGTTAGTTTGAGGATGGCTTGGCATATTTTTGTGGAAAACCGTAAAAGTAGCTTGCTCTAAAAGAAAATTACCAGGCCTATGTTTCAAAGAAAGAGATCATGCTCTTCCAATAGTCCAGTAAAGGTTTATTTAGCTCTTACTTTATTAGTTCCTGAAATTTTTCAGAAAATGAAACAAGTTGTCAGAGTTCAATTGTGAATACTTTCCAAGATAACTGTGGAAATGTCCCCAAAGAAGACGTTTGTTAAAGCCAGCCAAGTGGCTGTAATTTTAATAGGATAATCCCAACCTCATGTGTCATGCTGTTTGTAGTTCTTGTTTTGCCTTCTGTTCAAGTAAGAAAGTGATCCCATAAACAATTTTGAGAACTTAACTCTCCGTTAAAAATACCTTTTCATTGAACATTATGCTGCCTTTACTACGTGTAACTCATTCTCTTTTACAAACCACATAAAATCATATGGCCAAGGAATAGAAATGATATCATACATTCGTTTACATATGATTTATAACTAGTTTTCATGCCAGTGAGACATTTACTGTCTCTATAGGGCATCATTTCCTGTCATTTCTACTGGTATTCCCATTGTCGTCTCAAGCTGAGTTCATCATTTTGCCCCTAAATTCAGCTCCATTTCTTCTTGACTTGACTTTTTCTTTCAATACCGACAGTTTTCTCAGAGTTTAACTATTTGTGTACATTAAATAGCAGATACCAATCTTGACTTAAAATGACTTTCTGTCATTGTATGTTAATAATCGTGAGGACCTAAAAAAAAAGGTCCTATAGTTAGTATCATTATATATTTTTTCAGATCTCACTATTACTGTGACCAGTACTAAATTTCATCAATGTCCCCAAAGTAGCAGAGCATCTACAAATATTCAAAGAAGATTTTGCTGTACTTTTGAGCACAATGCAAAAGCTGTCTATTTTACTTATCTTTCTTGTAAAAGGCTAATACCAGCTCATTTTTTAGGGGGTATTGGATTCTGCAAGACAGAAAAATCTCTTGGAAGTTGCATAGTATTTCTGTATATATTTTAAGTTAGTTGGATCAATTCCAGTCTCCTCCTAGCATTACCCAATATGGTAAATTTAAAATGGCCATACTAAGAGAAACATTCCACAATTATATTTTTATTTTGTTCCTAGAAATTAAGTCAAATAGGCAAGCATGTTTTCAGATTTCTTTCTTTCTTTCTTTCTTTCTTTCTTTCTTTCTTTCTTTCTTTCTTTCTTTCTTTCTTTCTTTCTTTCTTTCTTTCTTTCTTTCTTTTTCTTTCTTTCTTTCTTTCTTTCTTTCTTTCTTTCTTTCTTTCTTTCTTTCTTTTTCTTTCTTTTCTTTCTTTTCTTTTCTTTTCTTTTCTTTTCTTTTCTTTTCTTTTCTTTTCTTTTCTTTTCTTTCTTTTCTTTCTTTTCTTTCCTTCCTTCCAGGAAGTCAAAGCATCACACTTTTTGCTAGATGTCAGAAAGGGGTCATCTGCCTCCATTTCCTGAGTTCTGAGCCTGGATGTGTAACGAGATGTTTTGTAGGATTATGATATTGGGTCACTAAATCACATAGATGGTTCTATTAACTTTGGAGATGAGTATTTGCTTTTGCCATTTAAAATTTCAGTTCCAACTGGACATCCAATCTCAATGTCATTCATTCTCCTAATGCTCAGTATGTGCCTTCTTATAATGGCCATTCTAAATTTTGTCCTTCATTTCAAATCCTTGGTCCAATGCCTGCTCTTAAATTCAGAATCTTATCTGGTTTATGCTTCTCTGATGAAATAAAGATCATTAGACAAGCACGCCTTCAAAGTTTCCTTCTCTCATTACTAGTCACAGCTTTATTTATAACCATCCTGATTCACATACATCTCTATCTCAAAAGGATTGCTGTCCCAATGCCTGCTTACCTATTTTATGATCCACTTCCTCCTGGTACCTCTTAAACATTTTATCAATTACTCATCCTCTCTCTTAAAACTTCACTCTCTCTTTCCATCTGCTCTCCCTCCAGATCTGCTGTATTCTCCTTTCTATATAGAATAACTTCCTTCAAGCTGCTGCCCTAAATCTCTGCTTGTAATCATTGTCAAACTTTTGGAAAGGGCAGTCTCTGTGCTTTTCTTTCATTTCTTCACCTCAATTTGTCTTACTTCTGAGACACTCTTAAAGGGTTACGCATGAACTTTATGTCAAATCCAAAGGTCTCTTTTCAATATTGCTTAGTCCTGAACATGCTGGAATATTTGACTCCGCCAACTGTCCTTGTTATTCACTCAACAAATACTTACTGAGTGCCCAGTGCAGCATAAGATTCAAAACCTGGAAATATGGATAAGATTCAACATTTTATTTCCAGAAACTTTAAGTTAACTGGGAAAGGAGGAAATAATCAATTTAAAATAGAACATATAAAATGCTTGTAGTGATTAGATCTGTTTACTAATCAGTCACTTGGAAGAATTGCAGTATTCCACTCCCCTGAAGTAAGGTTATGACAAGTCATTTGCTTTGGCCAAGAAAATGTGATTGGAAGTGATTTGTCACTTTTTGGTCAAAGACTTTAAAAGCTGGTGTGTGATTTGTTAGGTTCCTTTCCTCTGTCACAGAGACCGACAGTGTTTCAGATGGTGGAGGCTTTGGTAGCTCATGACCCCGAGTGAGGATGATTTGCAGTGCAGGCCCTGCTGAACTGAGACGAACATGTTGTCTGAGCAAGAAGTAAGTCTTTGTTTACTTAAGTCACTAAGATTTTAGGACTTTGCTACTGCAGTGTAACCTAGCATATCCTGACTGATGCAGTGCTACACAGAAATGTAAAAAGTATTATGAAAATTGAACCCTGCACTTCTAGGCTTCTACTAGACTTTTCAAACAGTATGTTCCAGTGTTTCCTTAAACTCAGCATATTAAAAATAAAATTTCTCAGAAAAAATGGAAGTAATTGCTAAGCAGTTCATGATTGAATTTAATTGTCTTGCCTCTAACTGAAAAATGGTGGAGGGTCTGTGAGAAAATGAATTCATAACCAACTATATGCATTTCTTAATGTACTGGTCATTGTATTTCAGGGCTATCTGAAGTTTATATTTCCTTCTCCACAAACTTCTTGAAACTTAAAAACATTTCAAGTTCACTTAGAGATTGGGGATAATGATATGCTTTGGTCTATTTTTCTTCCTATCTGAAAGCTTCATTGTGTTAAGGCTGGAAAAGTACTATGTAATTATGTGTGTGAACTTCTTGATAATCTCAGTGATGGAATTTTCTTTTTATGTGCAAATGCTTATTCCTGCACTTTTCATATAATTAATGTTCTCACAGTAATATAGGACCTATTATAACTTGCTATCTCATTTCCTATACATACTGAACAGAGGGCATTGTCTGGAGGGTAAATGTTTTGTTCATTTAATGGTAGACTCTGATTTTGTTACCACCCTTACCTCTTGTTCTTGATATTTTATATCTTTTACTTTCTTTTAAATATCTCACCAAAGACTTTATTTTGTAATATGTCCAAATAATATATTTTTTATATATATATATATATATATATATATATATATATATATATATATATATATATATATATAACTGAGGATGACATTGAATGGACCAAACATTTAGAATGGCCTTATCTTTTTTTTATTATGTTAATCACCATACATTACATCATTAGTTTTTGATGTAGTGTTGATTTGTGCTCATATTTGTTACATTATTGCTCTATCTTCATCTGTTAAAGAATTAAGCCATTACAGTCTCTGTTCTATTAATCTATGTAATCCTGATACTTGTAATATTGATACTTGAAACCTGTCTTTGCATTTCCTTGAAAGCTTTAGTATACAGAAAATCATTTGGGACTCAGAATTCCAGCATTGACAGCCTGCTAACATTTGATTGAGATGAGAGTTTCTGTGGCCGTGAAGAAGGATACTGTGATGTTTGCTTTTTTTTTGCCTCCTTCCTCTTCCCTTCTCTTAGGCCTACCCTCGCTCTCTGCTGCTCCACCTCCAAATACCCCATGAAAAACACTTTCCTTATGGAACACTATATCAAAAACTAATGATGTAATGTATGGTGATTAACATAACAGAATAAAATAAAATTTAAAACAAAACAAAAACTCATAGATATTAAAAAAAAAGAAAGGTGATACTGAAAGAAAAATCCCATAAAGATAACACTCAAAACAGCAGTGTGTGTAAAATTTAACACTCCATATGCATCAAAATACACCTCCTGTGGGATTTGCTGTTTCATGTATGGACCATTTTACAAATGCTCAATAATAATGCAAAACAGCATATCTGTGATGTATAAACACAGATGCTTTGGTTAAATACTATTTGCATGGTTTGGTCTCTTGGTTTCCACCTCCAGCTAGTCATTGGAACCCAAAGTAATTAAATCTCAAGCTGCTTAAAACATGCCCATGTGCTCACACAGGTATATATCCATATATGAGATAAGAGTTTTTATTATCCCATATATGTTTTTTACACATTTGTTCTTTAGAAAGGAGTTGGAAGTATTTGTAACCTATATGCAGAAAAGAGAAATAATACTGAAAGGATAACACAAGGAATTTACTAAGTTAAGTATCTATTTATTGTAATACAGCTTTTCATGTTTCATAGCTTCTGTACATCATGATTTGGACATATATCTTTCTTAGTCTGCAGGCTCTACCATTAAATTTGTGATACGGTTGTATACTGTGTATGCTAAAAATCCTTTATTTTTTCCTTGAGTTAAGGACAAATGAATATTCTTTAATTACACTCTATAGATAATTCCAAGTGATAATACATTTTAGCTTGCTTCATATTTGATGATGATATTCTTGTGAGTTTACAAAAAAATTTTTCCTGGAAATTTTCTTTGTTTCTTCCTTTTTAATGGCAGATCTTTTTCTTTATCATCTTGTTAATGTTGTCCAGCTTCTTCTAATTTCTTGGAATCCATTTAAGGATCCTTCTTTAAGTTTTCATGAATTCACTGGTTTCTTGGTTTCCATTGCTCTCTGGGCTCCTTAGACAGCTGCCACTTGGAGATTTTATTTCATTTTTGTATGTTCCTATTTTCTTCTATTTTGTATTTCCCATGTCATCATTTTCCTGGATCCTACTGTCATTTTACTCGAATACATAACAGGTAACTTCTTTTAGAAATGATGTGTGTGATGTAAAATACATCCGAGTCTTTGCAAAAGAGTTTACAACGTATATCCAATGCTTTAAAAATGTATATATCATTTGATACAACTAAATGTGTGGGGATTTCTTCTAAAATGAATTTAATGAAAATATTATATATAAAGACTTAATGATAAGTTCACAGTTGCAAATTCTTTGCAAGGCATTGGAGACTATATAAAAGCCCTAAAAATTCATCTTAGCAACACAGTGGGAGGTAACCAGAACACATCTATTGACACTGAATTACACTTACTATATTGTGAATGAATAAAAAGAATCACAAATCTAGATTTTAATTTTTATCATTACATGTGTATAATATAGGGTATAGACACTGTTGTGCAGAACTTTCTGTGATGAGGGTAATGTTCTACATCTGTTTTGTCCAATATAGTGTAGCCACTAGTCACTTGTGGTTATTAAGCATTTAACATGTTGTTAGTGTGACTGAGGAGCTTAATTTTTAACTTTGTTTAACTTAAATAACCACAACACCATACTGGACAGCATAGGTATAGAAAACTATTATATTCTAAGGTGTCAATGGTGATTGTTTCTAGAAGGGCATCGTTGATTATAGGTTTTCTTACTTTTTTAATTCTCATCTCTATTTTTAAAATGCAATTTATGTTAAAAACAGTACAGGAAGCTTTATTTTGAAGAAAACCATGCCTGATATATATTGTTAAATTATGAAAACCATGGCATCTAAGTCATTTAAGATTTTAATAATACATAAACTGTTCATTTCTTTCATATCAACATTTCTGCCATATTTTAGGAATAATTAAGTTTTCACAAGGGATCTGCCTCTGTCTCTTGGATCAAATTTGTGTTTTAAGGGACAGAAAATTATTTTTAATAATAGCGGCAGCAGCCAGCATTTATCAAGACTTACTGAGCGCTGGACACTGATTAACATGTACTAACTCATTTAATTGTTATGGCATATATTTGAAATATATGCAGATACTTTCTCCATCTTACGTGAAGGATCGGAGGCATGGAAAACTTAAATAGGTTGCCCCAGTTACTCAGCTAGGATATAGGGGTATGGAGACGAGAATCTGACTTTCCAACCCAGGCAGTATAAAAGCCCTATAGTCAGCATAACTCTATCCACATTCAGCAAAGAGGTTGCTGGTAAGAAGCAGGTGGAACATACAATTTAAGAAAGAAAATAAATAAAAAGGTAAAGGAGTTGAGAGTTTGTGTGCGTTTGTGATTAGAATGATTTTCCATGGAATTTAGGTGAAGAAGATGGAAAATGAGAGCAAAGCAAGGGAAAGAGGAACATGAAATGTGGTAGGAAGGGATAAAAAGTCATGTCAGTTCTGGTAGAAGAACATGTGAGCAGGAAAGATAGGAGGTGGCAGTCAGAGGGTGGGTTGTCTGAGATTTAGGAGGGGTTTCACTTATTTGCCTTAAGACTATAATAGAAGAGTATGTGGCTGGAGTAGAACAGAGGGTATGCTCACTGAGGGTTAAAGAATTGAAAGAACAAGGCTTCGGAAGGGCATCCACATGCATGAAATCACCATGATATATGATAGGAGTAGTTTCGGAGAGAGTGATTGTGAGCCAGGAACTAAAATCTTGCAGTGGTTTGTGGATGACTGCACCAAGGAAGGGGCCTGGGGCTGCAGTGTGCTGTGGTGTGATTCACTTCCATGTTCTATCGTTCCTCGTAACACCAGGTTCTGGCATGAATACCAACTGGGCCTCTTTCCTGCACCTGGTGGGGGGCTACCACAGAGACTACAACAATAAATCAGGGAGGAGTAATTGTATCTTGCAGGACAGTGGCTGAGCAGCTGACCTTGATGACCATGATTACTGTTGGGCCATGGATATGGTCCAGGAGACATGGTGGAACACATAGAAGGAATGCTGAGGGCCCAGCCTGTGTTTCTACCCTTGGCAGGGCACAGATAAATGAATTTCCATGGATAGAGGGCCATACATGGGGTGAGGAGGTTGTAGCAGGAAGAGGCTTTGGCAGGGCTGATGGGTTCAGGTATGACCAAATCACCCACACCAGGAAATTGCTTGAGGTGGCTGGAGTGAGGCATATGACAAGTGTAGTCCTCTTGGATGCTGCCCACACAGAGGAAATAAACTGGAAGGAGTATCTAAGCTCACTGTTGGCTTGTGGGATTGTTCAAGTAAGGAAGAAACAATCAGAAGAAGACCAATGAATCTCCATGGGCTAGCACAAAAATAAATAAATAAATAAATCTTTTCTTCCTCTTCTTCCTTCCTGCCTCAACTGCAGTAGAATAGGAAACTTTCTTGAAAAAAAGTTGTGACAACAGCTGAAGCCTCGTGTCCCTGCGGGCAGAATTCCAGAGCTTGGAGGAAGGAGGAAGGAGGAGAGCATTTGACCCAACACGAGACCGAAGTTTTAAAATGGTTATGAGTGACTCTTAGTAACTGAAACAAACTCTTGAGATTACAGAATCAGACTGAAATCTTGTTAGGGGAGCCTGTTCCCTGAAGGAAAAGGAGAGACTTTAACAGAAAATATTTGGTAGCGGTTTTTAGAAAGCTACGTATGCCCCCAGTTTTTACTGACTGAATATTTGTGGAGTGAATGAATAACTCAGACTCTATTACAACTCAATATTATGCACTAAAGACCTGAGACATTTGTCCGTCAATCTTTAGTGACAGGAAATTACATAGACCTGGTGGCTAGGTCCTCATCAGGTCAAGACGAAACCACTCCTCTACAAATGTGTTAGGAAATAATTATGTTGCAGGAATCAAAGTTCCAAGGAAAATTTTTAATTTAGAATCCAAGAATCTTAAGACAACTCTCCATCTGGGCTGTGAATTACACTTCTCACCTCAGAAAATACAAGCCTCAGTCACACCATGTCATGCACAGGAACAGGGTCACGTGTAATTGTGAAAATGGAGCTCTGCTAACCTCGATGGATAGAAACTATCACAAACACTTTCCAATACTTTGGTGAACTTTGACCCTGTGCATAATTGAACATTATCATAATCTCATTAGATGAGGAATGAAAGGAGCTCTTATCATAGATTTTTTTTATTTTTAAAGATTTTTATTTTATTTGACAGAGATAGCGAGAGGAGGAACACAAGCAGGGGGAGTGGGAGAGGGAGAAGCAGGCTTCCCGCCGAGCAGGGAGCCCGATGTGGGGCTCGATCCCAGGACCCTGGGATCATGACCTGAGCCGAAGGCAGATGCTTAACGACTGAGCCACCCAGGAGCCCATCTTATCATAGTTTTTTTAAGCAGAAAACTGATAACTTGTCCTACTTTTTTTCTCCTTTAGATTTTACTTTATATATGCTAAGAAAAGTAAGGATTGTAAACTTTTAATTTCAAGTCATTACAGACTTCTCAGCCTTGCAGGGAGAAAGAAAGTCTGTGATATGCATTGTGCTATGCAGTCACATCTTTCTTGCCTCTGTGGAAATGTCTGTGGCTGGCTCAGATAAAATCCTTTTATGTTGGCTACATGAATAATATGAGGTAATGATTCAAAATATATATATAAAAGAAAGCCCTGCTTAAGGGTCAGTGAGAGGAAACAAGCAATTCTCTTCTTTCTCTTCAAATTGGCACGATTTTCATTCCATATTTGGAAGGAAAAGTAGTTTAAATCTCCCACTCATACTTAAACTGATTTTTGAATTACCCCCCCTGTCCTTTTTTTGGTAGGGAGGGAAGCAATTTAGATCTTTGGACTATGAATTCTGTGAATCCCATGATTGTACCATTACTTGGAATCAGTGTTGAAGATATGAGTTAATCTTAAATGTGCTTTGTGCTGATGGCTATTTATTTAGTCTTAAATTACCATTTATCACTGTTGGCTTGTTTGCATTGGATTTTCAGCTTATTCTGATATAGAGTTCTTGGATATATTTGTATTTGAAGCAAGTTAATTATGGCAAGCATAATACTTATATTGCAGCCTAGTGTGTAAAAATCTGATTCAGGTTTTTGAAATGCACTATCTAGGAAATGACACTTAAAGTATTTTTTAGCCAGTTTGTCCAGGTGTTTTAACAGTTATGCTTGTTAATTTTTAGTAATTATGTCTCTTGTGTCTGCATATCTCTTTGAGCAGACTACTCATTTCTGGAATATAAATTGTTCTAGAAAGTTCTAAAAAAGTGGTCTAAGGACAGAGTATAAGTGAACATTATATTGCTGTGCTTTTCGGGGGAGGTTTTGATAGAATCTCATAGACCTTAGAATGCAGTGTATTTGTTTAGCTAAATTAAAGTTGCTATTTTTGTTGTCAAACGTAAACAATTCTGACTACTTTGCATTTCTCTTTTATAACCTGGTTAGTTTTATCAGTCTAATTACTTTTTTAAATTAAACTTTTTATTTTGAGATAATTGTAGATACACATGAAGTTGTAAGAAATAATACTAATTATTTTTTGCTGATGTCAGTATAGCACTGTGGGTAAGAATATGTGCTGAGTCAGAGAGACGAAGGTCTATTCAACCTGGTCTGACATGTCTTACGTATGTGATCTTGTGCAGCCTCACTGAGAGTTTCTTCATCAACTAAATGTGAAAAATAATTTAGATCTCTCAGGATGATTTTAGATGCACTCAGGGTGTAGAGTGTACCTGCCACTCCTTAAGCAGTGGTTAACAGTATCTTTAAAGTGTTGTGATGAATTATAGCTTTTTTTAAACCACAGCGTACATCTCCCACATAGCAAAACACAATGGAATGTATGCTTAGATTTATACATTTGTACATTTAAATATTTGTACATTTAATATGGGTACTCTTTGAAGAATGGATCCATTCCACTAAGAAAGCTATAATTACTTATGGAAAAACTCCACGTGTATCTTAATTATAAGAGGTATTATTTATCGGAGTATTGTTACTTGAGTACATGGTTATCTTTTCCACTGAATTATAAGTTCTGTGACTATAATGGCTAAATAGAGAAATAGTGTTTTGCACACAGTGTGTCTTCCAGAAATATTAAGGTTTTGCCAAAGTTTGTTAAGCCCCAAATCAATAGCTTCCAGAAATAGATTTGTTTTGAGCTACTGTTCTAAATGCTCAGTGTTCTAAATGCTCATCATGAATGACTTTGATTAATTATGGAGAATAATTTTCATATTCAACATTCTCTTAAGATTTCATCCACATTTGGGCTCAAGGGTGAGTATGTAAACAGATGGGTAATGCCAGTCTAAAGAGTTAGGCACAGAGAAATTTCTACTGAGATATTTCCCAACTGCACATCTCTTTCTTTTTCTTTTTAAAAAATAATACTGAATTTCAAGTGAGAAGACACTTTAAATAATGCAAAGTGGAGACAATCATAAATAACAATCGATTTAAGATGTTAAAACAGTTGTCCATTTTTTGTTTTGCTTTTTTCTAGTCTAAACCATGAGTAAAGAAAAATAATTTGCATAAAATCAGCTTGGCCTAGAGTCATGGGTAAGTGGTATAGGTGCATTGGACATCCCGAACTGAAGTATTGTGAATTCATTCATAAGATAGAAGAACATTTTAGTAAGTTCTACTGAACATTTTGTAGTTATATCCTGAGCAAATGAGCTCACAATTTAAGTGAGTTTACTTTTACTTATATTCAAATTTTATTTCACATTTTATACAGTTGCATTATTATATTTCTTCACTCTTGTTTATTAATCTTATACTTATATCTTGTCATATCTTACATTATTAGTTGGTTAATGTCCTACTCTACATGTAGAACACTAATATAAAAATAATAGCAGTGCCTAGAAGTTTATAGAAGTTAGTAGTTCTTAATACACTTTGGAACATCTTTTCATTTTGTTCTCACAATAAGTGTGGTGAGACTCAGACTATAAATATTACATTGGAAACTACGTAAGAAACTCAGGTGCCCTTTTGATTTATTGTCCAGTGCATTTGTTATCTTTCACCAATCGTTGATCATAAGTGGCTTCTATTTTTTTAAATGAGGGATACCAGACACAGTAAAGCATTGGGTTTGGTCCCAGAAATGTCAAACCTCATAAAAGATGTTTTTAAAAATATATGCATTTGCATTATTCTGTTTATTTCTCAACCTTAGTACTAGCATGTGGGTTAAGAAAGGCAGATATCACCAGTGTATCACTTGAAAAATAGACAGGGAGCTAAATGATTTACTCAGAGTTCGGCACTGCTACCGGACCTCATGACCTGTAGCTCCACATAGAGCAGTCTTTCTAGTAAACCACAGCGTCTCCACATAGGGCTTCCAACCCACCATTCGTTCACATTGTAACGATGAATATGGTGAATGAGTAACTCATATCATCATTTCCTCAGGTTAACTTGAGGGTCTGCTGCTGTGCTGTTATTCAGCCAGATGAGCATTAGTTCATTCACTACAGATCTTCCTTGACTCGCGATGGCGTTACACCCTGGTAAACCCATCATAAGTAAGATGATATCCTACATCAAAAATGCATTTAATAAACCTAATCTACCGAACCTCATAGCTTAGCCTGCCTACCTTTAACATGCTCAGAACACTTCTGTTAGCCTGCAGTTGGACGAAACCATCTCACACAAAGCCTATTTCATAATAGAGTATTAAATACCTGTGTGATTTATTGAATGCTGTGCTGAGAGTGAGAGACAATGTTTGTAAGTGTGGGTTGTTTACCTTCCTGATAGTGTCCCTGCCTGGGAGCTGCTGTGGCCACTGACCAGCCTCACAACAGAGGCTTGTACCCTGTATCACTAGCCCGGGCAAGGATCAAAATTCAAAGTTCAAAGTGCAGTTTCTATTGAATGTATATTGCTTCTGCACCATGGTAAAGTCAAAAGATCATAAGTGGACCCATTATAAGTTGGAAACCATCTGTACTTCATGGACTCATTCCATTCTTTGAAGCATTTAAGGTGTGTTAAGCACTCTACCTGCTAAGTTGATTAAATACTGTTTTTTTGTTTTGTTTTGTTTTTTGCTTTTTTTTGCCCTTGAGAAATCATCTATAATCTGGGGGAAAGAGTCACACTTCTGAATTTTAAACAAATATTAACCTAAAAGGAGACTAATTCCATAAATAAGATAGATTAATTACTTGATTCATTAATGTAACAATTAGCATTTGTGCTGGTTGGAATCATTTGCTCTCAGATAACTACCAGAGTAAACAACTTTATGTATTTATACTATTTGATAGCTAGCTTTGTTTACATGCCTGTATTAGTTTTTCTAGGACTGCCATAACAAAGTACCATACATACACTTGGGGGCTTAAACAACAGAAATGTATTTTCTCATTGTTCTGCTAGCCAAAAATCTGAGATTAAGTTGCTGGTAGGGTTGGTTTCTTTGAGACTTCTTTCCCTGGTTTGTAGATGTCTGCCTTGTCTTGAGTCTTCACATAGTCTTCAACCTCTGTGTCCTAATTTCTTCTTCATATAAGGACACCAGGAATAATGGATTAGGTCCCATCCTAATGACCTCATTTTAACTTAATTACCTCTTAAAAAGTTCTTTCTCTTCTTCTCAGTGGAGAGCCGCCTTCTCCCCTTCCTCTGCTGCTCCGCCTGCTTGTGCTCTCTCCTCTCTGTCAAATAAATAAATAAAATCTTAAAAAAATTTTTGGTTTCTAAGATTTCATAAGAGTTTACGCTATCCCTTTGTGAACTCTGTGGTATTATGGCACATAAAATTAGCTAGCCTTTTTTTTTTTTAAAGATTTTATTTATTTATTTATAGAGCACAAGCAGGGGTAGGGAGAGAGGGAAAGGGAAAAGCAGACTCCCCACTGAGCAGGGAGCCTGATGTGGGACTCGATCCCAGGACCCTGGGATCATGACCTGAGCTGAAGGCAGACACTCACCTGACTGAGCCCCCAACAGGCATCCCCAAATTATCTAGTCTTAAAATAATTTATAGACATAACAATAATTTAACCTTTGTAGTGTTACTACCAAACAGAAGCTAAATGAGAATAGACTCTTCTCAAATTTTGAATTTGTTGAGCAGTGAATGGCCCTAACTTCTGCTGCTATGTCTGATTGAAACTGTGTTTTTCTCATGTTAGTTATCCTTCCCTCTGACTTAACATCAACTTTCCTCTTCTTCTTTGGGGGCTGTGGATCAAATATATATTTATATATAGTTTACTATTATGATTCAAGGAGAGGCTTTTTGACTTCAGTTCAGAACTGTATGGATCAAAGGAGATAAATCTTTCTTCCTGCAGTGGTTTGACCTAAAGAAACTGATGATATATTTTCCTGTAAACTGAGTTTTTTAAACCTATTTTTAGAAAGGATATCCATGATAAATTTAATTAAATGCATTATTCAAATATAAATGATTAAAATATGAATAAATATGTTGTGGACCAAACCACATGATATTGCTCAGTAGCTCAAAATGAAATAGATTTTGGGAAGGATAATAAAATACACTACATAGAAAACAATATACTATGCCTCTCTCTTTTGTGTCACTTTCTTTTTTGTGATGTCTTATCTGAATACCTGAAATTTTACTTCTTATTTCAACATATTTATAATAGGTGGGACTTAAAGTCTCAAACTGTCAATGCCTCATGTGGATATTTGGTTTTTGTATTATCCATTAGCATATTAATAACATGTGACTGATTAAGAACTAGAACAGAATAAAAGAGAGCATTATGGTAGTGGAGTGTAGCACTCTGGAGAAAAAAAAAATTCTTTTTCTTTTTAAAGTAGGAAAAAGTATCAGGTTGTATTTGAAATTTACACTTTTAAAAACTACCTGAGGGTGTTATGCTGAGTGAAATAAGTCAATCAGAGAAAGACATGTATCATATGACCTCACTGATATGAGGAATTCTTAATCTCAGGAAACAAACTGAGGGTTGCTGGAGTGGTGGGGGTGGGAGGGATGGGGTGGCTGGGTGATAGACATTGGGGAGGGTATGTGCTATGGTGAGTGCTGTGAATTGTGTGAGACTGTTGAATCACAGATCTGTACCTCTGAAACAAATAATGCAATATATGTTAAGAAAAAAAAAGAAGATAGCAGGAGGGGAAGAATGAAGGGGGGAAAATCGGAGGGGGAGACGAACCATGAGAGACAATGGACTCTGAGAAACAAACTGAGGGTTCTAGAGGGGAGGGGGTTGGGGGGATGGGTTAGCCTGGTGATGGGTATTAAAGAGGGCACGTTCTGTGTGGAGCACTGGGTGTTATGCACAATGAATCATGAACACTACATTAAAAACTAATGATGTATGGTGATTAACATAACAATAAAAAATCAAAAAAAACCCCTACCTGGTTGTCTTTATTTTCCTAATTAGTATAAAATGTACTGAGTTTCTTTTGGAATGAGGGAAGAGAATGGGATCTTTAAAATAAATATATAAGTTGACACCTAACCCTTAGAACAGTTCTCAAATGGTATAAAAGGCAACTCTAAATGGTGGCCAAGGGTCAAGTGTCCACTGCCTGGGTTTAAATTAAAATTTTATCTACTGGATTTGGTTTGTTGGACACATTTATTTACACCTGGTAAACTTCAGTTTTCTTCTTACTATAATGGAATAATAGTAATTTGTAAATCATAAAGTTTTTCTAAAGATAAAATAAGATAGCAGGAAGGGAAAAATGAAGAGGGGGGAATCGGAGGGGGAGACAAACCATGAGAGACTATGGACTCAGAAACAAACTGAGGGTTCTAGAGGGGAGGGGGTGGGGGGATGGGTTAGCCTGGTGATGGGTATTAAAGAGGGCACATTCTGCGTGGAACACTGGGTGTTATATGCAATGAGTCATGGAACACTACATCAAAAACTAATGATGTAATATATGGTGATTAACATAACATAATAAAATAAAAATGTGAATATGGAGGTACTTCACTTATTTGAATCATAGCAAATGCTCTATAAATGTAACTTGCTATGATTGCTATTACAACATTTCAAAATAGAGTGAAGGGAGATGTCCCAGTATAGTGTCTCAGTAATCCAGATTCTCTTTTCTTCTAATAGATAAGTCATTTATATTTTATACAAATATTTTTGAAGAAAGTAAGTATTTTACTTTTTTTTTGAGCTGAAGAAAGTGGTAGACATGAGTTTATAGGTACATATATTTTTGAAGTCCAAACAAAGAAATTTATTATTGTAAGGCAAACTGAGGAGTTGGGAACTTTCTGTTCTGAATCTAGGATGATCTAGTCATGGAATATCCTGGACAGTATAATAATTGGGTTAATAGAGAACTACCATAAGTACAATTCATAATAAAAATAATGCCATTAATCATTATTAATATGGTTTGCATTTTTTACTATTACTGTTGATGTTATAGCTAATACTACATCATTTGGTGGTATCTTTTAAATACCAATGTGTGGGAAATGTTATACTAGGATCCATGGTCATCAAAAACATTTAAAAACTTGTAGAAACTTAGAGCTAGTGCTTCTCACTATAAGATCCCAAACCACTAGGACTGAATTATATAGGAATCATGTAAAAGTAGAAATTATGGACCCAGAGCATCTCTCTGGGGTAGGGCAGGGCAATGCATTCTTTAAAATCTCCCTGGGTCATGTTCTTGCACTCTGTTTTAGATCAATTGGTTAGTTGGTGAATTGATGGATAGACCATAAAAGGTCAAGAAGAGAAACATAACCATAATTTATTCACCATCTGTTTTGTGCCAGGACTGTGTTAGGTGTTACCTTCATTAACTTTATTTAATTCTAACCAAAGAGAGGCTGAAAGGTAGATAGTATTATTATTGCTTTTTAAATATCAGACCGAACTTAGAGGAATTACTAATATTGCAGTTAGCAATGAGTGGAGATAAATTCCAATCCTGCTGTGACTTCAAAGCACTTTTCCTTTCTGCTGGACTGTGAAGTTTCCCTGTCATGTAATTTAACACACACACACATACACACACACACGTATAAACATTCAGCAAAACATAGACAAAATAGAGGAGTTTGTCATTCATCTTCACAGGAAGAGTATACAACTATGCAATAAAGTCATTGCAAAGAGGAATCTGTCTTTGGGAAGGCATCATGAGGAAGGAGGACTGAATTGGATCTTAAAAATTGAGTGGGAAGTGGATAAGAAGAAAAAAGTAGGAAGAATCTTCTCGGTTTTTCAGCTTTAAGAAAAAAATGTATGTTGTAAAAGGTTACAAAAAATGTTACATAGAGGTTACATGTGCTCTGAAGTGTTGCTACTCAAAGTGTAGTCCACAGACCAGCAATATCAGCATAACCTCTGAGCTTGCAGAATCTGAGACCCCACTCTGGATCTGCTGAATCAGAATCTGCATTTCAGCATAATCCCTAGGTGAGTAGTGCAGACTAAAGTTTAGGAAGCCCAGCTCTGAAAGTACTGGGCTGGTGTTTCCAGAACCAAGAGTATAAATGGAGTAAGTTAGCAAATATATCTGAGCCAGATTGTGAGGTACCTGTGCTTCAAGACTAAGGCGTTTAGGGGCACCTGGGTGTCTCAGTGGGTTTAGCGTCTGCCTTCGGCTCAGGGCATGATCCCAGGGTCCTGGGATCGAGCCCCGCATCAGGCTCCCTGCTCCGCGGGAAGCCTGCTTCTCCCTCTCCCACTCCCCCTGCTTGTGTTCCCTCTCTCCCTGTGTCTCTCTCTGTCAAATAAATAAATAAAATCTTAAAAAAAAAAGACTAAAACATTAAGATTTTAATTGTCCAATAGTCAATCAAAATTCTAAAACATTTAGGATGAAAAAAGTTAAAATATAGGAAAGAAAATGCTGTTTATTGAAAAAGACCATTTAAAGGGAGCAGCAAGAATAGGAATTACTTGAACTGTGGTTCTCAAAGTGTGGTCCCAGGAGCAGCAAAAGCAGAGCACCACCACCACTTAGACCTTGTTAAAATGCAGATTCTTAGACTCCATGAAGAATCAGAATCATTCTGAATCAGAAGCTGTAGAGGTGGGATCCAGCAGTCTGTGTGTTACAGAAGTCCATCAGGTGATCTTGGTATACATTTAAGTGTGAGAACCACTGGTACAGCACTGCATGTGATATTGGTTTCTAATGAAAAGAAAAATAGTAAAATATTCTAGATATATTTTTAAGTGTTCTTAGGTACATGCATAACAAGATGGATGGGAATTTATTAGAAAGATATTGGGTAGCTCACAGAATCCATTGGATTACTAGAGAATGAGGTGAAAGAAATAAGCAGAAACCAAGGGTATCAGAGAACATGGCATTGTCAAGGTCAAGTCCTGCGTATGAACAATAGGGTGCTCTACTGGTACTGACACAGAGACTATTGCCACTGGACATGTTTTGCTGCTCCTAGCAGGGTAGTCAATTGTAATTAGGTGCCTAGTTGTTCTCTGTCCCTTCAGTTCCAAAGCCCTGGGCAGAAGTTTTTGATTGGATGAGCTGAAGCCAGATATTTAAGTCCAGATTCAGAGAATAAAGAGAGGGTCTATCTGGACACTTTTGGCTCCAACAGAGAAAAGTTCCCTAAGCTGGGATAGTAGATATGCCATAATAATTTCTGGATTTTTTTTTTTTTTTTTTTTTTGCTGTTTAGTGAATAGTTTTAAAGATTCTGAGTTTTTTTCTCCATCTTAAGATGTAATTGACAACTAAAAGTAGTATATACTTAAAGGGTGTGAATTGATGTTTTGATATCTACTATGAAATCACCACAAATCAAGCTAATGGACATAATCATCACTTCAGATATTTCCTTTTTTGTGTGGTAAGAATACTTAAGTTTTACCCTCTTCGCAAATATTAAGTATACAATACAATATTGTAACTATATTCACGTTGCTGAACATTAGATCTCTAGAACTATTCATCTTTCATAACTGAAACTTTGTACCCCTCAACCAACATCTCCCTGTCGTTTCCCCCCATTCCAGAAAAAGAAATAACAGGTATCCAAATTATAAAGGAAGAAGTAAAATTCTCTCTTTGCCAGTGACACAACCATATATCTGGAAAAACCTAAAGATTCAGCAAAACAAACAACAACAACAAAAAAACCCCTATCAATAATAAAAAAAATCAGTAAAGTTGTAGGATACAAAATCTACATAGAAAAATCAGTAATGTTGCTATACACAAACAATACACTGTCTGAAAAGGAAATTTAGAAAACAATTCCATTTACAGTAGCAACAAAAAGAATAAAATACTTAGGAATAAGCTTAACCAAAGAGGTGAAAGGCTTATACTGATGGTTTTAATGATGGGTCTTTGAATCAGCTCTTTATACCAGTGCTGTCAAACAGAAATACACCACAAGTTATATGTATTTTAAGTTTTATGGTAACCACATTTAAAAAAAAAAGTAAAAAGAGGTGGGAAAATGTTAACGATTTATTTATGTATGTCCAAAAATTTTTGCAACATATCAATATAAAAATTATTGAGATACATAGGATATACATATATTTCTTATTGTGTCTTTGAAATTATGTGAGTGTCTTGCACTTAACAGCTCATCTCAGTTTGGACTAGTCATATTTCAAGCTCCCAAAATCTACTTAGAGCTAATTGCTACTATTAGACATAGACACTTTAGATTATTTGGTATCTTCACTTGTGATATGAAATACTCAGGAGACTCCTCAGACAGAGGTCTCTTGAACAAGTTTTTTTACAAAAACATTTAGAGCATATGACTAACCTAACACAGTGAAGACATTTTTGCCAGGCTAGGGTATTGTATCCTGTATTCTTTGTTGGTGAACTAACGTCATTCATGGAAAATCACCATGGAAAATACTGGACCATCAGTAGTTCGGCACTGCTGCTTTTTTTCCTTTCTTGCTTAAAAATCTCCAGCAGCCCTCTGTTACATATACGTTAAAATCTATCCTCCTACAGAGATCTGTTCTTTAGGTAGTTGCCATTGGATTCTGTCAAAAAGTATTTCAGAAATGATGGGATAGATGTACTTTTCTAAAGGATTTATTCAAGTAGAAGGAAGGGGAAATAATTCTAGATGCAGGGAGGAGTCTGGAGACTCAGATTATCATAAAGTTTGCAGGTAAATAAGCAGCAGAATTTGATTGTGGGTTTATAGGACATGTTAAAGCCAGTGGGAGGGCTGAGGTTTTAACCTAGGTGACTGGTAAAATGAAATTATCATTGGTAGTAATTCATTAAATCTTTTAACTCATTCATTAATTCAACAAAGTTTTATGAAGTGTTTACTATGTACTTGGCACTATTCTAGAAGCTGGAGATACTATCATAATTAATAGTAATACCTCAAATGTATGGAGCACTTACTGTGTGTTTGAAATTGATTTATGTACTTTACACAAAACAGTATTGTTTTAAGGATTATAGTATACACCATACTTTAGGAGATAGTAAATGATAATTGGAAGAGCTCAGAGTATAACTTAGTTTGATTCCATTGGCAGTTATGAATTTGGTACCCATAACCACACTTTACAGCCTCTAAAAGATGTGCTTGTAACGGTATTATATTGATTTCCATGGGAATGCCTCCTAAAATGAATAGAGAAAGAATGGAGGAGAAAGAACAGAATGCCACTTTGCTACTCAGATAATGAATATGTATTTGGGGCTCGGTGGCGCATCCAAGTCTTGCTTAGCACAACAATTGAACATAGGGGATCGACTTCTGGAGAGATCACAGGAGGATTTGTAGATTTGTTGATCAGTACACTTTTATCTATAAAAGGCCATATAGCAAATATTTTGTGGTTTCTGGGCTATGCAGTTTCTATTGCAACTACTCAACTCTGTCCCTGTAGCATATCATATATGGGTTGTGATTGTGTTCCAAAACGTGTGTATTTACACAAGTAGGTGGCAGGCCACATTTGGCTTATAGACTCTTAATTTGTGGATTCTGATATAGATAAAAGTATTATTATATCATGGAGTTTGAAATCAGTAATCATGAGATATAATTTCCTCATTTTTGTAGATGATGAGAAAACAGAAGTGTAAAGAGAGCCAGAGATTTTCAAAATCATTGATACTGCTAGAACTAGAATAAAAAGACATGTTTCCTTGATTTTTATTCTAGGTCTCTAACCCCCATACTTTGATACTCTGTTTTGAAAGATGTCAATTGTCACTTAGATGCTGCTGGAGTTATTCTACATGAAAGGCCATGACCTGGACCTGCCATTGACTTGGTAACATGGAAGAAATAGATCATGAAAGAGAAATACATCATGGTTGCACAGCAGTGAATTCCCTTATGTAATAGTAGGTAGCTATTAAGGCTGATAATGGCTCCTTCCCTAGCTCAAAAATATAAAGACTGTGGCTCTGGACTCCTTTATCCTGGTGGGTCCCTCATTCCATGTGGGTGTAATTAATCTATCATTTGGTAGCATATTTGTATGCATCTAGAGAGACACTAAGGAAGGCGTGTCCTATTATGCCCTTGTATCTGTATCTTTTGTCCTATTCATGCTGTGCTTTTTTTTTTTTTTTTTTGGTAGAAAACAAAAGAAAATTTGTATGGGTGTCAGTTGACATTCATTCCAATTTTAGAAACATTTGTTTTCAAGGTAGCCATTTAACACACAAGCTTATAATTTATATTTAATTAAAATCGATCTTTCATAAGAATAATTTTGAGATAAGCAGAATTCTGAATATCTCCCCAAAGAGGTAGTGTTCTATCTCCATTCATAGATATTTAATATAGTTTCATTTTTAAATGAAATTTTTAATTGATTTCTTGAAGATGGCTGAGTTTTATGAAGCAGAGTGGGGAATGAGTATTAGTACATAGCTGATGACTCAACTCTGTGAAATGTTCACGGAAAGTAGGAGACAGGAGAGAGAACAACAAATGGTATAGAGAGGAGCTCAGAGAGCTGGGTAGAGAAACCGAATAACTCAGAGAGCCAGAGATTCAGGGGGAAAGAGTGGGGGGAAGAGAGTGAATGTTGAACGGTATCAGAACCTGCAGAAACTTATCACTAGACTTGGTATTTCAAGGTGATTAGTGACATTTTTAATGATGTTGCAATATGCTGAGGCCAGAAACCAGTGCACAGATGTCTAAGTAGCAAGCAAATAAAGCAGGTGAGCATTAATTTCAGAAACTTGGGCAGCTAAAATGGATTATGGAAGAGTACTGTGGATCGAACCAACGAACAGGTTGGTTCGTTGTTTTGAGAAGGAAGCTTTTGTTTATATCTGAACACTAAATGGAAGGGGCTAGTAGAAAAGTGATATATTAATACCTAGCCGTTATTGGATATGTTGAGGGTTTTCAGCTCAAATGTCAATACTGAATATGTACTTTATTCCATGTCTTTCATCTCTAATAGGGTAGAGATAGGGTTTATGAATTTTTAGGTATTCAGCACCTAACATGGTATATGGCACATAGTATGTGATAAATATTAGTTAAACTAAAAAGATGCCTCACTGTTTATAAAGAAAACGAGAGAATGATATGATGGATAAAAATGAGCTATATCAATATATCCATGAGTAATTTTCAAATTTCCTAGCTACATACTTGGGCAACTTCAGTTTCCTTAATTGTGTTGTGGTATTGTGCTTTTAGGGTATTTAGTTATTGGGCTTCAGCAAAAATTACAAAACTTTATACATGATGGAAAACAAAACTAAAAAGGATAGTTTCTGAGCAAAGTAGAATGCAGGGAGCACATACTTTTTAATTTTTTAATTAAAAAAATGTTGATTTATTTGTCAGGAGAGAATGGCAATGCAGAGGGAGAAGCAGGCTCCCTGCTGAACAAGGAGCCTGAGGCAGGACTTGATCCCGGGACCCTGGGATCATGACCTGAGCCGAAGGCGGACGCTTAACCAACTGAACAGCCCAGACATCCTTTTTTTTTATTTTTTAAAAATATTTATTTGTTTGTTTTAGAAAGAGAGCACGAGCAAGGGGAAGGGCAGAGGGAGAAGGGGACAGAGAGAGAGAGAAGCAGACTCTGCGCTGAGCCCCATGTGGGGCTTGATCCCATGACCCCCAGATCAGGACCTGAGCCGAAACCAAGAGCCAATGCTTAACTGACTGACCCACCCAGGTGCCCCAGGAGCACGTACTTTAAAACACATGTAGAAATATAATGTGCATTCATGTATGTGTGTGTACATATTTATAAGGTATGGAGAAATGTTTAGATCTACATGCGTATCTAAACATTGACAATGTTTTCCTTTTCTAAAAAGCCCAAAAAACATTGTTTTGTTGCACATTGTCTTTACCTTCTTTTTTATTGGATTTTAGTGAATTTCAGGTCTAAAACTCCTGTTATATTCCATGCTCTGAAAACAGCTCACAAAGTAGAGAGAGAGGATAAGCAACTACAGCCATTTATATTAAATTTACTCCTGAGCCAGCACCAATTTCCATTCACCATATATTGATATTTCTGTAATTTCTGCTTATCCATTGTGAACATCACACATTTCACATGTCTTTCCTACAGTGCACTCTACATGTATACAGACCATGGATTATTAAACTCTTCATGGAATTCTATGTTATCAAAATTAAGATATTTTCTCTCATATGTTTATGTCTCTCTTTGAATTACTAAACCAGAAATTCAGAGAGAAATCATATATTCACCAAAGCTTTTCTCAGAAAGTAGAATTTTCCCAATAAATAATTGTAATCATGTGTTATGCTTGTGAAAGGTTAATTATGTACTAAGTGGAAATTCTTAAAATAATTAACAGACACCTGCTGCAGTTCTCTTAGATATTAACGGTCACCTTCCTTCTACCTACTTTTCATGTTTCTCAACTTATTAGAAAAATATTTCAACCAAATGAGAAGTTTCTGTGCTTTCAACATAATATTAAAGGCTCTGAAACAAATTATGTGTAGTTGAGACAAAATTCCTACCCTGGGGGAACTTCAACTCTGGTTGGGAAATAGGCTGTGTCTTTTCTTTGTTCAGTTAGCTTGCTGTATAACAAGTTTTTGGAAAGCCAAAGGACCCACTCTCTTTACTATCTATGTGGTCAGCTGCCTTCCAGTTGATGAATAACTAGATGAAAAACCACAGTGATAACTCTGTTCATTTCCAGGTCTTTTCTCTCACTTTGTAGATAAAAAACTAATGTGGTGCCATTCCTCTCATGCCCTTTTGAAATGTTATGAATCCCTATGAATAGAAAAGGAAAAGGAAAAAAATGGTAGAGAAATACAAGTTTTTAATTATTTCTGCTATTTAATTTCCATTAGTGTTGGTCTCATCCTAAAATCAACAAGCATTTCTTTTTTTTTTTTCTGGGCTCTAATCTTGCTATATTTTTCTTTTTTTTTAATTTAATTTTATTTAAATTCAATTAACATATAGTGTGTTATTAGTTTCAGAAGCAGAGTTTAGTGATTCATCAGTTGCATATAACGCCCAGTGCTCATTACATCACGTGCCCTCCTTAATGCCCATCACCCAGTTACCCCATCTTCCCCCACCTCCCCTCTAGCAACCCTCAGTTTGTTTCCTGAGATTAAGAGTCTCATAGTTTGTCTCCCTCTCTGATCTCATCTTATTTTTTTCCCTCCCTTCCCCTATGATCCTCTGTTTTGTTTTTTAAATTCCATATATGAATGAAATCATAATTGTCTTTCTCTGATTGACTTAGTTCACTTAGCATAATATCCTCTAGTTCCATTGCAAACAGTAAGATTTCATTTTTTTGATGACTGAGTAGTATTCCATTGTATGTATATGTATGTATGTATATATGTGTGTGTGTATATATATATATGGATAGATTATATATATATTATATATACACACACACCACATCTTCTTTATCCATTCATTTGTTGATGGACATCTAGGCTCTTTAGTTTGGCTATTGTGGACATTGCTGCTATAAACATTGGGGTGCAGGTGCCCCTTCGGATCACTATGTTTGTATCCTTCGGGTAAATACCTAGTAGTGCAATTGCTGGGTCTTAGGGTAGCTTTATTTTTAACTTTTCGAGGAACCTCCATACTGTTTTCCAGAGTGGCTGCACCAGCTGTGCAAAAGGCTTCCCCTTTCTCTGCATCCTTGCCAACATTTCAACAAGCATTTCTAAAGTCCTGTTAAGTCTGTCCATGTGTCTGTAACCATTGAGTTAATTGGTCATTTTGGGTAAGTTGTAATACCAAGTGAGCATCTTAACTATATTTGTTTTGATAAAATGTGGAACTATCCATTCTTATAATGAGTATACAGATTTGGAAAAAATGTCATGGGAAAAGTTAGGCTTTATTTCCAAATGTTGAATGATTCATAAAACATAATTAGAATGATTTACAAAGTGTTACTAGCTGTATAATTCTTAATGACTTTCCACTCTTCAGCAAATAAATGAATGGGCTTTTAAGACTCTTGAATTATTGTACATAAAAAAAAGCTGCAAGAGGTATGCATTAATGGTACATAATATATCCCTTCCCCACTGACACTATAGTTTTTCCTTAGGAAAAAATAAAGCCCTTTGCACAGTGGTTTCAAGGATGTCACTCACTACCATTATGTCTGTAATAAACGATTTTAGCACAGGTGGCATTTCCCTTGAGCACTCTGGTCCTAACATATTAAAGCTTAGTGTTTCAAGATTACTAAACCATATTATGTTAAAGTGTGGTATAAAATGTGGCTGTTTTTAGTAATGCTATAATAAAATAGGTTTTTTTAAAGATTTTATTTATTTATTTGACAGAGAGAGACACAGCAAGAGAGGGAACACAAGCAGAGGGAGTGGAAGAGGGAGAAGCAGGCTTCCTGCTGAGCAGGGAGCCCAATGTGGGGCTCGATTCCAGGACCCTGGGATCATGACCTGAGTCAAATGTGGACGCTTAATGACTGAGCCACCCAGCTGCCCCAGTTTTTTTTTTTTTAATAAAGGGAATAATGCAGGAACAATTTTGGTCTAATTTGGTATTTAATTTTACTAGTTGTAAATATGAACATTTGATGTGTAGTATAATACTTGATAATATACTCTGGAAAATAGCCATCATATGTGACAAGATAAAAATGCATAATTTCTCCCATAGGTCACCAGCCTAACTTTTGAAAATAACAACTTGGATTTCTTCAAAAAGTCACATGGAGTATATAAATAACCTGTGTGTAATTAAGACCAAAAAAAAAAAAAAACAACTCAGAAGGCACACACTAATTTAGAGTTAGTGCTGAATAAGTCAGTTTCATAAACTATTTCTGATACAGTTGAATGGTTTTTGAGTTCTAACAAAAAAAACAAAATTAGGTTTTGCTATTATGCAACTTTCAATACTCCTTTAGTTATTACCCTTGGAAGACAACTCTAAATATTTCACTTGAAGTTCCATAATATATTACAGTGAACATATTATATCTTTGTTTATATGTTGAAAATTTGTGGATTTTACTTTAATCCTTACTATATCTTTCTACTTCAAGTCAACAATTTTACCTGGTAAGGCTTACCCAATGAGGAGACAGACATGTTATCTGGGTTTCTTTGTAGGTAGGGTTTAGTTATAAACATTCATATTTCTTAATTTAATCTATATCAGTAATTTAATGTATTTAATCTATAACAGCAGTACTGGATAGTTTTTAAAATATAATTGATTTTTTTTAGTGGACTTAGAATTCTGAGCACATGTACATTTTAGAAAATTCGGAAAAAACCAAAGTAAAAATAAATCATCCAAAAACTCACCATCCAGAGATACTTAGTATTTTTGTTTTAGCAGACAACGCAAATATTACTACATTTTAAGCAAAAATCTTGAAAAGAGATCTTATACACATTTATGTAATGCTATTTAATAAAGGTTCACAAATTAACAATTTTAAGTCTTATTTTAATTGGCAAAGAAATACGTTTACTAGAAATCTGGAAAATAAAAGTAGAAGAAAAAACTTCAGAAATAATTGTGACAGACCTTTTGGTTAATTTCCTGTGGTTTTACTTCTACACATATGCTTATATATGTCAATACCCTCCAGGCAATGACCAACAAGAACACACCTTGTGGTTGAACAACTTGAGTTTACCACCCATTTTGGTGAGGAAGAATATGTTACATGGGGACTGTTGAGTAAGATAGTATTAGGATTCTATTATTTAGGTTTGGGTTGGGTGATTTGGAGGAGGGTTTATGGAATTGAGGCTTTGCTTTAGATTAGATGCTGTTAGGAAGCAGGGCTAATGCTGTGGTTATGTTAATAAACCTATCTAGGAAAAGGGAAGACTAGATTGAGACTGATGTTATTGGTGAAGAAGCATTAGTCGCTCACATTAGCCTAGATAGTGGAATCTTTAGTCATTTTTGTGGTTTGACAATGTTCATGATTTGTCTGTGTTCAGGCATTGCAGAATGATCTTATTTTTGTCTGGAACCATATGATCATAAAGATCATCAGCCTTATCTGATGTTGATATCCTGTGGAATTCTTTATGTTCAGCAGGAGAACAAGAACTATCTGTGAAGTCCGGGCCAACTCATGACAACACCAAGACTTTTTTTGCCCCTGGATCACAGGAGCTGCTTTTCTCTTTCTCATATATTGTCATATTTTATATTCAATATAAAAAATAATACTCTATGAAAGCAATAAACTCATTCCATTCATTGTTTATTTGCTTTCTAGCAGTTTTATTATAATATGCACCCATGGGGCTTTTCTTTGTAATTCTTAGTGTTCATAGTATGACCTGAATCTATGGCTTAATGTAGTTTATAAATTTTGGAAAATTATTAGTATTTCTTCAAATATTGCTTCTGCTCTATCACAACTTTCTTTTTTTAAAATTTTTTTATTATCATGTTAATCACCATACATTACATCATTAGTTTTTGATGTAGTGTTCCATGATTCATTGTTTGCGTATAACACCCAGTACTCCATTCAGTGTGTGCCCTCTTTAATACCCATCACCAGGCTAACCCGTCCCTCCACCCCCCTCCCCTCTAGAACCCTCAGTTTGTTTCTCAGAGTCCATATTCTTTCATGGTTCGTCTCCCCCTCCCATTTCCCCCCCTTCATTCTTCCCTTCCTGCTGTGTATCATATGACCTCACTGATATGAGAAATTCTTAATCTCAGGAAACAAACTGAGGGTTGATGGAGTGGTGAGGGGTGGGAGGGATGGGTGGCTGGGTGATAGACATTGGGGAGGGTGTGTGCTAGGGTGAGCGCTGTGAATTGTGTAAGACTGTTGAATCACAGACCTGTACCTCTGAAACAAATAATACATTATATGTTAAAAAAAAAAAGACAACTTTCTTTTTAAAGATTTATTTATTTATTTTAGAGAGATAGCAAGCATGATAGTGGGGGGAGGGGCAGAGGGAATGAGAGAGGAGCCTCAAGCAGACTCCCTGCTGAGCATGGAGACGGACACAGAACTCAATTCCAGGACCCTGAGATCATGACCTGAGCTGAAATCAGGAGTCAGGTGCTCAACCAACTGAGCTACCCAAGCTCCCCTCTATTACGACTTTCTTACTTAGATTCCAATTATGCATTTATTAGACCCATTTACTGTATTTCATGTATTTCTTACTCTTTTTTAAAACAGAATGATGTAAGTTTTAAATCTGATCATTACAGATTTAATTAAATCGCTAATGTTTCTTTTTAAGCAGAATTTTGGAAAAATTAAGTGGATCAGTAGTGCTTCTGAAATAATTCCTAGCAAGTACAGAAGGCGACATAATTTCACTGCCTATAGCTGATACAAATTTTATTCTCTATTTATTTAACAAATACACATGCCCATACTATGTATCCAGCACTATTCTAGTGTCAGGTATGCATTTACATAGACACAAATCCCTCCTTGTGTGGAGTGCATGTCATAATGGAAAGAAGCTCATGGGCTAGCTAGGAGAACCAGAATGAGAGGGAAAGTGTGAAGAGAAGTGGCTGATGAGAAACTGAGACATTTTATCAGCTGACCTGGTAAATTACCAGGTAGCAGAGGAGGAGTCCTGAAATATCATTTATAAGACTTGAATTTCAACTAAGAATCCCAGGGACGGAGACAAGCTCAAAAACTGTTATAAAAGGAGGGAATAAGAGTAAAGGCATTAATAAAATAAATTACCTAAATGATCCTCAAATCTAAATTCTAAAATAGTTGAATAATTTTAACTTTAAGAAAGACAGTAAAGACAAAAACAAAAGAGAAAGAGAAAAACAACTCTCAAATTTAGTACCTAAATTCACTCTAGATAAAAGTGATGTTATGGAACAGTCTGACAAAGATTTTAAGTAAACATTTTGAATGCTCAAATGGATAAGTGCAGGCTTAATTTTGCTTGAAAATTAAAAAAGAATATGAAGTAAAAGGCAGAAATGATAAGAGAATAGTTCTTGTAAAGTTGAATCAATTAGAAATTTTGGAAATAAAACATACCGTCATTGACATAAAAGCTCAACAGATTGGATAAATACAAGATTAAGCTCAGTTTAAAGGTCAATCAGTTAGTTTGCCACCCAGATAGGGGGACAAAGATATAAAAGAGTAGTTAAGCAATACAGAGAATAGTTTGAGGGGTTATAACATATGCTGACCTATATGGTAGCTATTGGGTATAAGGGACAAGTAAAAAATTGAAAAGTGGCTAGTCCCAATTGCTCTGTGCTGTAAGTATAAAATACACAGCAGATTATAGGGACTTGGTTCAAAAGAAGAGTGTGAGATATCTCTAATAATTTTTATATTGATCTTTAATAATTTTATGTTGATTTATATTGATATATGGTAATATTTTGGATATATTGAGTTAAATAACAAATATTAAAATTAGTATTTTTTTTAATTTTTAAAGTGACTACATAAAATTTTAAGTTATGTATGTAGCTTGCATTACATTTCTGGTGGGCATTGGTGGTCTATATAGTATTTACTCTTATGCAGGATTTCCTGGAAACAATATAGAGGAAATGGTGGAGAAAAAATATTTGAACAGATATTAGTGAAATTTCTACAATTAAAAAAAAGGAATTACAGTCACATGGTACAGTAGGCAATGTTCAGGATAAATAAAGACATATTCAGAAAGTTTGCAATGAAGTTGAAGAAACTCAAGTATAAAAAGAATAATTTTTTAAAATTTGTGGATTGTACCAATGGGTTACCTCTGAAAAACAGTTGGGTCAATAGTAGACTCTTCTGGAGGCCACAGAAAATGGAGTAACATGTAAAAATTGATGAGCAAAAATAAATGATAATCTAAAAACATTGTGCCAAAATAGATATTCAAGTATAAGGAAAAAAGAAAAGGAAAAAAATATATTTTCAAATAAATAACATGTAGTTAGTTTACCATCCATAAGTCCTCACTTAAAAGATTTCTGGAGGAATGTATATCAGCAAGGATAGTGGACCGGGGGAGCCATGGGATACAAGTCTTGAGTTAGAAAATATTGGTAACATTAACTCTTTTGTAGTAACTTTTTGCTTGTTTCATAACAGGTAAAGTAATAAAATGGGTCAGGCAAATGTTCATTGATAAGTTAAGAGTATAGAAATATTCATAGTCAAGAATATGAATTATGAACTTAATGGTAATCCTAAAAAATAGAAATATAATGCATAGTTTCCAAAATAGATAAAAAGAAAAAAAGATTCCATAAAAATGTAATCCTATTGAATTGTCAACAGGAGTGTGACGTGAAGGAGGAAAAGAGTCAAGGAGGGGGAGAAGAGGTAGGGGAGTTAGTATGTAAAAAACAAAAGAACATTTTTTTCTTTCAAATAATTTTTATTGTTATGTTAATCACCATACATTACATCATTAGTCTTTGATGTAGTGTTCCATGATTCATTGCAAAAGAACATTTTTTAAAAAGATTTTATTTGAGAGAGAGAGTGAGTGAGAGAGAGAGCACATGAGCAGCAGCCGAGGGAGAGGGAGGTGCAGGCTCCCCACTGAGCAGGGAGCCTGATGCAGGGCTCCATCCCAGGACCCAGGGATCATGACCTGAGCCGAAGACAGACGCTTAATGACTGAGCCACCCAGGCACTCCAAGAACTTTTCTTTTTAAGCCCAAATGGATCAGTAATCACATCATATGTAAGTTGATAAAACACTGATTAAAAGTCCGAAATTATCAGATGAAAAGAAACATAACCTAAATAGAAGGCATTTGTAAAATATGTAGATAATACAAAACAAAAATAAAAAGGAAGAGAAAAATGTTCAGAGGAGTGCTTACCGCATACTAGGAATTCAATAAATGTTACTTATTTCACAATTTTCTTCCAGATCTGTTTTTGTGTTAAAATTATCAGATTCTTTATTGTATACCTCAAAGTGTTGAACAGAGACAAAACGAAGAGAAATGCTTTAAGAAATAGCAATCTTCTTCTCTGTACAGGGTCAATATTTACAAAGTGTAGGGACAAAGGTGATAAATCACTGAATTGAATCACTGAAATCACTGAAAAGGAGAAGTTCCTTTTCCCTGGCCTGGAGCTCAGTTTAAATACACAGCGGATCTTTTCATCTGCCAAACAGTACGCAGTCTGCCACCAGGCGAGCAAAATAAGAAAATACGGTACTACCGGCTCTGTGGAGATCTTAGTCTGGGGAGAAAATTCTTAACTGAGTAGATGGACCCAGTTGGTTCATGTGAACCTTCAGGAAATCTTTAGACTCTCTGAAATGATAGACAAAAATCTGGCTTTATGCATTTTGTCACTGTGATAGGTCAATAACTTTCATCACATTCAGGAAGAGTTGATATCTCCACAGAATTTAATACCACCACTCTAGGATCTGTTAGCTAATGTGTGCCCATGAAGTTAAAAGAAGAAACAGGAAGGCAAGCTTTCACATTTTTTATTTTTTTACTTATGATTTAACTTAGGAAATTAGATTTCTCATTTTACAGTAATTGTCATCTGAGAGACACTTTTCTCCCCGCTCTCTTTGGGCATAAAGTAGTTCTTACATTATTCAACTTGTAAGGTTTAACGCTCCTGACAACCAGTTTTCAAATTGACTTTTGTGGCCCATTCTCAATTATACTTGCAAATTAGTAAGGGTGGTTGAGTGATAAAAAGAAACCCTTGGATAATCTCCAAACCTCATTTTAGCCAATAATTTCTTCATTTTTCTCAGTCATTTTTTTTTTACAAGAACTTCTTAAAATAGGTTTAAAAAATAAGTCATTTGGATTTTACTTCCATTTACTGTCCCTCTCTCCCCTCTAGCAAGGATGTTAATGACCCATAGCAAAAGATCTGGAACCTTGTAAATGGCCAAGGAATTTAAACAGAAGGTAATTTCCTATTTTCTGGCACCCCAGCTGCTTTTATCAACTTGCTTTCAGCCTAATGATAAATATAGACATAGGTGTGAATAAATAATATATTTCATGTGTTATGTTCTCATAAGCTTGCTTATTTTCTTGGGCAAAACCAGGATAAAAGTTCACATAATAAAAATGTGTAATTCATTAGCATTTTAAGATTTATGTAAAAATATGTAATTTATTTTTTATGTAATATGTGGTTGCTTTTATAATAAGCAAAAACCTCGATTCTGTGGTATTTAGTAACCAAGCCACCCTAGATATAGCTCTGAGATCAGCTCATCCTGTTGAGTTTAATTTTTGGTAATAATTTTATATTATTTTTAGAGTATAATACAATTTGTTACAAGCAGAGTATCTTTTAGTGAGGACTCTACCTAAATTTACGCTACCTCAATTTAAATTGCAGCTTTACTGCTACTCATAATTAGAGTGACCTTGGGCAGTTGACTTTTCTAAGCCTCAGTTTTCCAGTCTCTGGAGTAGGTATTGATATCATTATTATCATCATTGTGGCTTACAGGGTCATTGCAAGGACAGAATGAGATAATTCATGTAACATGATTAACACAGGCCCATTTTCAAGGAAGGAATACTTAATAAAAGAGTACTTTTTCTCTTATATATTCAAGTAACATCAGTCCTTTTTTCTACTTTAGCATAGCAAATAGAATACTTTATCAGTTTCCTCTTCTCAAAAATTTCTGAGTGTTACTAAAGAATGTTTTCTTGATGCTATAAAGCAATTACTTACAAACCAGGAAAAAAATCCCACAAGCAAAATACTGAGTGAACAGAGCCAAATACAGAGAACTACATACAATCTGATTCCATTTACCTCTTGCATAGGGCAGGTAGTGATTGTAAGGCAGCAGAAGGGAAACTTCTGAGGTACTAGGAATATTCCTTTTCTTGAACTGGGTGCTCCTAAGACAAATGTATTTAGTTTGGGAAAATTTATTAAGCTGAAAACTTTTATTTTTAATTTTTTTTTTTTTTTTTTTAGAGAGAGAGAGAGTGCACACTAAGTGGGGGGAGGGGCAGAGGGAGAGGGAGAGACAATCCTCAAGCAGACTCCCCACTGAGCACAGAGCCCAACACAGAGCTCCATCCCAGGACGTTGAGATCATGACCTGAGCCAAAATCAAGAGTTAGACTTTCAACCAACTGAGCCACCCAGGCGCCCATAGCTGAAAACTTTGGAGCAATACACTTCCAAAGGTAGATTTATTCATTAAAGCTTTTTTTTTTATTTTAATTTTTTTTTTTTTAGATTTTATTTATTTATTTGAGAGAGAGAGACAGAGAGACCACAAGTGGGGAGGAGAGGGAGAAGCAGTCTCCCCACAGAGCAAGGAGCCTGATGTGGGACTCGATCCGAGGACCCCGGGATCATGACCTGAGCCGAAGGCAGACCCTTAACCGACTGAGCTACCCAGGCGCCCTCACTAAAAAAATTTAAGTGCTTTTTTGGAAAACACCAGTCCATCTAGGTTTTACTTGTCCTACCTTTTGACTATTCCACCTGATGCTGATGCTCCATTGTTGACTGAATTCTTCTTGACTTGTTACGTTGCCTCTACTTTCCCTGTGTCTAGCTTGTCCTGTACATGGGTTCAGATCTCTCCCTTTAGTCCTAAAGCATAGAGTAGAACACACTGACAAAACTTTCCTCATGCTGTGCATGGGGAATAACAGAAAAGAGTTGAACCAGTGCAGCAAATGCCATGCAGAAATGCATGGCCAGAACCCTCTGCATGAGTTCTTGGCTGGCTCTCAGTAAGTCCCTTGGAGTGACAATGCGTTGTGGCCCAGACACCCCTCCTCCATATCCCCCAACTGCAGGAGTTTGACATTGCGCTCTCTTCTCTAGCCAGCATTCTGGATCCCCATATTCCTCTGTGCCTTGGGGAAAGGGGTTTCCCCTTCATCTGAGACTCAGGTCTATTCCAAAGTCAGGAATTTTGACCACAGTGGACACACCCTATTACATAAATAGGGCACAATAAAGTGTAAGTATCCTTGTCCCTTGTCAGGTAATGAATGGAGATAAGACTCAAGTGCATATTCAGAGAAGCGCAATTGAACGACATACTTTATTATTTTTTTTTAAAGTTTTATTTATTTATTTGACAGAGACAAAACACAGCAGGGGAAGTGGGAAAGCCAGACAAAACACAGCAGGGGCTCCCCGCCCGGGGATCATGACCTGATCTGAAGGCAGATTAATGACTGAGCCACCCAGGCGCCTCTGAAGCACATACTTGAGGAACTAACTGGACGGAAAAACAAGGGAGGGCAAGAAGGGGAAAGGACCTACCTTTTCAGCTGGAACTGGAGACCACCTAAGGGAGAGGGAGCCAGGTGTGTCCAGATTCTCCACGAAAAGGGGGAATTATTGAACTCCTATGAGGTGTGGTGTTTTGGGGAAAGAGATGCATGATGATCGTTAGGAAATTTTGCCTTGTGTGCCCTCTGCGCCACCTCTCTGGAACATTCTCAGTTAAGAACTTCTGGGCCTTTAGAGAAAAATGTGATTTATTTTGTTCCTTCATGATACTAGGTAAGTGTTGAGAGGGCAAGATGGCCCAGTGTAATCAGATTACATTAAATGTATCAATACACAAAGATGTATTGCACAGTTTTCCAGAACTTATCGTTTAGGGATAGTTTTTTTTTTTTTTTTTACTTTATTGTATAACTGAGTGATCAATTCAAGAGCTTGTCTCTCTCCCCACTAAATAAGAACAAAGGTACATTTAACCACTGTCAGTACTTCTAGCCATATTTAAAAGTGCTGAAACTAGAGTTTCAAATTAGTTTATTTTTCATCCCAAATTTAAAAAATTCCTGGAACAGTTTTCTAACACAACTCAAGGCCAAAACACCTGGACCTCCTTTCCTTCAGAATTTGTTAGAGTAATAATCATAACCTACATTCATATAGCACTCTGTGACATGCACTGTACTAAGAACTTTACATTTTCATTTATTTAATCTCTACAACAGAACTATGAAGTGGCTACTCTTGTAATTCTGATCTCCATTTTACTAAGGAAGAAACTGATGCACAGAGAGGTTAAGTGACTTGCTTAAGGTCACACAGCTGGTAGTGGTAGAGCTGAGATTCGAGCTCAGATAGCTTGTCTGCTCTATGATCTCACTGTTTGATTGTCTCTAAGGAGACCACTTTGTCAGTTTCATATCCAGCATAGATAGTGACAATAAGTCAAAGAGGAGGCAGGATTAAAGGTCACACTTGTGAGTGGAGGTCAGGGTGTGAAGGGGGCAGTAAAAGATCTCTTTCCAAATTGTTCTTGTTTTATTTTATATTTCCTTTTCCAGTTTGTACTTTAGAATTGTCAAACTGCATTAAAAAAAAGCTATTGAAATTTTGATTGGGGTTGTACTGAATATATAGATAATTTGGGAAGAACTGAAAGTTTTAGGATACTGAGACTACTATAGAATCATGAAATACTTTTCCATTTTATTTCTTCTTTTAGTCAGCAAATGTGTGTATTTTTTCATCTTAGTTGTACTCATTTTTATAATTTATTTCTGGTTTTATTTGTGTTACTACTGTGAATGGACTTCCATCGTATTATAAATCCTATTTTGGGTATATAGAAGAGTCATTAAATTCTGTGTATTTATTTCACATATGGACACCTTACTGAAATACCTTAATAGTTCTAGACTGTTGGGGGGATGATTCATATTCATCACTTAACACATTACCTGGCTCACTGTAAGTACATAATAAAGGTTACCTATTATTTTTTATTAGCAAACAGATTCAATGTATTATTTTACAAGTGATTTTGTGTCTATATCTATAAATAAGATTGTTTGTAGAATTTTTGTGTTAACTTTGCTTGTGTTAAAATTTTTTAATCATCTTTAAGAATGAATCAGTATTAAGTACTCCCATGGTTAGAAATTTAGCCATCTTTAGGTAAATTCCACAGTCTCCCCCTTTTGCCTCCCAATTTTGTATTCTTGAGATTTCAAGTCTAGATGGTTGTTATAACTAAATATGTAAGCATTATAAGTCATCAGCTGGTGATCACAAGCAAGGTTGGGGAATCTTGTGATTCAGCACTTCCCCCGCTTTGTACTCTGTTCCCCAGTCTCATCATATTGTCAGAAACCCCAGGGGGTTCATCAGAGATGATCTCTGACCATCAGAGATAATGGGAAATGTCTTCTCAGATATGAGCTGGGCATATCCCCATAATATAACCAGGACAAGGCCCAGGAAAGTATATATCCTGGGAAGTGCTTGACCCAGGGAAAGCTGTGGGCCCTGAGCTTGGAAATGATTGTAACCCCAAGTATTTGTGCCAGATCTCCTTGCCAGCCACAAAGAGGTTGGGCATCCTTCCTGCCTTGAAAGTACAGGAAGAGCAGGAACCAAGAAGATTCTTCTGCAGAAGCCTTTTACACATTTTCTGGCTGTGAGGGTAGAGACTGTGTCCTTTTGACCATCATTGGGACTATGGTTGCCTAAAATCTTATGGGTCCCAGTGAGAGAAAACAGAAAAATAGAAGTCCATTTAAGGTGCCCTAGCAATGAGAAAGAAGACCAGAGCAAACAGAACACCTACTACCCAGGACTTCTGGCAGAGGTAGATGGTAACCTGATTAAAAATAATGAAAAGTACTTACATGAAGGTCTGTCTTGAACTTAAAATAATTTATTTCTGAGCTTAATAATTTAGAGTAGTTGAAGGAGAAAAAAATTATTGAATGGTTGGGCAAATGGAAAGGCAAAGCATAAAGATGAATACCATATGAGAAAATATAAGAGATGTGGAGAATATGTCCAATAGGTATTATATGTAAGTAATGCTAGTCTACTGGGAGAGAGAGAAAAAAAAAAAAACAGATGAAGGAAGGACAAAAATTAAATAATAGACCAAAATATCCCTCAACTGGAAAAGTGGCAGATTGGGCACACTGAAAGAGCAGAGTTGGTGAGAAAAGACTGGGACAGACTGGCCCAATTCTTAATGTCTAAGGTTAAAGGGAAACCTTATAAAAATCTGTCAAGTCTGGTCAAGTTTCCTAAAAAAGTCACACTCATTGTGCTTCTCTTTTATAGTACTGGGAGATAGAGTGCAGTGTAGTAGTGTCTAAACTTTAGAGAGAAAAGTACTACAATGTAGTATTACTAAGTCAAGATATCCTTCCTCTGTTGAGATGAAAGAAAATTAATTCAGGATATAAGTAATTCAAAGAGGAGATCCGGTGTCCCTGTCAGAGCAAAGGATTTAAGAAAAGACCACAAACAACAAACAGGTAGCACAAATTAGGGAAAGATAAAGGAGTAAAATAGTGCTGAGAAACAGTATATATGATATTTAGTAAAGATAGATTGCCTGGGAATATATAATATATAAGTGTGAGTGAAGGACTCTAGAAAATGTATATGCTACGGGCGCCTGGGTGGCTCAGTCCTTAAGCGTCTGCCTTCGGCTCAGGTCATGATCCCGGGGTCCTGGAATCGAATCCCGCATTGGGCTCCCTGCTTGGCGGGAAACCTGCTTCTCCCTCTGCCTCTGCCTGCCCCTCCCCCTGCTCGTATTCTCTCTCTCTGACAAATAAATAAAATCTTTAAAAAATATATATATATACATATATATATGCATGCTAACCAAGTTTAGTCATAGCTCGGACCTAAAGGGGCTAAAGTATCTGGGAAATGGCTATGAGATGGGGAAAGGAAGAAAGTTTTCTAATGCTCTCAGTTTATAGGGGATGTGAGGGCAATGACGGGTGGGGTGGGGAGTGATGAGTAACAGTGGGATAAACGATTTTTTAGGTAGGGGATATAATAGTCTTAAAAATTAATTGTAGTACTGTCAAGACACTCAATAAGCGTATAGCTAGTAACAGAATGGAGATCATTAAAAGAGTAGAAAAGCACAGCAGATCTTTCTATTTCGCAAAGGAAATGATGAAAAGTGTCATTAACATGAGCAAATCAAATAAAAAGGAAAAACTGAATAAACAACACTTGAAAATGAAGAAACAACACTTGAAAAATGAAGAAATAACACTTTAAAGCAAGTTGAAAGTAATAGAGTATCATTCATTATATTAAATATAAATAGACTGAATTCCTGCATTAAAGTGTAGGGATTTGTAGAAAGGATTATAAAAGAATATACGTTATTTACATGCAACACACTTAAAATGAAATAATGAAAGGTTGTTAATAAATTGGTGCTAAAAAATATACCAGAGAGTCAAAGAAAAAAAAAGAAAGATCAGCAGTGTTAGTGTCAGATAAGGTGAAATTAGATTTAAGAAATCCAAACAGGATGAAATGTGCAATGAGATATTATAATGAGAAAAAGTACAATTTGTGAAACGGTTATGAAGATCAGGATCTTACATACCAAAACCAAATAGCATCATTTAATAATTATGTTTTTCTACAAATTGACTTTAATTTCAACAAAATGCTTAATTTTATTATTACCAATTTTGTTATAGTAAGAGACAAATCTAAGCAATTAAAAAGTTATATTCAAAGTGTACAAAATTTAAATATATTTTCATCACAAATAGAAATAAGTAAAATATTAAAAACTGAAGAACTAATTTACATAACATCATTGAAGTTATTTTCCCTTTAAAGTATTTAAAGTTATCTATTCAAATTAAAGGGCAAAATAATGGTATTTTTTAAAGAAAGCCAACATCTTAAAATCAGTTTTTAAAATTTAATTTCATTCTATTAAATATGTTCATAAAAATAAAGTTTCCCATTTTAGTGTGTTCTAGAACTCTAAGAATACTAGGGAAATGAATCTTGAGGCAAGAATTTATTGCATTCATAACAAATGAAAGGAAGGATTTGGGACAAGTTAATTTGTTTTTCCCTTTCCTGGAGTATTAATCCCATTCAAGTCCTCATTGAGCTTTAAAGCAGTATTCATCTCTGATATTAGCTGCAGAACAACCCATAAACCTTAATGACATTCAGAAAGAGTCATCTTTATTTTTGAGCAGAAGTGTTTTCCCTGGGACCTTATCAGTGTAAGATACAAGAATGGATGCTGAGGATGCACAGACCATCAGATCTCACATGAGGCACACATGTACTCTCTCAAAAAAATGTGTGCATGAGTTTTTGTGTTATGAAGACTCTTCCAAAACAATGCCCAGGCAGGAGTCCTTTTTGCTTGCATCCAAGGTAGTTCTGATTATAAAACATCTCAATAAACAGAAAGATAGATTTTCAGTATGGGATAGCAACAGCTGCTCTCAAAGGAAAAAGTATAACTAAAATGCTATCACTTAAAAAAAATCTGTCAGAAATTGAGAAAACTTCAAGACCAACTCCTTCACGTCTAAGTTAAGCAAAGTTATCTGTGGTATCAGTTTTCTGCTTCTTCTGGCCTTTTGATACTCAATCTGTGCTTATCTTTTTGTATTAGATAATTTCATTGATATTTTGGTAAGAAATCATCTAATTACTTTTTGGGTGCATAGCTTTTCACAGGAGGACATTGTGAGGCAGTGTTCAGAGATTTACAAACTAGACCCAAAAACTTTAGGGAAATCTGAGAATCCCCTAACATTGTAAGCAAAAATTTGTATTTATTCTTAATTACATTTTTTTTCTACATGGAGTGGAAGATTTTTGGCTTTTATCATATTCTTTTTTTAAAATTTTAATTCCAGTATAATTAACAGACAGTGTTATATTAATTTTAGGTGTACAGTATGGTGATTCAGCAGTTCTATACATTACTCAGGCCTCCATCCTGATAAGTGTACTTTTTAAAAAAAATTATTAGAGAGAGAGAGTGCATGAGTAGGGGGGAGGGGAAGAGGGAGAGAGAGAGAAGCAGGCTCCCCACTGAGCAGGGAGCCCCACATGGGGCTCGACCCCAGGACTCCGGGATCATGACCTGAGCCAAAGGCAGATGCTTAACCGACTGAGCCACCCAGGTGCCACATGACGTGTACTCTAAATCTCCTTCACCCCATTCCCCCATCCATCTCCTCTTTGGTAACCATAAGTTCTCTTTAGTTAATAGTTTGTTTCTTAGTGTCCCTCTCTCTCTTTTTGTTCCTTATGATTGTTTGTTTCTTAAATTGCACATATGAGTTGGACGCCTGGGTGGCTCAGTTGGTTAAGTGTCTGCCTTTGGCTCGGGTTATGATCTGAGGATCCTGGGACTGAGTCCCACATCAGGCTCCTTGCTCAACGGGAAGCCTGCTTCTCCCTCTGCCACTCCCCCTGCTTGTGTTCCCTCTCTCTGACAAATAAATAAATTAAAAAAAAATTTTCGCATGAGTGAAATCATATGGTATTTGTCTTTCTGTGACTGATTTCACTTAGCATTATGCCCTGTATATTCAAACATCCATCCCTATTGTTGTAAATGGCAAGATTTCATTCTTTTTTTATGGCTGACTAATATCCGATATATATACACACACACACATATCCCCCATATCTTCTTTATCCATTCATCTATTGGACACTTGGGCTGTTGTCCCATAATTTGGCTATTGTAAATAATGCTACAGTAAACATAGGGGTGCATATATCTTTTCAAATTAGTGTTTATGTACTTTTTAGATAAATACCCAGTAGTGGAATTATTAGATCATATGGTAATTCTATTTTTAATTTTTTGAGCAACTTCTATACTATTTTCCATGGTGGCTGTACCAGTTTACATTCCCAGTAGTGAAGGAGAGTTTGTTTTCCTCCATATCCTTGCCAACGCTTATTCCTTTTGTTTTTGATTTTAGCCATTCTGACAGTGACATGAGGTGATATCTCTTTGTGGTTTTGATTTGAATTTCTCTAACGATGAGTGATGTTACCATCTTTTCATGTGTCTGTTGGCCATCTGTATGTATTCGTTGGGGGGAATGTCTTTTCATGTCTTCTGCCAAATTTTAATTGGATTATTTGGTTTGGGGTGTTGAGTTGTATAAGTTCTTTATATACTTTGGATACTAACCCTTTATTGGGTATATCTTCTGCCATTCAGTAGGTTGTCTCTTCGTTTTATTGATAATTTCTTTTGCAGTGCAGCAGCTTTTTATTTTGCTTCCATTTTTTCATATATTGCTTTATTTTTGCTTTCATTTCCTTGCCTCAGAAGACATCATAGACAAAAGTAGTTAGAGCTGATGTCAGAGAAATTACTGCCTGTGCTCTTCTCTGGGACCTTCCATGGTTTCAGGTCTCACATTTAGATCTTTAATCCATTTGAGTTTATTTTTATGTATGGCCTAAGAAAGTGGTCCAGTTTGATTCTTTTGCATGTTGCCGTCCAGTGTTCCCAACACCATTTGTTGAAGAGAGTGTCTTTTTTCCATTGCATATTCTTGCCTCTTTTGTCATAGATTAATTGACCATATAATCATGGGTATATTTCTGGGCTTTCTATTCTGTTCCATTGATATTTGTGCCTGTCTTTGTGCCAGTACTGTACTGTTTCGATTGCTACAACTTTGTAGTATATCTTGAAATCTGGGATTGTGATACCTCCGATTTTGTTCTTCTTTCTCAAGCTTGTTTTGGCGATTCGGGGTCTTTGGTAGTTGCATATAAATTTTAGGGTTATTTGATCTAGTTCTATGGAAAATACTGTTAGTATTTTGATGGGGATTGCATTCTATCTGTAGTATAGACATTTTAACACTATTCTCTCAATCCATGAGCAGAAAGTATCTTTCCATTTATTTGTGTCATCTTCAATTTCTGCCAACAATGTTTATAGTTTTCAAAGTATAGGTCTTTCACCTCTTTGGTTAAGTTTATTTCTAGGTATTTTATTATTTGTGGTGTAGTGTAAATGGAACTATTTTCTTAATTTCTCTGCTACTTCATTACTAGTGTATAGAAATAAAATGGATTTCTGTGTATTGATTTTGTATCCTGAAATCTTACTGAATTCATTTATCAGTTATAGTAAGTTTTTGGTGGAATCTTTAGTGTTTTCTATATGTATTATTATGTTATCTGCACATAATGAAAGTCTCACTTCTTCCTTACTGATTTGGATGCCTTTTATTTCTTTGTCTTATCTGAATATCGTGGCTAGGAATTCCAGTACTATATTGAGTAAAAGCGATGAGAGTAAACATCCTTGTCTCATTCCTGATCTTAGAGGAAGAGCTTTCAGTTTTCCACCATTGAGTATAATGTTAGCTGTGGGTTTTTCACATATGCCCTTTATTATGTTGAGGTATATTCCATCTGAAACTTCTTTGTTGAAGGTTTTTATCATGAATGGATACTGTAGTTCGTCAGATATTTTTTCTGCATCTATTGAAATGCTCATATGGTTTTTATACTTTCTCTTGTTGATGTGATGTATCACACAGATTGATTTGTGAATATTGAACCATGCTTGCATCCGAGGAATAAAGCCCACTTGATTGTGGTGAATGATTTTTTTAAATGTATTGTTGGATTTGGTTTGCTAATATTTTGTTGAGGAATTTTGCATCTCTGTCCATCAGTGATACTGGCCTGTAGTTCTCTTTCTTAGTGGTGTCTTTATCTGGTTTTGGTATCAGTAATGCTGCCCTCACAGAATGAATTTGGAAGTTTTCCTTCCTCTCCTGTTTCTTGGAATAGTTTGAGAACTATATATATTAACTCTTTTTCTTAAATTTTTGATAAGATTCACCTCTGAAGCTATCCAGTTCTGGACTTTTTTCCATTGGGAGCTTTTTGATTACTGATTCAATTTCAATTCTGGTAATTGGTCTTTTTAAATTTTCTATTTCTTCCAGATTCACTTTTGGGATTTTATATGTTTCTAGGAATTTACCCATTTCTTCTAGTTTGTCCCATTTGTTGGCATATAATTTTTCATAATATTCTCTTAGATTCCTTTGTGTTTTTGTGATGTCATTAGTTATTTCTCCTCTTTCATTTCTGATTTTGAGTCCTGTCTCTCTCTCTCTCTCTTTTTTTTTTTTTTGATGTATCCAGATAAATGTCGATTAATTTTGTTGATCTTTTCAAAGAAGCAGCTCCAATGAACCAATGAAACCAGGAGCTGGTTTCATTGATCTGTCCTATTGTTTTTTACTTTCTCTTATATTTATTTCTGCTCCAATCTTTATTATTTCCTTCCTTCTACTGGTTTTAGGTTTTGTTTGTTCTTCTTTTCCTAGCTCCTTTAGGTGTAAGGTTAGGTTGTTGATTTGAGATTATTCCTACTTCTTGAGGTAGGCCTATATTGCTATCAACTTCCCTCTTAGAACTACTTTTGATGCATCCCAAAGATTTTGGACCATTGTGTTTTCATTTTCATTTGTTTTCATGTTTCTTTTTTTTTTTATTTCCTCTTTGATTTCTTGACCCATTCATTGTTCAGTAACATATTATTTAACCTCCATTTATTAGCACTCTTTCCAGATTTTTTCTTGTAGTTGATTTCTAGTTTCATAGCATTTTGGTCAGAAGAGACATATGATATGACTTCAGTCTTTTTTAATTTGTTGAGACTTTTTTTGTGGTCTAACATGATCTGTTCTGGAGAATGTTCCATGTGCACCTGAAAAGAATGTGGATGCTGTTTTTTTAGGATGGAATATTTCAAGTGTATCTGTTAGTTCCACCTGGTCCAGTGTGTCATTCAAAACTTCTGTTTCTTTGTTGATTTTCTGTTTGGATGATCTATCCATAGATGTAAGTGAGGGGTTAAAGTTCCCTACTATTATTGTTTTACTATTGATTACTTTCTTTGTTTGTTATTAGCTGCTTTATGTATTTGGATGCTGCCATGTTGTGTGCTTAAATGTTTATAGTTGTTTTATTGTTGGATTGTTCCCTTTTTGATTTTATAGTGTCCCATGTCTCTTATTACAGTCTTTGTTTTACAATCTATTTTGGGGATGCCTGGGTGGTTCAGGTCATGATCCCTGGGTCCTGGGATCGAGTCCCACATTGGATTCCTCGCTCAGCGGGGAGCCTGCTTCTTCTTCTGCCTGCCGCTCCCCCTGCTTGTGCTCTCGCTCACTCTCTCTGACAAATAAATAAAATCTTTAAAAAAATTTGTTTTGTCTAATATAAATAATGCTACTCCCACTTTGTTTTCACTTCCATTTGTGTGGTAAATGCTTTTCTATTCCTTTACTTTGAATCTGTGTGTGTCATTAGGTCTGAAAAGTCTCTTGTAGGCAGTAGCTTGATGGGTCTTACTTTTTTTTTAAATTAATTTATTTTATTATTATTTTTTTTAATTTTATGATGTTAATCACCATACATTACATAGTTTTTGATGTAGTGGTCCATGATTCATTGTTTGCATATAACACCCAGTACTCCATGCAGTACGTGCCCTCTTTAATACCTATCACCAGGCTAACCCATTCCCCCACCCTCCTTCCCTCTAGAACCCTCAGTTTGTTTCTCAGAGTCCATATTGATGAGTCTTACTTTTTTATCCATTCCGTCATTCTGTGTCTTTTGGTTGGAGCCTCTAGTTCATTTGCATTCAAAGTAATTATTTTTTTTTAAAGATTTTATTTATTTATTTGACAGAGAGAGACACAATGAGAGCAGGAACACAAGCAGAGGGAGTGGGAGAGGGAGAAGCAGGCCTCCCGCGGAGCGGGGAGCCCGATGCGGGGCTCGATCCCAGGACCCTGGGATCATGACCTGAGCCGAAGGCAGACGCTTAACGACTGAGCCACCCAGGCGCCCCAAAGTAATTATTGATAGATATGTATTTATTGTCATTTTGTTACTTGTTTTATCATAATTTTTGTAGTTCTTCTTCTCTTGCTCTGTTCTCTTGTGTATGGTTTTTTTTTTTTTTTTTTTTTTTAAGAGGGAGAGACAGACAGAGAGGAGGGGCAGAGGGAGAGGGGGAGAGAGAATCCTAAGCTGGCTCCATGCCCAGTGCAGAGCCCAATGTGGGGCCTGATCCTATGACCCTGAGATCATGAGCCAAAATCAAGAGTTAGATGCTTAACTGAGCCACCCAGGCGCCCCCTGCTTTTGTGCTTCTTACTATTCTTACTCCTGCTTATGATCTTTCCTTTCCATTCAAAGAATCCTCTTTAATATTTCTCGTAAGTCTGGCTTAGTGGTGATGAATTCCTTTAACTTTTGTTTGTCTTGGAAACTCTTTATCTCTTCTCTTCTGAATGTTAGCCTTGCTGGAGAGAGTATTCCTGGCTGCATGTTTTTGTTGTTATTGTTCAGCACTTTTAATATATCATGCCATTCTCTCTGGCCTGCAAAGTTTCTGCTGTTAAATCAGTTGCTAGCCTTATGGGGTTTTCCTTGTGTGTAACTATTTTATTTTTTCTTGCTGTTTTTAAAATTCTCTCTTTATTCGGGCACCTGGGTGGCCCAGTCAGTTAAGTGTCTGACTCTTGATTTCAGTTCAGGTCATGATCTCAGGATCATAAGATTGAGTCCTGTGTCAGGCTCTGTGCTCAGTGTGGAGTCAGCTTGAGATTCTTTCTTCTCTCCCTCTGCCCCTCCTGCTTGCACTCTCTCTTTCCCTAAAATAAGTAAATAAAATCTTTAAAAAAATTCTCTCTTTACCACCACTTTTTTGACATTTTAATTAGTATATGTCTTTGTTTGGAACTCGTTGGGAACTGCATCGGACTCCCTGATTAGTGGGAAATCTGTTTCTCCCTCTGCCCCTCCCCCTGCTGGTGCTTTCTCTCTCTTTCTCTCAAATAAATCTTAAAAAAAAAAGCACATTACTTATTTCTGTTTTGTTTAACTCTCATGTTAATGATTTTGTCCTGTTCTTTCATTTAGGACATTTCCTTGTCTCCTCATTTTGTCTAACTCTCTTTATCTGTTTCTGTGTGTCAGGAAAGTCAGCTACATTTCCTGCTCTTGAAGAAGAGGTCCAGTAGTGCCCTACAGTGCAGTGTCCCCTGTTCACCAGAACCTGATGCTTCAGGGGTGTCTCCAGTATGTATTCCTTTGTCCTACAGTTGTAGCTGAGTCATGTTTGCCTTCAGTCCAGTCATTTGCAATGGCTCGCTTTGCCAGTTGTGGGCAGATTTTGGTCCCTGTGCTATTAGTGGGCCAGTCTCGGGCTGTCTTGGGCTTGAGTTGGGTCAAACCAGGCAATTGCTAGAACTGTGGTTGCACTGATCTGCAGGGCACTCTTCCTATGTTGTCCCCTGAGAGGCTTTTGTTGGTGGGTGGGGTCTACAGTTAGACCAGCTGTCTGTCCCCAGCCCACTTCAGGGGCCACAACCAGACCAGTGTGTGTGGTTATCTTCCTCTCTCCCTGTCACTTTGGACTGGTAATGGCCCCTGTTGGGGCTGCTTATACACTGCCAGTCTTGTGGTGCTGCTTTGGATGGACACCTGCCAAGGGTGTGTGTGTGAGGGGGTGAGTCCCCAGGAGAGTGAGGACCAGGTACTTGATGCCAGCAAGATCCATGCAAGTCCACTGCAGTAGGTTACCTGCAGTCACCCTGGAAAACTTTGTGGCCAGGATGGAGGGGGCAGGTCTAGAGAGTGCAGGGCTGGAGTCACTGTTAGCAAATGAGGTGGAGAGTGTTTGGGCTGTGATGGTTCCTGCAGGCGTCAGTGTATCTAGGCTGGGGGACAGGAGAGGGAAATGGAATTCTCCAGTTCTTTTGTTCGTGGAGAAGTCTCCCAATCATCTCTGCCACTCCAGCACATGCTCTGAGATTAGTAAACAAATCTTCCGTCTGTATGTCACTGGCATTTTTCAAATTGCTGCATCTATGTTGTATCTCAGCAGGGCTGTTTGTTGTGCTGTCTCTTTAAGGGTGGGGACTCAGTTTCCTATCACCCTCTCTGTCTCCCAGAGCCTCAGTGCTGATTTTCAAAATTCCAAGTGTTGAACTTTGCTGATTATAAGAACTCTTGAAGTTAGACTTCTCTGGTTTTCAAAGCCAAATGTTATAGGGATTCTTCCTCTTCCCGTTGCAGGTCCCCTGTGCTTGTGATGCCTTGTGTGGGGTCTACTCCTCTCCCTCCCCTGTCCCCATGGTGTCCCTCTCTCCTGTGAACAGTCCTGCAGTTCAGTTCCATGGGTCAGTTTGGCTCCTGACTTCATCTCCACCCCTTCCTACCCTCTACATTTGGCTGTGAGAGTTTGTTTTTCTAGTTTTCAGGTTGTTCTTTGGGTTATTTACTCTGATGTGGGTGTTATCTTGGTGTATCCATGGGATGAGGTGAGCCTACGATCCTCCTACTCTGCCATCTTCCCCAAGAGTCTTTTATTGTATTCTTAAAGAGATCTATGAGGGGAAGTGCTTCTATGAGTCTCTGTGTGCATTTTCTTGATACATCCTTTGACCCTAGCATTTGAAGAAGAACATCATTCCTAATGTCCAGTATAGTCATTTGACAACTTTCCCCAAAGTTTTTCAGTATTCCTTTTGTTTTTAAAGTAATTTGTAAATGCTACTTGAAAAAAAGGTAGTTTGTATTAATTTTGATGAAATTTTAGAATTTCTAGTGAGTCTCTTTCATAAAAAATTCCTTTAATATTGCATAGTATTCTATGTGTTATTTATTATGACTTTAATAGACATGAATATTCAAAAGAGTTCTTTGAATTAAATAATATTTATGTAACTAAAGATAATTTAATTAATGTTCCAGATGATATTTTATAAAACTTTATAAAGATCTTTTCATGTAATAGAGATTAGGTAAAAATAATAGTTTTGGTCCTTTTTCTCCCATATGCCTTTAAAAAAGTATTTGCCATCTAGTGTTCTCTGTGGTGTTTATATTAGGCAGCTGCATGATGGTTATAAATTTAGCTCTCGCTTTGTGCTAATTTTTGGCATATTTTTTGAAATGGAACAATTTCTAAAAGCCTGTACTGCAGGCATTTAAGGTAAATTCTTTGGTCATTTATAAGGATAATACTCATGCTTTTAAAAAGCACAATATTCTCCCTTTTTAAAAAAAATGCATTGTAGAGAACTTAACCTCTGAATATGTCTTCTCTGACTAAAGCTTCCATTTTCCTTATTTCTAATGATATTTATCTTCTCATTATTGACCTCTTGCTCCTTAATCATTTTTTCAGTAGTACATCTTCATTTCATATACTGTACTTGATTATTTCAGCACTGTTCAGTCCGGTAGGCTATGATTCCTTTCTCTCAAAAATTGGAGAATTCGTGTGATCTTTTCCTTTTAGTCTTGTGTTGCTGATCCTCAATCTTGGATAATTTCTGCTACTTAATGTCTGTTTCTCTGCTTGCTGCTTCCAAAATATTGCTGAAGAATGTCAGGCAGTGGGCCAATTTATTCGACCACCAATTCACTTAGTGCTAATTCATCTTGGCTCCTCTCTCCATCAGAAACACTTATACTCAACTTTAATTTCTCTCCCACTTTATTCTCTATACATCTCTAGCTCCATAATTTCCCATTTACCTCAAGCCTCTGACCTGAGTCTCTTCACTCAGGAGATACACTTGTCTGATTCTTTATTGATTTATCAAGGTTATCCGATGTTTCCATTCTTCATAATTTTCCTTTCCATGTCAAATTTTCCCTGCATCTTCATCCACTTTCTCAATCTTGCCTCTTATATTTGATAAAAAATGTTACTTCATCCTACTTAAGGCTTCCTTCCCACTGGGGCATTCAGTGGATCTGTCTGCTTCCATTTCACTACATTAAGTCAGTTGTCTTCCTTTGCACATTCAGTATTGTAATTTTTTCAGAATTCTTCCTTGCAGTTAAAAAATATTAGCTGAACATTTTGAGTACTCCTAATGTACTGACACTCTAAGGCATATTTCACATTATTTATATAATTTTATCATTAAGATAATCTTGTGTGGCAAGTTCTGTTATTAGTCCCATTTATAGATGAGCAAGCTGAGTCATACAGAATCTGGATCAAGGTCAAAAGTGGGACTCCTATCTAGGCCTATATGACTCCAAAACAAATATTCTTAAGCATTTAGTTCCTATATTATTGCTCTCCTTTCTTTATCCAACTTATTGGAGAAAACGATCTACCTTTGGTTTCCTAAATGTTTCATTCTTAGTTTTCTGCTTAATCACAGTGTGCCTCACACATGGACATAAGCCCACTTCATTTAAAACTCTGTCCTCCTGCAGACTTCCGTGGTGTTTGATGTTGTTGTCAGTGAGACAACTTCTTCCACTTTGAATTTCTTTTCTTCCTCCCCCTCTCTGATATTGTGGTCTACTGACACCACTGCCCTCACTTGTCTTTCTTTAGTATTTTTCTTTTTTTCTCCCCAGATAGTGTTCCCTAAAGTTCTGTTACATAACCTCTCATCTGAGTATCTCATCCTCTTCCAAGGTTTCAAATACCATGTATAAGTCAGTGTGTCCCTATTATAAACATTAACTTTGAAGTCTCTCTCAGTTGCCAGACCTGAATTTCCAACTGCCTTATGATCATCTCTAAGGGCAATCACAATATCAATAAACAAGTTATTATTTCCCTGAAACCTTCATTTACTCAGCTTGACTTCCCTTCATCAAAAGCATTACCACCCACTCATTTGGCTAAGCTGGTTTGGCTTCTCCTCTCCCTTTATCCTCCATAATCAGTTGGTCACCAAATCCTACTGATTCTGTGTTAGTGAGGTTCAGCTTCCTTTTCCTCCCTTTTTTTTTTTTTTTGTTCTTTGGCCTGTAGCCCTGATTTCATCATCTCTCTTCGTGAATATTACCTATCACAATAACCTTGATTGTTTGCCTTGAGTCATTCCCTTATTCAATTCAATCTTTGCCTTGATGGCTCTGCATAAACAGGCCTTTCTTCAAAGCCTAGATGTGTTGAGCCTTTATCATTTTTTTAACCCATACTCTGTATCAATTCACCTTCCTCTTGATCATCGTACTGTCAAATTCCCTTTGTTGCACAATCCTTTCGACACTCATTTATGTGGAGCAGACTCCATCCTCACTTGTAGGAAAGCACATAATTCAGGCCTGACCAAGAGCAAATGGCCCTGATGACTGATTTAGAGATAGAACACAGAGCCACTCAGACTTCAGGAGGAACATTATTCTCAATGGGGAATCTGCCCAAGGAGGTGAAAATTGGTTCTTGTGGGGGAGATGAAAAAATCTTAAATTTTACAATGGTTTGTGGACCTCTGAAGCTGAACCCTACTGTTCAACCCTAACTGACAAAATCTTATTCCTTAATTTCCTGGGGGGGGGGGTGGTGAGGTATGGCAACTAGGAAAAAATGTGTTAAAAGTCTCTATGGGGAAAGATAATTTAAAAACCTTGAGAAACACGGAGCTAGAGTGATTGAAAGAGAGGTAATCGTCTCCTGTGGGACTGGCATCTGAAGAAAATACAGGCTTGATCTTCTGTAACCCTTTATTGCTACAAAATGATAGGATGTCTGAGACCAGAGTCAAAATGAGGAAGCACACTGAGGGATGAATATGCAAACAATGAACCATGGAACGCTACATCAAAAACTAATGATGTAATGTATGGTGATTAACATAACATAATAATAAAAAAAAAAGAAAAAGGAAAAAAAAAAAAGAAAGGTTGGATCCTGATAGCACCCTTTGTACCTCTGAATCCAGTGATTTATGAAATAAGAACTAATGTTGGACTTCTTAACTATGTAGGCAAATTCCCATTTCTGCTTAAGCCATTTTGGGTTGTTTTTATTTATTTTTTTATCACTTTCCAAGGTAGTAGTCCATAAAAATATTCTGATAGTCCATAAGAATATTCTGCCCCATGTTTATACATACTAACCTGCTACTCCTCTTTCAATTTTATCTTAAATTATACATTTATACATCTTTTAAATTGTTTTTTTTAATTCCAGTATAGTCAATGAAAAGTGTTAGTTTTGAGTGTATAATATAGTGATTCAGCATTTCCATACATCACCCAGTGCTCATCACAGCAAGTGCCCTCCTCAATCCCCATCACCTATTTCACCCATCTCTCCACCAGCTTCACCTGATAACCATCAGTTTGTTCTTTATAGTTAAGAGTCTGTTTCTTGGTTTGCCTCTCTTTGTCTCTCTCTCTTTTCTCTTGGCTCATTTGTTTTGTTTCTTAAATTCCACATACAAGTGAAATCATATGGTATTTGTCTTTTTCTGACTTATTTCACTTAGTATACTCTCCAGCTCTATCCATGTTGTTGCAAATGGCAAGATTTCATTCTTTTTAATGGCTGAATAGTATTCCATTGGTGTGTGTGTGTGTGTGTGTGTGTGTGTGTGTGTGTGTGTATCACTTCTTTATCAATCTTCATCTATCCATCTATCTATCATAGTCTTCATCTATCCATGAACACTTTGTTTCCATAATTTGTCTATTATGTAAATAATGCTGCTATAAACATAGGGGTGCATGTATCTCTTTGAATTAGTGCTTTTATATTTTTGGGTAAATACCCAGTAGTGCAATCACTGGATCAGATGGTAGTTCTATTTTTAACTTTTGAGGTACCTCCATACCGTTTTCCACATCAGCTGCACCACTTTGCGTTCTCACCAACAGTGCAGAAGTGTTCCTTTCTGCACATCCTTGCCAACATTTGTTTCTTATGTTGTTGATTTTAGCCATTCTGACAGGTGTGAGGTGATATCTCATAGTTTTCATTTGTATTTTCCTGATGGTGAGTGAGGTTGAGTGTCTTTTCATGTGTCTGTTGGCCATCTGTAGGTCTTCTTTGGAGAAATATCTATTCATGTCTTCTACATTTATACATCTTTAGCTTAAGTTTTTTTTCTTTAGCTGTAATGTTGTTTGCATTATGAACTCCTCTTTTTAAGACGTCATTAAAAACGACACCTATACCATAGTCCTCAATTTTTCCCAAACCTTACTATAATAGAAATTTATCCATAAATTAATTTTAGTATTTTTTATGTTGTATTTTTTTAAAAAATTGATATGGCTATATTTTAGTGACATTGTATGATTTTAGGGTTTTTATGAAGATTGTTTTATTTAATTTAATTTTTTTCATCTCCAGGTTCTAGTAGAGTGCTTTCAAAATAAGAACTAAGAAAATTGATTTAATTGCATTTTTACTTGTAGATTACTGTGCATATTTAATTTTTCCTCAATGCTTCTGAAGAGAAGAGGGAAGTTGATTATCAGAACAGTATCTACACATGTCAAAGAAGTAAAACCTAACCCAAAGGGAAGAGACCCAGAATTTCATAAATGATGAATTAACTGAGTCCCTACATACTTAGGCATTTTTGCCAAAGTCAGTGGAGTCTAAGTGGATAGTGTGAAGACTTCCAGCATGATGGTCCAAAATGATGGTTGGTATTAGAGAAAGGATAATTGTAGGGTTCCAATGCCCCAAGTGATGTCTTATTGCATAATGAATAAATCAGGGCTAATTTATGTCAGAACTAGCATCCTTCATCAGTCTAAAGGCAAGTATGCCACTTGACAAAATTGTAGGTATGTGACAGTGCTGATGTGACAGGGATAATTGTAAAAATTGACATTTTATTGTAGAATCATCTGACTTTCTGAGGCTTTAAAAAATACGAGATTGTATCATATTATGAGACAGCAAAGCACCAATTTTGTCATCTTTTCCTCTGCTCTTTTGCATCACATCTTCAACCAGGCCTTTTTCCCATTGACATATGATGTTGTATAAGTTTAAGGTGAACAACCCAGTAATTTTATATATGTATATATTGCAAAATGATTACCACAATAAGGTTAGTTAACATATCTGTCATCTCAAAAAGTTATAATTTTCTGTGTGTGGTGAGAACTTTAAAAAATCCACTCTTCTTCAACTGGAATTAATATTACAAGTTTATATATGCCCAGTTAATATAAAATTCTATAGAGTTTACTTCTATATATTTAGAATTTTTTCTTGATTTTTTTCAATCTGTTTTTCTCTGTCTTTGCCTAGGTTTGGCTTTAAAACAAAATTTAGCTGAAAGAATAAGCAGATAAATATACCTGATACTACTTTTAAAAATAAGAAAGAGAAATGTACCCTACTGGAAATGAAAACAGATTGTGAAGATACATTGATTATTAAAGTGTTAGAATATTAGAAATACTAACACCGAAAGCAATCTAATGCAGTTTTTAAACATTCTATGTAAGAAGAAAAAAAATCATGTTCACATAAAATCAAATTATCTTTTTGTTTTTCACTATATATAATTTTACTTACAATGAAAGTTTTTAATATGAAAGTGAAAGTATTAATATTTATGTAATCTTTTATATCTGGATATAGACAGTCTAAGCATAAAATCATTTTATGGTAATAGAAAAGACTGATAATTTTGACTTCATAAAATATAACAACTCTTCAACATGAAAAGCTTCAATATATAAAATTAAAAGCTGAAACAATTGTATTTAAGTAATATGACAAAAGCCCTTACTATATAAATTGTACCTACAAATCAATGAAAAAAATGTTAATTAAAAGTGGATGAACCACATTACACGTTAATACAAAAATGGGAAGGAAGCCTATGAAAGGACTGTTGTACCTCAACAATACTGAAAGGATTAAACATGAAAACGACATACTAATTGTCACTTGCAACATTTGTCAGCATTAGAGCAAATATTCTTTATGGTAAGATGAGAAAGATAAATGACTCATGGAGTTTTAAATTCATTTTTATTTTCAAGTAAGCCATTTGACAATAAACATTGAAATATTTGTAGGTGTTTTTCTTATTTAATTTGGGTCAGTAATTCTAGGAATTTTCTGTAAGCAACTAATCAGTGGTGCAACTGTGGGGTTAATTGTAGTAATATTTGTAACAGTGAAAACCTGGAAATTGCAAAAATTTTCAAAGTTTAATAATGAATCAAACACATTATATTATACTACAAAATACAAGCTTTCAAGATTTTAGTTATGTAGTAATGTTGTTAATTATGTAACCATGTAAAAGTCACACATTGTATACTAGGTCCTATGGTAAGGACTTCCATGTAATAACTCATGTTCTCACAGCCATCCAGGAAAGATAATTTTTCTGTTTTAAGTATAGTAAGATGAAGCTCAGAGAAGTTAAAGTACTTGCCTTTATTCACACAGCAAGTAATTTGTGAAGCCTGATGTAAATCCAGGAAACTGTTTCTGGAGCCCACTTTTAACTTCTGTGCTATAGTGTCACCAGAATGGTCAATGATCATAATCCAGTATTGTGAAAACAAATATGATACTGTGCTTAATATAGTGTAAACTCCAGACGAGCAGATATGTTTATCGGTTGGGGTCTTAGCTCTGCTTGGATCAACCCCTGTCCCAATGCAAAGTAACTCTAACCTCCAAGGGAGGAACTGTTTGTTCAGTTTAATAGAGCATCAAGCCTCTGTGAATTCATTGGGGATTGGCAGGGTTTCTGCTACTTATTTTGGGTCCTATAATGTCTGCTCCGACTGGGTATGTAAAATTCCACCCTGTTGGTCATTGGTACCTTTTTCTCTGGGATATCAAAACTGGTTCAGAATGATAAGGTACCAAGACGGGCAGTAGGAAGAATAGAAAGCTGAAGTATGGAAAGGGTGAATTTTGAAAAGGTAAAATAGAAGCTGATTACAGAGAAAGAAGGAATAAAACTCTTTCCAAAGAGTGACTAACTTTTGCAACTTAACAAAAACAGAACATAATTCAGAAGTGAATTTGGTCAACATAATTGTCAACTATCACAATTGACCTTTTAATTATTTTAAAATATAAGAAAGCTATCTAGATGCATTTTAGTTTATTCTCGTCCTGGCCATGACTTATCCGAAGCTTGTCTTTTACATTCAAGCTTTACTTAAATATTTCAACTCTTGAATAGAATATATTTTTGACCTTATATTAATACTCTCTTTATATATAGCCTAGACAAAAATAGTTCAATGTCCTTATTTTCACCTTTAGAAGTGAAAAACTGGGACAAGGTCATGCCCTCTTAAATCCAAGAAGTGTTTTATTTATACTTCTCACCTTCCTTTGAATGCTTTATTATAGGAAGGATTACCATATGAATAATTAAAGTTTTAAATGTACAGGGCAGAGATAAGTAAATAATTATGGCAAAAACTCATTTTTATTTAAAGTAAAAGCAGTTGCAGAGGAGAATTTCAGATGGCCCTACTTTCTTAAGAAATGACAAATACCTTCTTCCTTTTCACATTTTAGTGCACTTATTCAAAATGGTGAATAGCCTGGAGATTAACACAAGCAGTGCTTTTCCTTTTTTGTTTCAGATCCATTAGTGGAATATCTTGGCACCCTTAGAGCTGCACAGTGTGGTTTTCTGGGTTATTATTTCCTTCCTGGCAGTATTTTAATACAAGTACAGAAAATGGAAAAATTGTCTGCAGAGCCTCCCATTTTATTGCAGACGCAATGCAGGGATTAATCAATTTGCAGTTAGAAAAAAAAATTCCCTAAATTATTAAGCAAACTTTTGAAATTTATTAATTTGCAATTCACAGAAGGATTTTGGCTGTATTTGTTTTCTCTGTTGCTGAGAGAAAATTGGAAACTTACATGAAAAATGGATTGGCCTCAAGTTCCTATTCTGCATGGAAATATTTTTGTAAGTCCTTGTTAAAATCTCCACATTTTGATTCTCCAACATGGCCTCTTTATGCCACTACTTTGCTTTTTTCAGAGTAGTCCAAGTCTGGCATGAGTTTTTCTGTTAAATTCTAATACTCAAAAACTCCAATCTCAGTGCCTTTTCCCCATGCTGCCTCTGTCAGGAAGCCTCACCCATCTCTCTGCCTGTCCGAAAGTGCTAGTGAGTGATCCATTGTCAGAGAACTTCTACCTTTTCCAACTCTAAGTTTACTTTTTTGGTTCCTTGGCAGTCATTTAATAGAATTCAAGGTAATGATGACACCTTTCTTAAAAAAAAAAAAAGGCAGCAAGTTGTAGTGTTCCTACAGTTTTTTGTTTTAAGAATGTGATTTTCTTTAAATAATTTACTTAGCAAGGATGGTAAGCTATGGTATTAATACTTTGGAATTTATATAAAGAAAGTATGGAATTCATATGAAGGAAAGAAAAAATGTTTTTTTTTAATTGTAAAATTCCATTCAGAGATGAGTAATAATCTGAAATAAAGACTAAAATTCAATTTGCAGTAAATTTTTTCAAATAATTATTATCTATTTTTCGTTTTTAAGGTCTTATTTAAATTCTAGTTAATCTACAATGTAATATTAGTTTCAGGTGTAGGATTTAGTGATTCAACACTTCCATACAATACCCAGCGCTCATCATAGCAAGTTTGCTCCTTAATCCCCATCACCTAGTTCTCCCATTCCCCCTATCAACCTCTCCTCTGGGAACCAGCAGTTTGTTCTCTATATTTAACAGTCTATTTCCTGTTTTGCCTCTTTTTTTTTTCTTATGATCATTTGTTTTGTTTCTTAAATTCCATATATGAGTGAAATCATATGTTATTTGTCTTTCTCTGACTGACTTATTTTGCTTAGTGTAATACTCTCTAGTTCCATCTATGTTGTTGCAAATGGCAAGATTTCATTCCTTTTTTGTGGCTGAATAATATTCCATTGTGTGTGTGTGTGTGTGTGTGTGTGTGTGTGTGTGTGTGTGTGTATCACTTCTTCTTTATCCATTCATCAGTTGATGGACATCTGGGCTGTTTCCATAATTTGGCTATTGTAGATAATGCTGCTATAAGCATTGGGGTGCATATATCTCTTTGAATTAATATTTTTTGTATTTTTTGGGTAAATACCCAGTAGTGCAATCACTGGATCATAGGGTAGTTCTATTTTTAACTTTTTGAGGCATCTCCATACAGTTTTCCACATTGGCTGTACCACTTTGCATTCCCACCAGCAGTGCAGGAGGGCTCCCCTTTTTCTGTATCCTTTCCAATACCTGTTCCTTGTGTTGTTGATCTTAGCTCTTCTGACAGGTGTGTGTTGATATCCCATTGTAGTTTTGATTTGCATTTCTCTGATGATGAGCGATGTGGAGCATCTTCATGTGTCTGTTGGCCATCTGTATGTCTTCTTTGGAAAATGTTCATGTCTTCTGACCATTTTTTAATTCAGTTATTCATTTTTTGGGTGTTGAGTTTTATAAGTTCTTATATGTTTTGAATACTAACTTTAATCAGATATGTCCTTTGCAAATATCTTCTCCCATTAATAGGTTGTCTTTTAGTTTTGTTGATTGTTTTCTTCACTGTGTAGAAGTATTTTTATTTTGAGGAAGACCAAATAATTTATTTTTACTTTTGTTTCCCTTACCTCAGGCAACATATCTAATAAGAAGTTGCTATGGCTGATGGCAAAGAGGTTAATACCTGTGTTCTCCTATAGGATTTGTATGGTTTCATTTCTCACATTTAGGTCTTTAATCCATTTTGAATTTATTTTTGTGTATGGTGTGAGAAAGTGGTAAAATAATTATTTTAGTATTTTTGACATCTAAAGTAGATTTTCTTTGTGCTTTAAATAATTTGCAATCTTTTGGAAGTTGCAGTAATTTAAGATCACCAGAGCTCTTTAATTACTAATTCAGTGCTTTAAACTGTGCTACTTCATGCTCTATTATCCTGACCTAAAAGTAAGTGGAACTTTCAAGAGGCCTAAAATATAGTATAGAATTTGATTATACATTGAAAAAAATCTGATTCAACTAGTTAAATATTTAAAGATAATTTTAATTTTATTTGGCTTTAAAGTACTTTATTTTCCTTTTATAATTTCCCCCTTAGCAACATATTCTGTGTTTGATGTTATTAACCTTTCCTCCAAATAAGCAGCATTGCTTTCTTATGTACTTGCTTTAAAACTTGCCTAGTTTAAATTATCTTAATAAAGCAACTTTATCTTAATAAGCAGAGAGAATAAATTCTGGGCATGTTGATAATATGACCTTTAAACAAACAAACAAATACCTTACTTCTTACCTCTAGGTCAGCATAACTATACACACACCTATACCTTGTTCCATAAGAAGCTAAAGAGTCTACCCCAGTGCATTTGTGTTACAGTTTCCCCAGAATACCACATGTGTTCTATCTGTGTGGCTGGATAAATGACACATGCACACAGATACAGACAACACACACATACATAATACTTGTAAATTTTCCAAATAATCATCTTTTTCCATGCCTTCAATTTTAATCTACAGATGGATGGCTTTCAACCATTGTGGTCATGAAGGTTTCCAAAATCTCTATCTGTAGTCCAGTTTTGCTCCCAAACTTCAATTCTTTGATCAAAAACTCCTTATTACCTACTTTATTAAGTTTAATGTCTTCATTGTGGGATTGAAGGCTTTTTGCATTATGACCTCAGTCTGTCATTAACAGACTTATCTTCATTCTTTTCTTTCTTCTTCTGCCCGTTTGATTTAAACTTTTTTTTGAAATACACTCCCCACCCAGAAGGACTTTTCTCAGGCAGTCACTTTTGTCTTTCACTTACTTTTCTGTTCCACTCTTCATGGCTCAATTCCCATGCTTAGAAGCCTTGGGTCTATCCCAATGTTTAAACCCTAAGCTCTAGAGGAATAAAAGGGGTTCATTTCTTTTATGACTATCAAAGTCAGTCCCTTCCATGGAGCCATAAGTGAGATATCATCCTTACCTCCCTGGAGCTTTAATGCTCATTTACACAGAACCTCTGTAAACACTTCAAAGAACCTTGTAGTCATTTCTGAAGTTGCATTTTCCCTTATCAAAGTGAAGATGCCTTGATGGCCAGTTCTTCTGAAACATAATATCTGTCACTTGGCTCATTAGCTTTATGTATAAGTAGGCCTAGTCTAGAATGCTGAAGTCCTTTCTTCCCTCACCCCCACAACCAGTTACTAGCAAATCCTATCTCTCTGAAATATCCCATTTGACTTATATTGCAGCTATACAAAAGATTCATATATGCAAAGTATTTCTCTCCAGTTAAGCTGCTGATCCCTCACCTTGCTGGAGTAGCCCCTTCTTTTTTTCTTTTTTCTTTTTTATTGTTATGTTAATCACCATACATTACATCAATAGTTTTTGATGTAGTGTTCCATGATTCATTGTTTGTGTATAACACCCAGTGCTCCACACAGAACATGCCCTCTTTAATACCCATCACCAGGCTAACCCATCCTCCCACCTCCCTCCCCTCTAGAACCCTCAGTTTGTTTTTCAGGGTCCATCGTCTCTCATGGTTTGTCTCCCCCTCCGATTCCCCCCCTTCATTTTTCCCCTCCTGCTATCTTCTTCTTCTTCTTCTTCTTCTTTTATTTTTTAACATATATTGTATTATTTGTTTCAGAGGTACAGATCTGTGATTCAGCAGTCTTGCACAATTCACAGCACTCACCATAGCACATACCCTCCCCAATGTCTATCACCCAGCCACCCCATCCTTCCCACCCCCCACCACTGGAGTAGCAGCTTCTTGATCAGCCCCAATATCAGCATCCTCCTCCTCCATTCAAATAGATAGGCTGCTTCTTTCTTGTTTCTGAGGGTGGTTATTTAATGGAACCATAGTTTCCTCTCCATTTTCTTAGAAATATTAATGAGCAGACAAAAGAGAAGGTGTGAAGTTAGACCAAACTTGGTAAATAAAATAAGAGTATGGACTTAATAATACGCCATTCTCCTGGAGGAACTTTTACAAATAGAGTGTACTTTGTGTGCTGAACCAGGACAAGAGGTACAGAAGAGAACATTTTTTTAACCTCAAGAAGAAAATTTTATCCCATTTGATATCCATAGATAAGAGATTAAGAAGTGTCACTTGCCAGAAAACTGAAAAGGACTTAACTGTGCCACCCTTATCAAATTCGTATACATGAGAATTGCTTATGATTTTTAAATATAACACCAAAGGCACATTCTATGAAAGAAATAATTGATAAAGTTTATTTCATTAAAATTGAAAAATTTCTGCTCTGCAAAAGACAGTGTCAAGAGAATGAGAAGACAAGGCACAGACTGGGAGAATATATTTGCAAAAGACATATCTGATCAAGGACTGTTACCCAAAACATACAAAGAACTCTTAAAACTCAACAATAAAAACACAAATAATCCAATTAAAAGTGGACCAAATGGTATAGTCACTTTGCAAGATAGTTTGGCAGTTTCTTATAGAACTAAACATTCTCATGTTATTTGATCCAGCAGCTGTGCTCCTCAGGAATTGAAAACTCATTTCCACACAAAAATTTGCACAAAGATGTTTATAGCAGATTTATTCACAATTGCCAAATCTTGGAAGCAACCAAAATATCCTTTAGTAAGTGAATGGGTAAATAAATAAGCTGTGGTATATCCAGACAATGGAATATTATTCAGCACTAAAAAGAGATGAGCTATTAAGCCATGAAAAGACATGGAGAAACCTTAAATTCATATTAATAAGTGGACAAAGCAGGTCTCAAAAGGCTGAATAATATATGATTCCAACTATATGACAGTCTGGAAAAAGACAAGACTTTGGAGACTATAGAAAGATCAGGGGTTGGTGAGGGGCATGGAGGGATGAATAGGCATAACACATAGGGCTTTCAGGTCAGTGAAAAAAAGATATGTATGATACTATAATAATAGATGTTTATCATCATGCATTTGTCTAACCCCTAGAATGTACAACACAAAGGGTGAACCCTAAGGTAAACTGTGGACTTGAGTAATTATGATGCGCCAGTGTAGGTTTACTGATTGTAAAATACACCACTTGGTGGAGAATGTTGATGATGAGGGAGGCCATGTTTGTGTGAGAGCAGATGGAATGTGGGAAATCTCTGTACCTTCTGCTCAGTTTTGCTGTGAATCTAAAATTGCTTTTAAAAAGCTTTTAAAATTTCCTTAATGAAGTAGCCCAGGGTAATTTATGCACACCTCCACCTCCATCCTCATCACTAAGTAAGAATAACTTGAATTCAGAAGGAGAAAATATGAATGAGTAGTGGGGAACTCTGACTGTTATAATTCCCTTGCCCTACTTTTACAAGGAAACAGCTGTAGACTTTCAAATATATTGGGGGGAGGTGGGAGGTTTGCCATCACTTAGTAAAAGAAACAGCTAACAGCTAAAAATCTTTATTTTAATCTTAAAGAATTCTTTATTTCAATCTTTATGACAGAAATGTATTACCAAGCCTTTTTGAAATTAGAGGTGGCTATGTGACTTGTTTCAGCCAGTGATGTATAAGTGGGTGACATGCATCACTTCTGGGTATGAGGTTTTAAGAGCTGGTGTGTCTATTCACTCTCGTCTCTTTCCTGTGCTCTGACAACTGGTGACAATCCACAAGATGGAGGTTTCATCACTCTGAGGTTCTGCATAATGATGATATGAAACAGCCCAGGGCTGACTGTAATTTGAATATGTCATATGAGCAAGAGATCAACTGGTGTTGTTTTAAGTCACTAAGATTTTGAGGTTATTTTTTACTACATTGTAACCTCATATAATTGGTAAACCAAGAACTGATAGGTACCATATTCATGTAAGGACAAATGAATTTAAAGAAAAAAGAAAAAGTATCTCTAGAACCTATGAGAAATTATCTGAAACAAACAACAAAAAAAAGAGTAACATAGTATCTGAGAGAAGATAAAAGAATTATATATACATTTAGAAAGCTTCTGCATTGTGTTTTCAATAAAATCTAATAAATCATAATTCATGAATAAAGAAATCATAAAGAATAAAGTGATAAAAAAATTTAAAAAAACCTGCGTAAGAAGAAACCTGAGATTAAATAAGACCAAATGAGATAAGGAAAATATTTGGAAATTAAAATGCAAAAGTGAAACAGAAGTCTTTATTGAATATAATAGCAAAATTAACACTGTAGAAAAAGAAAAAAGGTACTGTACTAAGGACTCAATGCTCTCATTATAAAAAGAAATGAATAAATGAACTAATGATTTTACTAAAACAGAGAGGACTTAAACTGGATGTCTATTGAAACAGATATTAATTGAAATACAAGGAAACAGAGTAGCAATGATAAATAAAATACCCAGCTGCTTAAAAATCAAAAATACTTTTTATATGCTTACCCATGTAAAGAGAGAGAATAGGAGATATTCAGAATAGCAATAAGAAAACTATTTTAGTCATACATATGAGAAATTTTTAAAAAGAGAATATTAGGTATAGTTGGAAATCTCATTATGGTAATCATTATTCAAGGAAAGATAAATGATCAAAATTGGTTCTAGAAGAAATGATGTGATTATATCACTAACCATGAAAGATACTAAAAATTTATCAAAGAATTATCTCCATGAGGGTCCTGACCTCAGATGGATTTAAGGTTATTTGTTTCAAAATTTCTGGCACATAAAGAGAAAAGTCTCCAATGCACTTTACAATGTCCACATAGGATTGAAATTAATAGCAGAAAACAAAACAGAAAGCTGCACATCAATGTCAGGTAAAATATATGTATTCAAGAATCTTAAATAAAATGCATATAATTAGAATTCAACTGTATATAAATCACGAACAAAAAGGAATTTGACTTTTTAAATATTATATCTTAAATCACAAAGTATAATGTTGTTTGTCAAAACACACTTCAGATGAAAAGTCATACTTAATAGGAAAATGTATTGAGAGGGACTTTAATTTGAGAAGAAGACAAGAAAAGCCTCCTCCCGGCATTTTTATTGAAAATTATACTGGAAGATCTATGCCACAAAAAAAAAAAAAAAAAAAAAAAAAACAGAAATAGGTGGCAAAAAAAAAAACTGGAAAAGAGGAAAACAAATTATTAATTGAGGTTTTATGATTTTCTCCATTAAAACCAACAACTTATATATACCATAAAAAGATAAAATCAATGATTTGGCTTTAATTATAGAAATATGATTTAGTAGGTAAACTGTAAACTGTCCTGGGACAGAAAAGCTAAACATACTGCATAGACTATGCTTTAAGAAATCACTTTAAATGCATAGACTAGCTGAAAAATGAAAGAAATCCTCATAAGCTGAAAAGGAATGAATCAATATAAATGAAAGCAGTGGAGAGCTAACAGCTGTCCTGCCTGGTCATACAAGGTGATCCCTGGCGGTTAGAACTTTTGCTTTTATGCAGCCATCAAAAGGAATGAAATCTTGCCATTTGCAACAACGTGGATGGAACTGGAGGGTATTATGCTGAAGGAAATAAGTCAATCAGAGAAAGACATGTATCATATGATCTCACTGATATGAGGAATTCTTAATCTCAGGAAACAAACTGAAGGTTGCTGGAGTGGCAGGGGATGGGAGGGATGGGGTGGCTGGGTGACAGACATTGGGGAGGGTATGTGCTATGGTGAGTGCTGTGAATTGTGTAAGACTGTTGAATCACAGACCTGTACCTCTGAAACAAATAATACATTATGTGTTAAAAAAAAAAGAAGATAGTAGGAAGGGAAAAATGAAGGGGGGGAATCAGACGGGGAGATGAACCATGAGAGACTATGGACTCTGAGAAACTGAGGGTTCTAGAGGGGAGGGGGTTGGGGGGATGGGTTAGCCTGGTGATGGGTATTAAAGGGGGCACATATTGAATGGAAGACTACATCAAAAACTAATGATGTAATGTATGGTGATTAACATAACATACTAAAATTTAGAAAAAAAACTGCTTTTAATCAGTTATATATGTATAGGATGGAATTGGGCTGGGGACAAAACCCAGAGCATGTGCAAGGTGAAAACTCCCATTGATAGTTCATATAAGCTAATCTATTGAGAGACTGCACCAGTAGCTGCAAATGAGGCTGGGGAAAGTAGTGTTCACCCTCAGCAACATCATGTGTGGTCAACAATCTTACTACTACTTAGAAGAGGATGGATATTGGGGTGGGGTGCAAATCCTGGCAACTGTCAAGGAGTTGGTATGCACTAATCATGTTCTCTTATCAGAATATAATTAGCAACATTAATAAAAAAGATGAACTGTCACCTTCAAATTTGGAAATTAGGGAATTAATTAAAATTTTACACCTTTTCATAATTAAAACTCTTTTAAAACTAAGAATAGAAGAAAATTTGCTGTCAGAGCTACTATCTGACATTTTACTTCTTTCCTTACTTAGAGAAATAAGACAAAAATATATACTATTCCTTTTAAAATAAAAAGAAAAATATCAGGTAACTAAGAAATTTAATTTAAAAACTCGAGGCCTTGGGGTGGGGCACCTGGATGGCTCAGGCCATTAAGCGTCTGCCTTCAGCTCAGGCCATGATCCTGGGGTCCTGGGATCAAGCCCTGTATTGGGCTCCCTGCTCAGTGGGGAGCCTGCTTCTCCCTCTCCTTCTCATGCTCTCCTCTTCTCCCTTGTGCTCTCACTCACTCTCTTGCTCTCTCAAATAAAATCTTGAAAAAAAAAAAGAAAATTCAAGGCCTTTTTGGAAAAAAAATTAAACTATTTGGAAAGATATTAGAAAATAAGCAGCCATGTACAAGGATACAATTTCTAAAATAGTAAGGATCTTAATTCTCTCCAAATTAATGTACAAATTCATCATAATCCAATTAAAAACCCAACAAACATGTTCTGTCTGAATTGAAAATTTTGTTCTGAATATATATATGGAAATATAATGCCATTACATATATGTAATTTTACAATTGATTGGTAGAAATACAAATTAAAATCATAGCTAAAAGCTTACAGAAATCAGAATTAAAAAATTTATAACTGTGGCAATATTAAGTGTTGGTAAGGACATGGAGCCACAGAATCTCTCCCAGAGAGCTGGTGATAGTGAAAATTGGTATAGCAGTTTTGGGGATAAATTTGTCAAAAGATAGTAAAATTGAAAATCTACATTAATACATTCTGGAAGTGTGACTGCAATTGTGCAGTTGAGAAAAACTCTGCTGAGTGCATGAGGAGATGCGAGTAAAACTGTTCATATCAGTGTTGTTTGCAAAGTGTAAACATGGAAGCAACATAAGTGTAATGAATAGGAGAATGAATAAATAATAAAGTGTAAACTCTCAACAAATAATGTTATATACAGTAGCAAAACCAAATGAAGACATACATATATCAGCACAGATAATAATCTCAAAAACCCAATAAAGAGCAAAGAAAAGCAAATTGCAGAGAATACATGTAGTAATATGCCCATTATATAAATTGTAATATATGTGAAACAATGGTATATATCACAAAATAACACATATTTGTATATAATGCCAAGTTCACATACAGTAACTTGAAATGATAAACCCTAATTCATAAAAATGGTTTATTTATTTTTTTATTATATTTATTTATCCTCCAGGGGCAAGAATGAGCAATGAGTTAGGGTAGAGGATTTAGCTATTTTTTTCTGTATTTCACTTCTTAAGGTTGTTGTTACGTACAGAGACTTTTTTTTTGTATGTCTGAACTTTTTTACTCCAAAAAAAGAAGTTCTTGTTTTAATTGATATTCTTATAGAATGTTTTACTTTTGCCGTTTTTCAAATTAGTGTTTGTTTCTTGTTACTCATATATATTCCTCTCTTCTCTGTATGTAGCATAGTCCTGTTTAAAGTAGGAAATATTCTCAGTATTTGAGTTACTCAGGGCCTACGTTACAGTAGTGACCTAAAGAGTTATTTTGAGAGTGGACTTCTTCAATTCTGCTTTTTTATTTTTTGGTCAGTTACTGTAGCTATATTCTGAACTGTAATCGTCATATAAATTATAATCTTAAAAGAACAGATAGTAATTTCCACCACAAACTTATATAGATGTTAGTTACTTTATTGGTTATTAAAGTCATCATCAGCCTCTTTAATATCCACAGACCCAGTGAACCCTGAAAGCAATTTGAGAAGAGATGCTAGTTCATTATTGATAGAAGCATATTCTCCTCCTGACACAAGCTCATAAAATTTGAATTATGGTAGAAACTGCTCTATGTTTTAATCATAAAAAAGGCCTTGGCTCTGACAGTATCCCCTCTGCCAAATCATGTTTTCCTAAAATTAAATGGAATCAAAAGAATGTTGCAATTCTTTTTTTAGAACTATCTAACATAATATGGTTATAATTGCATGGGTTTTGTGGAAAAATGAAATGAAAGATCATTAAGTCCATGCCCAAGTATGCTCAGGAAACTTTTAAATAAAGTTGAGCAATTTATTTACTGTTTCTCAGAGCCACTTATTGTTACGATACAATGAAAATTGAATCCTGGAAATGGAAATCTGACCATTCAGAATCTTTTGTTTTATATTTATTTTTGAATTTTAGGCCTGCCTATTAACACTATTTACAGAATTTAACTTGAGATGCACTGAAGTAGCATGCTATGAGAAAAGAGGGCTATAGGTGGTCACAAATGCTGCTTTTTCCTCCCTTTCCCCTTTCTTTTTTTAAATCTCTGTCAACTGTATACCTCCAGTAAATGGCACACTATACAATGACCTTTAAGTCACCAAATCTGATGACCTTTCCTACATTTTTATTCTCTTTGACTCCTGTGTGTCTTTTGAAATTCTTAACAACCTTTTAAAAAATTCTACCTTTAATAGCTTCCATTTCCCTTCACTTTAAATTATTGGACTTAATTTTTTAAAACATGGAGAAGTATCTGCCTGTTTTAATAAATCAAATGATAGAGACACATTTGAGGAGAAGCTCAGAAACTCCCTTCTTAGTCCTATTCTGTACCCTTTACTGATCCCAAAAGTTATCTTTGTTAATAGGCTGGTAACTGTCACTGCTCTATGACAAAGCTATGTCACTACTCTTCTCAAAGCTATGGAAACGTATTTATAGATGTGCAGATTATTTTTTGGGTTCACTGTCTATAAGTATTGAACTAAAATATACATTGCATGTTAAACATGCTCTTGAAATATAACCTTGTATTGTGTGCTTCTAGATCATGGCCATTCATTTTAATACTTATGTTTTATATGTTTATATGTATTTATCAATACTTTTATAAATTTTTTCTATATTATGTAAGAATGTGCTCAACTGTACATTCCCCCACACATGTGTACCTAGTTATGCTGTGTCAGAGAGGGCTATGGAAAGGAGACAGGTGAGTCCACCCAGGGTTACACTGTTCTTGATACTTCCAATTCATCACCCGGTATTGCCCAGATAAAGAGGATTTCTGCTCTGGGCTTTGCCTTTAGCAGAGCTCTGCTCTGGCACTGGCCCCTATCTCTGTGAGGTAAGAAGTTTGCGGATCAAGGAGCTTGTTCTTTTATAGTGCATGTCTGTCCCTTTAGACTTTGCTCTGAGTAGCAGAATTGTGGCTTCCTCCAGGGTCTGTGTGAGCCTCTACCCTGAGCCTCTACCCTGAGCCTGAGACAGGGCCAGAGATCTGGCCAAAAGTCCGCCTTTTTCAGAGGAAGGGAAAGGTGGGGGATGTGAATGGGTTTGGGGTATGTTATCTGGAGTGTCTAGACATAAGTATGAGAGACCCTACTGGAGGGTCTGGGTTTGGGAATAAAGGTGAATGGTCCCAATCTCGGAGCGGAGCACGAGGAACCATTTGGTCTCCTTGTACTGCCACATTCTAGTGTGAAGACATGAGAAGTACAAGATCTCTAAACTTGAGCCTGGTCCTTCAGGTTCTTAGGAAATTGTATTTGTCAAGATAGGAGAATACAATAATCTTAATAGTTTACTAATTTGATATAACAGAAATACAGTGACATAAATAATTAGGTATGAGGCTCCGATTAATACTGGTGGCTCAGGACCTGCGAATGTGAGGATGGCTTGTCAGTGTTTTCAGGGTAGATGGTGACTTTGGAGACTCTCATTGAAGTATGTATCCTGGTATTTACATTCTTATATCATCTCCTCCCCTTAAATCTGGGCTCTCCCTTTGGCTTGCTTTCACCAATAGAATATAGCAGAAGTGGCCCTCGGGAGAAGCCATACACCATGCCTGGTACCACTGTCTTGGGAGGGAGCTCAAGCTACTTATGTGGAGAAATCACATGGAGGTGTACATCCTTTGAAAAGGAATGTTCTATTCAGCAAGGAGTGCAGTTAGCTGGGAGCAGCCAGCTGATGCTCCTTCAGGCTCCACCTCCATGTTCAAGCTGGAGCCAGGCTTTTCTCAGTCAGCTCCCAGCCCATGACTGGGCAGGTTGGGGATACCAGGCTCTGGCCACTGCCCAACATGACAGTCTGTGCTGTGGAGCCCCACGGTGAATTGACTGAGACCTTGTCCTCTGCACCAAAGTCCAAGGTTCTCCCTATTGGATTGTTTCCTGCCTTCTTCCATTTTATAGGTGCCAAATCTGCATCATGCCCCAAAGGCATTCTCTGCCCAATTAGGCTTCCTCCCTCTTTCAACTTTCATAGGCATTGCCCCACTTATCCCCCCAGAAAACTGCTGGCAATCCCAACTCCATCTCAGTATCTTCTTCCTGGAGTACCCAGCTGACATAGCCACTGAGGCATGAGCCAGATGCAAGAACCTAGGACTCAAGCAGCTGACGCTAGTGGAGTCATTTCCGCAGTCCCTAGCCATTCAGAGTCCCCCAGCTGATGCCACGTGGAACAATGACAAGCTGTCTGTGCCAAGTGCTGCCCAAATTGCAGAATCCTGAACAAATGGGAAACACCATGGTTTGAGACTCATAAGTTTTAGGAATGGTTTGTAGCAATAGATAATGAAACAGAAATTACCTGAAGCTAGTGATCCCATAGCAAAAAAAACCTAACACATATGGCATTGGCTTGATTCATAACCTTTAAATGTTTAGATACTTATATATGGCGTGTGGACCTCCACTTGTACTCGCACTCCATTCCTGCATATATTACAGCTGGGCCTGACATTGGCTACTGTGAAACTTTGATATTTCTTTTCTTCTCCTTTGCCTTGAATATTCTTAAGTACTTTGTCTTGTTTCTTTTTCCATCTTCTAAGTGTCAGTCTCCTTCAAAAATTAGCCTTTATACCGCTTAACCAGAAACCCAATTGGGAGGGACCACAAACCAGGGGTGGTACATTCTCTGATCACATCTTCCAAAGGTTATGGTTTTCAGTGGTTGTTGAGAGAGTGGTGGAAATTGTTAGATGAAAAATTGTTAAATAAGGGCCTATATCTCATGTGTTTGTATTAAAAGTCAAACTTTTTCCCTAGAAGATCACCTTGGTTTTGTGCAGACATTACACCCAAACATATAGGGGATATTTTAAACACTACTTCACTATAATTTACCCAGCCTCTGAAAGACTGCCAGGTTTAGTTTAGGAATTTTTACAGTTTATTATTCAAGTGTAGAGAATTTGTTACCTGTGATATGTAATTCCAAACACATGTTACTGTTATTACCAGCATGATGATTTTCCATTAATAGGAACACTGGAGTTTTCCCACTAATAATAGAAATTAATGAGCCATAAGCAAACATTTTGAAACCAATTATTCTATAAGGAAAGATGTGTGAGTGTGCATATAAATAGATAGACAAAGATAGATAGTTATTCTTCTGGTCCTATAATTGAAACCAGGTATCTAATTTTCCCACCCCTTTGGATTAATTTGTTAAATGCTTCTTTTAAGCTAAAAGATATCTAATAGTGGCAACAGATTAAAGATTTGCTGCTTAGTAACTTTGTAATAAGAACCAAAAGCATTAAATTCCTACTCAGTCTTGATGTCTTATTTATTTAGCATTCTTACAATCTAGAATTTTAGATTAAGCATTTTTTTTTTTTTTTGCAATTGAGAAAATAGAGTCTAAGAGGTGTTAAGTAGTTCACCCATCAACACAAAGCGGGTAACTATTAGCATCAGTAGCCACATCCTGCTCTCTGACCCTGAATTTCATGTTGTCTTTTATTTATTTTAGCCTTGAAGTCTTAAGTTAAATCAATGTATCCATTTAGCTAGCCAGTTAAGATCATGAGGAAATGGAAATCAATTGGAAATGAAAAATGAAAAGAAATGGAATACACACACACACTTTTCCATATGTATGTTTTCATATATATGCTTTTATGTACATTATTAGGGAATATATATATTTATATATATACATATTTCCTAACAATAGAATAAGGAATAGATCCACAGGCACAATTTTCCTATCAGGATAGATCCTGTTAGAAAATAGGATAAAAATATCACTTAATACTGGCAGCTCAACAAGGAGAGAAATTGCACAAAGAGGCACTAATAGGAGTGTAAAGTTGTGGGGAAGCTAAAACTATCTGCCTCCTCTTGGAGTCTGCCATGATTTTGTTTCTTACACCTACCCAGTAGAAGTACATAATGCAGCGTCAAGGTTATCTTTACAATGACCTCAAGGGATCTTGAGTGTGTGTCCAACATTCCTCTACCAAATACCCAAGAGAATATAATAAATTAGGGGAAGAAATACCAATAAGTGCTACAGTCTAAGGAAGAATAGAAATGCCAATGTCTAGAGAAAAAAAATTATTAACCCAAAATTTAACAAAGGTGAAATAAATGTCAGGATTTTACAGCTGTTAAACACTGTTACAGACCAGTGTTTTTAAGTTTTAGCATTCATTTAATCCCCAGGACCAGATTGCTGGTCCTCCTTTCCAGGGTTTCTAATTCAGTAGTCTGGGAGTGGAGCCCATGAATTTTTATTTGTGAAAAGGGGCCAGGTGATGATGCTGATGCTGAAGTTGATTCTGCTTGTCTGGGGACCACACTTTGAGAATTACATCTAACATGGGGAAGTGAGGCTGTGGAACATCAGAGGAAAATCTCCAGATGGAATTCATTTGGAAAAAAAGATATATATTCATATATCATATGAATTCATATATCATATCATATTCATATCAAATATATGAATACCACTGTGGAACTAATTTCCAACTTCCTAGGTGTTAAGCTAGGTATAACCATAGACACTGCCACAGTTAGCTTGTAAGAACAATTACTGAGAAGTTATCATTGACCAAAGAGAAATACATTGTATTGGCTCAGGAAAAAGTACCAGGTTAATAGAAAGAGAATGTTTGAACCTTCTAAATTAAAAGGAAGATGTATAAATTAAAATCTTATGGAGAAAGGAAGATGAAATTAAGAATTCATGTGACCACTAATTAGGGTGAGCTGAGGACATAGTTGGAGTTTAATTGTAAGTAACAAAGGGTACAATATATTTCTAATGCCATGTTACCCGAACACTGAGGCTTGCTCTCCTAGGCAGCAGAATTAAAATGACACATGCAAATGAAGATCATAACCAAGATCAGATTTGTGGAACCTTCTCAGAGGGGTTTATAATGTACAGATAATAACATGGTGCTTGAGTTGCCAGTAAAAGAGTAAAGTTTAGCATCCACATTGGGGAGAGCTACTTGGACCACTAACTTACTGCTTCTCCAGGTAACTCTAATTCAATGGAGATAATAAATCATGTGGTTTACTTACATTGTTTAACTCACTGGCATCATAATGGGGCGGGGGGGTGGAAACTAAGACAAAAACAGGAACCCAGAATGAGGAAAATACAAAAGTGCATTCTCTTGGAGATCTGTAACTGAACAAAATTCAGTGGCTCTACTTAGAATCATCTCTTAATTTTATGGTTATCATAGAATTTTGGTCCTAAGGAGTAATGGAAGTGGAGCAGGGAGTCAACAGCAAAAAAATACCAGGAAAAGAACGGGACGGTAGCACAACCTTCATAATTTCCAACAATCAAATAAGAAAACAAATCATTTGTTACAGAAATAAAACTCCATGCCACTGTTGTATCTTACCCATTTCCTTATCTCCTGAAGCCTTTAGATTTTTAAGTTGGCTATGTAAAACTATAGATAAATCTAAATTTTTCATTTTGACACTCTTGTGGACTTGTTACTTTCTAGTAGAAGTCTATACAATCTCTCATGTACTTCACAATAATTCTGGTGCTAGACAATAAAGTGCCATTCTCCAAGAGAATGAACTAACAAATATCCAAATTAAAGCATGTAGCCTTTTCATCTATAAATAGACAAAGTCTCAAACTTTTGTACAACACTTAATTCCAGACTATCTTGGAAAAGTATTTACAGTAATGTGAGATGAAAATATAATGATTCACATATACAGCATTTTATATGTTAAAGCAGCAATGAGAAAAAAATTTCTACATATATGTTAGGACTCAAAGGAAAAACTTTCTGTATTCCCTTCCTGGAAAAGCAACAAGAACAGCAACAAAAACAACTTTCAAAAGCATATTATAACTCAACAAATGATGAAATTAGAAAATCATGGAGGTGATAGAAAATATATTAGATACTGCAGAATTAGTTAATTAGAAACTGTTAATCATTTGGGTTGGTTCTAATATATATGTACCATAGACTAGGTGATTTAACAAATACTTATTTCTCACAGTTCTGGAGGCTGGGAAGTCCAGGATCAAGACACTGTCAGATTCAATGTCTGGTGAAGCCTACCTCCTGGATCATAGATGGATGTCTTCTTTCTATAACCTCACAAGACTGAAGGGATGAGGGAGCTTTCTGAGTTTCTTTATGTGAAGACACTAATCCCATTTAGGAGGTCTCCATCCTCATGAACTAATTACCTCCCCCAAACTCTACCTCCTAATACCATCACATTGGGGGTTAGGATTTCAGCATATGAATTTTGGGTGGACACACAATTTGACCTATAGCAGAAAACAACATTAAGAGTTCACCTGGCTCTCAAGAAAAAAGGTAGAGATGAAAATTAAGGGGAGAAACTTCTCTTTTCTCAGAGAAATAACAGAGCACAAAGTATGATTATCTTGTATGAAGATTAACCAATTCTCAATTAACTTTATGAATCCAATATGATTATTATATCAAATCTGAGAAAGGTAATGGAAGAAAAGGAAATTCCTGTCTAATTTCTCATATGAAAATTGAAATGGTAAATATTAAAATTGAATTTTTGCGTATTGAAAGAATGTGCATAAACGAGATTAATCCTTAGAATGCAAAAGCTTTTCAATATAATTAAATCTGTTATAAAGCATCACATCATTCAATAGAAAATATTTATAATAAAGTAAAAAGAAAAAAGAGCAACGATACCCCGTATCACAAACTTGACTATATTTAAAACAACTTAAAGTTATTGGTGATGCAAAAAGACTGTAAAGAGGTATAATAATTTTAACTATTGTAATGAATAATATAAAACTATCGCTATTTGCAAATGTACTTAATCAACTAAAATTTATTACAAATAATTTTCAATAGGGTACTCAATTATAGATGCTATATAGGAAAGCTATAAAGGTTTACATATGGCAGAATATAAAATTGAGTAGAAAATTGTGTTTAACAGTTTACTCTTAATTGATGTACCTTGAAATAAGATTATCAAGAAATATGTTGGACCCTAATGATTTAAAAAAAAAAAACTCAAAGGGGAAGAAAATAAGACTTGATTAAATGTATACTGGTATGTGTAACTTTTTTTCTCCAAATCGATGTATGTTTTTAGCATAATAATCACAATGAATATTTTTTCAAAGCTAATTTATTTTATTTGTTCATAAATTTCTATAGCTTCTTCTATTCCTAAAGTCTCTTTAGTATTCTTATCACTTGTAATAAAGATTCTGATTCTATTTGTAACATTTGACTGCTGACAGATTTCCAGCCCCAACATTCCCCTTTCCTCTTCTGTCTGGGCAATCTGACAGAAAGACTGAGTGTTCCCTCCTAGGACACCAGTAGGAATTCCAAACCACCCCAGCCCCATCCCAGAAGGTGACCTCAGCTGTGTCCCCAGCCACTGTAACACCCCAAGCCAGTTGCCTCTCCTTTGTCTCTCAAGCCATATTTGGACACACAATGAATATTTTAATGATTTTTGGAGAAAGCTTTGCAAAATAAATTTAAGTTTGTAAAAAGGAAATAAGAAAATAGTGAAGACCATTTTGACAAAGAAGAGTAAGGGTATAGGAGGAGGGAAGGATTATATTAACAACAACAACAAAAATTCTCTAAAACTAAAATAATCAAAATACTAATAATTTTAATTCAATGACTAAGTATTTACTGAGCATGTATAAAGAATGCTGGATAGCAGACCTAGCTCAACTTGTCATGTTTATATACATAATATGGATGGACCATTGTCATGAACAAACTTATCGACAGTCTATTTTGGTCCTCCCTCTTTGCAGCCTGTTCAGTGGGGATTAACATCAGGTCTTCAGTTTGGGGTAGCTGTCAGATGTGATTGGTGCAGTAACAAAATTCTGTGTGCTTTGCCCAGATCTGGAACATCAACAGGAACATCAAGAAAAACACCCAGAGTTACTAGCCAGTTTCTTGCAGAAACATCAGAAAGGAAATAAAAGGAAGAGAGAAAAGGTAAAGATGGGAGAAAGAAGGGCACAAAAGACAGAGAAGTAACAGAAAATAGGGTAGAAGGGAAGAAGGAAGAAAAAAAAGGAGAGAGGGAACTAGAGAAAAAAAACATGCAGAAGAAAAGAAGAAAAGAAGAAAAAATAAAATGAATTATCAACTTAAAACTCTGCAGATGAATATAAAAAGAACCTGGAAATGATTAGATTTTAGAATATGATAGAGAAGCTATTGAAAAGAACACATAAGATTTTTAGAAAATGGAATATGGGCAATCAATATTGGGACAGAGTTGGATCCCTATTTCAAGTTATGTAGTCAAGTACAGAATGACAAAAAATTTGCAAAATATGACAAAAATCAGTACCTTTCAACATATGAAGGCATCTTATAAATCAGAGGAAAAAATCAAAACACAGAAAAGTAGGCAAAAGTATAAGTGTATGATTTGTGAAAGAGAAATAGAGGCAATATTCACATACATGAAAATATTTAGACTCCATAGTAATGGAGAAATGCAAACTGAACTATGACTGGTTATTTGTTAACTTAGATTTCAATACACATGAACACATACACAAACAACATTTTGGGAAATATGCAAGGAAATGGGTTTTCAACACTTCTTCTATTGTGACATTTGTGGAAGGCAATTGGGAAATACATGTGTTTACTTTGATGTTTCTCTTTTAGGACTTTATGCTAAGGACACAATTACAAGGGCACACAAAAATATATGTATCAATTAGTGGACAAATGATGGCAAATCTTTGTGATGGAATACTATGTAACCATTAAAAAACTCCTGAAGGTTTCAAAATATGAAATGGCCAGAACATATTGTACAAGAAGTGGAAGTGGATTTCAAAATAGCACGCATATTATTTTTACTCAGCATTTTTACTCAGTGTTCTTTATGTTGCTATTTTCATTTAAGAATATATCTTAGAATGTTCTTCATTATGAAGCTGTAATTAACTTTGCTTCTTTTTAGCTTAATACATCTTTGAAATCTCTTCTCAAAACCAGTGTAGGCATTTGTCATATTAGGGATGTTGTGATGGGAATATAGGACTGACCTGAAGCTGCTGGGAAGCCTACTGGTATCTGCCTGAGGTGAATAGAGGGATGTAGAAAATATGAGCAGGTTATGTAATAATATAGTGTGTGATGGCCATACCTTTAAAACATCGTTAAATGAAAGTAACTCTAAGGCTTCTGCTGACTCTAAAATTCTGTGGTTCTCTTGTATCTTGTTTTTGTCTCTTTATTCCTTCCCAGTCCTTCTTACATTGACTGTAGTACTGGGAACAAGAAGGATCTAGAATAGGAGTGGTGTCACATTTCCCCTCATACCTGGTAGCAACTTTATTTCTTAGCTAATGAGACCCACTTTCTTTCCTGAGCATCTGATCAGCTGTTTTGATTCTTTCACAACTATCTGGCTGTGATTCCTGTTTTATTTACTTTACTGAGAATCTATAAGTTTCTAAAATTGCTTTCATAAATCTTAGGAAATGATTCCAAAATTAGGAAGCCACTGTACATAAGGTAGTTGGAAATCTGTGGAACGTAATCTCATGGCCAAAGAAATGTATGACATTCTGTGTGAATATCTTAAACTAGTGTTTTTGATATCCCTTAAAGAACCTTATTCAAAATTCCAAAAATGGAAGCAACAAATATTCAAGTTGTTTTTTCAATTAATGAGAGACAGTATTACCATTTTTTAATAATTGCATGCCTTGCTGATTTAATACAAATTGTGGGTTGCATGAGAATCATAAATATGTTTGAATAATCTTTTCTGTAGATCATTGAATAGATTGTGCTGTCAGAAAAGGAAAGAAAATCCATACTTAAAATGAGCCTTGATGTTTACTTTTATGATACTGAGGGAGTTCAAATACTTTCAATCAGCAGAACAATAATACCAACCATAAAACTTCATTTATAGTCAACATATTCTTCATGGGCATGAGAATCTACTGTTATATTTTTAAATGGTGTTGACTGAGGTGATTGAAACAAAATGATCATTTCCAGAAAATTCAAGAATTCAGAGCTCTTCTTTCTATGAGTGTTTTTTTAAACATGGTTTTGTTTTTCATTATGCTGTGTATTATTGTACAGGTATTAGTGCATTACACATTGTAGAAGAAGAATTAGAAACATGTCAATTAGCTGATCTTAAAATTAAACCCAAAATATGTTTGCCGGATTTTATTTATGTTGATAAGTAGTAATGCTGAAAGTGTTCTACACCTTATAAAAAATCAATGTATTGAATCAAGTGCTACCCTTACACCACTGTAGTTTATTTCAAACCTTTGAGTGAGTGTGCCCTTACCTCCTCTATTTACAAAGGAAATGAATTTAAAAAGAAATGCTCTTGGGGTGCCTGGGTGGCTCAGTCCTTAAGCAGCTGCTTTCGGCTCAGGTCATGATCCCGGGATCCTGAGATTGAGCCCCGCATCAGGCTCCCTGTTCAGCGGGGAGCCTGCTTCTCCCTCTCCCACTCCCCCTGCTTGTGTTCCCTCTTTCTCGCTGTCAAATAAATAAATAAATAAAATCTTTAAAAATAAAAATAAATGGTCTAGGGGATCTAGTTGATTCCTAGGTGACCAACCCACCTGAATTTATATGTAACTTCTTTCTGTTTGTTCAGAATATGGCTTGGTATAAAATTTACTTCATCCTCAATTCCTCACTAGGAGAAAATGGAATAAATAAAAACACACTTAACTTATCAGTGTGTCCAATATTTTTCAACCAACTAAATGTAAAATAAGCATTTGTCATTTGTGACAGTCAGTGTCTCTATGTACAGTTGGACATGTGAAGTTGAAGATACGGATGTTCTGGAGGCTGAGAGAGGAATGAGCCTCTTATCACCAAAAACATTGTGGCTTAATCAGAAGCACTTACAAGATAGTGTATATTTGAAGATATCTTCCCTAAGGATACTAATCTTTCTTCATAACAAAAGTGATAATTCAGTTGGTTTATCACAGAAACACTGCTTATAATCACTACTGAAAAATTCCTTTTTCTCTCTTTTGAGTTTGTGCAAGGCCATTTCTAATGGATTATTCAGCAACATTTAACTCATTGTTCAGTAAACCTAACATTTATTCTGTAATTTTTCTTCCTCTTTGCTTATTTTCCTTTTCATCTTGTTCCTTCTGTAATCACTTTGCTGTGCCATTTTTTGTCTGCCCTTTTAATGTGATAAAATATTCTCTTATCTAAAATGATTTTGGTCTGTCAAAATAGACTCTCTCAGAAAGGATTTTCTTTTTCAAGCATTCCAGATTCAGAATCTTCTCCTTTCCCCTGACATTCTTACTTTATGGTTGAATTCTCTCTTATTTCTTTCCGTAAGAATGAATGATTCATAGAACAAGCATGCTGAAGTGGGAAGTTGCTGTGTTTTGATACACTGTGTGGTTAGTTCACACTTGCTTTTCTTTTATTTCACATGTAATGAAGAGGTTTTTCAATTTTAGCCACGCCTTTGAAATTAAAATCAGTCAGTGTCTAATGGCTCTAGAAGGATCACTATTCTTTGTGGTCTGCCACAGAATTTAGAATTGATGCATTATATGCAAAAGATTTGGGATATTTGAAAGATAGTTGTGTTTACTGATTATACTGACATTTTTATTTATTTTTTAAAAAGATTTTATTTATTTTGACAGAGAGCGACACAGCGAGAGAGGGAACACAAGCAGGGGGAGTGGGAGAGGGAGAAGCAGGCTCCCGCTGAGCAGGGAGCCTGATGTGGGGCTCAATCTCAGGACCCTGGGATCATGACCTGAGCCAAAGGCAGACGCTTAACAACTGAGCCTTACATTTTTAAAGAAGAAGATTCCTTTTCTTTGGTGGATGTAGAATGGCACTCCTGTAGTATCTTGCTTCATGTTACTATAAAAGGATGCTGGATTTCATTTTTCTCTTGTCTTGGAATTATAGCCAAGTATCCACACATAATAAAGAGAGCCACCAGACACATCATGAATGACCTCATTAAGGAGTATCAGACCCAGTTACAGGAACATAAACAGCATGCCTTACCCATTTCTTAAAGAACTAGATGAATCTAAGGGACAAAAGACATTGGGAATACATTATTCCTGTTAAGGGAATTGCTCTGTTCTATCTTTTGGGAGAAAAGATGGAAGGTTAGACCTTCCCACTGAATTCAGGTACCCAAAAGAGATATAATAGTAACTGGCATTTATTGAGTATTCATTCTGTGCCAGGGAGTAGACTAAACACATCACACTTACATGAACTCACCTGCTTCTCACAGCTACCTTCTGATGTAGGAGCTGCTATTATCTCAAATTTACAGATGAGGAAATAAGAAGTACAGAAGAACATCTTGCTCAAAGTTACACATAGCTACCACCCATCAGAATCTGGCTTCAACTCTTTCCATATTTTTTGTATCCAGATGCTTTACTCATTAAGAGTTATATTGCCTCTCACTGACAGGGATTTGAATTATGGCAAGAAAAGAAAACTAGAACACTATTCCTTGATTGAATATCTGTTTACACATCAGACTTGCAGATTTGTGCTCTGTTCCTATTTAAGAAGAAAAGAAGGTATTAGAAACTCAGAGTGGTTGGAGATAGCACCATATTTCTACTGTGTTATGGCAGAATGCACAGCATTCCTGTGCATCAGGTGGACACCCTAAGAAGTAGAAAGTCTAGGTCCATATTTCCAAAATCCTGCCCAACAGAGCTGCCTATCAGGCAAAGGGACCAAAAAGTAAGAGCCATGGAAGATGCCAGTGCAGGAGGGAACTGGAGGGAGGATTTGGAAAAATCATATCAATCAATATTTCCCATGCAAAGCCTATCAACCCAGACCCCATCAGAGAGTCAGCATTTGGATTCCTGCCTAAGGGAGACAGTTGTTAAGCAAGAAAAGACTACAGTTTTATCTTTTTTAAAAATCCAGGCATAATTGACATAAAACATTCTATTAATTTCAAGTGTAGAACATAATGATTCAGTATTTGTATAAACTGTGAAATGTTTACCACATTGTCTAGTTTTCCCATCATCACATAAAGTTACATGATATGCAATACAATATTGTTGACAATAGCCACCATGATATACACAATACCTCCCCATGACTTATTTATCACTGGAAGTTTGTATGCCTTTACCCAACCACCCCTCCCATCAGGCAACTACCAGTCTGTTCCCTACATCTGAGTTTTGTTTTGTTCATTTTTTTTTTTATATTCAACATATACGTGAAAGCGTGGTATTTGTCTTTCTCTGTCTGGCTTATTTCACCTAGCATAATAACCTTGGGGTCGACCCATGTTGTTACAAATGGCAAGATTTCATTCTTTTTTAGGGCTGGATAGTATTCCACTGCATATATCTACCACACTTTCTTTATCCATTCATCTATCAGTAGACATTTAAATTACTTCCATATCTTGGCAATTGTGTATAATGTTGCAGTAAACATAGGGATGCATTTATCTTTTTGAATGAGTTTTTGTTTTCTTTGGATCCTTAGTAGTGGAATTGATGGATCATATGGTAGTTCTATTTTTAGTTTTGTTTTTTTTTTTAAAGATTTTATTTATTTATTTATTTGAGAGAGAGAGAATGAGAGACAGAGAGCACGAGAGGGGGGAGGGTCAGAGGGAGAAGCAGACTCCCCGCGGAGCAGGGAGCCCGATGTGGGACTTGATCCCGGGACTCCGGGATCATGACCCGAGCCGAAGGCAGTTGCTTAACCAACTGAGCCACCCAGGCGCCCATGTTTTAGTTTTTTTTTTAGGAGCCTTCGTACAGTTTTCCATGGTGGCTACACCAGCCTACATTTCTACCACCAGTGTACAAGGGTTCCCTTTCCTCACCATCCTCCACATCCTCACCAACACTTGTTATTACTTGTCTTTTTGATATAAGCCATTCTGTCAAGAGTGAGGTAATAGCTCATTGTGGTTTTGATTCATAGTTCTCTGATAATTAGTGATGTTAAACATATTTTCATGTGCCTCTTGGTTATCTGTATGTCTTCTTTGGAAAAATATCTGATCAGATCCTCTGCCCATCTTAAAACAGGATTGTATTTTGGCACTAAGCTGTATGGGTTCTTTATGTATTGTGAATATTAACCCCTTACCAGATGTAAGATTTGCAAATATCTTCTCCCATTCAGAAGGTTGCCTTTTTTGTTGTTGTTGATGATGGTTTTCTTCTCTGTGCAGAAGCTTTATAGTTTGATGTAGTCCCATTTGTTTATTTTTGTTACCATTGCCTTTGGAGTCAAATCCAAAAAAAAAAGAACCAAACTATTGCCAAGAGCAATATCAAGAAGATTTCTGCTTATGTTTTCTTCTAGGATTTTTATGGTTTCTGGCATAATACTCAATTCTTTAATCCATTTTGAGTCAATTTTTACGTATGGTGTAAAATAGTTGTCCACTTTCATTGTCTTGCATGTGACTGTCCCGTATTCCCAGTACCATTTATTGAAGAGACTGTCCTTTCCTACAATTAAATCTTTTAAGTGGAAAAAAAATTGTCATTTTTTTCTGATCCTTATCTAAACCTCATTGCTGAAAGTCCTGGAAGAGAAGTAGAGGTAACAGGAAGGAAAATGAAGAGCACAGATTTGCCTTCCCTAGCTTTTGACTTTAGGGAAGGATTGATGCAGGACTGAAGGGAAAAATTAGAGAACTAAATTAGATAAAATTTTAAAGTGGATTAAATGAACTGAATTGTTAAATACTTGAATTATTAGAAAGTTATTGGATCTGCCCAAGTTAATTTTAAGGCACAGAAAAAGAGTAAACAGAAACAAGATTATAGGGGGGGAAAGAATTGAGAGAAAAAATCAAACTCTTTCATGAGGCTTATCTATGGATTCAGATTGTTCAGTAAATTAGCCACCTAGGACTCTGATTTCTTATTGTAGATGAGACGCTGCTTACTTCAGATTAGAAATATATTCACGTGATCACAGTCATGATACACTTGGGACAGTACAAAATGGGAAGTTTTATTTTCTGTGACTATGTGGTTTTTGAATTCAGTGTTGTGTATTTAATGACTATATTTATAACTGCATTGTTTTTTTATTCAATAATATACTGAGTGTGTATCTTCTTGACACTCTTGTAGGCCATGTGGTATATAAACATGAATGAGACATGGTCTGTACTTTCTAAGTAAATCAGTGATGCAGTGCAGAAAATGTAGGTAGGTAATGATCACAAAATCTTTTAAGTACAGTGGTGGAGTCACAGTGTTAGGAAGCACAAAGAAGGGCAACCTGCCAAGTCGGAGAAATCAGGAAGGCTTCATGGAAGAGATCTAGATCAAAATATGAAACATATTTTAGAGGTACTACTCCTCATTTTCTGTACTTTATCTTTAATTCTTTATCCATAACAGGAAACTCCTTCATGCCTTGAACATTCTCACTCTTTGAAAACCTAATGTTCAGCATTCTTAAGATTCAGGTGAAAAGCCATTTCTTAAGAAAAAAGGTAACCTGAAATGTAAATCTCAAATTTTCCTCCCTGTTACTTTGTCAGAGCTCTCTGATTGCTTCACATCTCCTCATAAGTAATGCCTGTGTCAACTTCATTAATACGTTTATACCCCCAGGAAATTATAAGCTTCGTGAGACAGAGAATCCTGTTTTCTTTACTATCATACTTCTGGCATCTTGCAGGTACACAATAAATATTTGCTGCATTATTTCCATTGCCATTATGTAGTGAATCATTAATCAGTGTGTGATTATTTTGGCCTTTGGCACTCCTTTCTTCCTGCTGCTTCCTTGAATTTAGTGATTTTATTGTTCATGAGCTACCTAGGGCCAATCTAAATGGGCCCATTGTCTTTAACTACAATTGTTCCAGGCTTCAGCTCAACTCCGGGCATTCCATAAAGAGATTCCTTCTTCTGTATGAACTGTGTCAAGGAATTCTTCTAGGCTCAGCCTCTTGAAGCTACTTACATCCTCTGCTCTCAGTCATTCTCTTTATATTCATTTATTCTTCTTTGGTTCCTTGAATCCAAATTCTACTCTCACCAGTGTTAATCTTCACATGCCCTCCTCCCAACTCTGAGTGTGTATCTTCTTGACACTGTTGTAAGCCATGGGGATATATGAACATGAATGAGACATGTTCTGTACTTTTTACTTCTTTTGGGGAGGTTCCAAGACAGTTTTGGTGTGGAAAGAATTAAATCTTTTGTTTAGAATTAGAATTTTGAGCTGTCTCATGCTTTGGAGGATAGAAAAATAAGCACAAATAAATGCAATACAATGAAACGTGATGTTATATTTAAGTAGTGCTTAGATTTTCTATTTTTCATTACCGGCCTTTCAAAATAAAATATTAAGTGAACCTATGTGGTTGGAATAACTAATCTTTTTGATAATTTTACTCCTACGATCTATTTTCAGGTACAATAACTTAAACAGAAAAGGAGGCTAAAATTTTATCATTTGTTTTTGGTTCCATTCTATGTTTCTGCCCTTGACATCCTCATCCTGATAATTTTTGTTTTCCATGAGGGTACCATCCATAAGCCACAAAAGCCAGTACAAAACAAAAAATGGGGATGCAAATATTCTGTGGCCATTTGTGTCCAGTGATATACATGGTAATGGTTAGGAAAATCACATATCTTTGCTGTGATTCCCCCCCACACACTTCCCAAATTCATTTTTATATTTAATCCATAAAGTAGCATTATAATATAAGCTAGGAATGCATCACCATCATCAATTTTCAAATATAAAATTTGTCTTAGCATCTTCAAATGTCTTGTATGAGCTTACATGGCTAAAAAGTTGGTAGAACTGGGTCTCAAATATAGGTCTAGGTCCAGGCCTGTGTGTGTTAAACTTTGTACTTTTTCATGAGATTACTATGCAAATAAAAGCATTGTTGAAGCATTTACTGAGTGTGTAAGTGATAGTAGTGGCTATCATAAATTAATACCTAGTAGCAATTAGAGTACACACTAGAGGATGAATCTTTCTAATTAAAATTCTGAACTTCCATGCAAATGATTGGTACGTCCCCTACTGACATCCAGAAGTGTTGAAATGCACACTACAAACAAAATTGAATTCATTTCTAATAAGCAATTTTCTTTTAGTGCCAGTGCCCATCATCACTGTCACCATTTCATTTCTCATAATTCTTTAAAGAAAATGAATATGCTAAATATTTGAAAGTTACTCACATTGGAATTTTGCCACAGAGGTCTTCTGACATTACCAGATAAAAGGCTGTGGATTTTCTGTCATTTTTAAAGTTGATAAAAATATCTCTATTGCCTTTTCCCAATTCCAAACACTCATGCTATCAAAGGTGAAATAAACTTTTGTCTTATATAAGAATATGAATCTAACTTTTAGCTTTTGGGACTGGAAAGCAAAGGCTACAACCCCAAGATTGGTAGAGACATCCTGTTGTATTTTTTAACCTCTGCATAAGTGAACTGTGTCTTAAAAACACTTCAGTCTTACCTTGATAAATACAGTATAGGCCTTGAAGAACCATTGTACTCTGTAATTACCTTGATTAAAGAAGAATAAAAAAGGTTTCACAGCAATCAAAGGGCTCTCAAACTCTTATATGTTAACAGCCATTATCTCCTTGCTTCCAGCACACAGGTGTTAGTTGAAGTAAGGGACTAGTTATGCCCTACTGACAGCCTTTGATTAATCTCTTTTGATTAGCTCTTTGCAGAATAAATTTTTTTTTAATTTGCTAATCAGGTTTCCTTCTGATTAATGCCACAGTAATCATTTAAGGAAATAGAATACAATGCAAAATGTCCCTCACTGAAAATATGCTCTCACTACTATAGCAGAAGCATTTGTCTTTACTATGTGTTACCATTAGGTATTGAGACATAATGTTCTCAAGTAATTGAGTAATAACAGAACCTAGCTGACAAAAGTGGCATATTTGATTCTCATTTTTAAATTAGTGGTGACCATGAGTTCATGGGATCCAGGCTCAATAAAAGAACCATTCAGTATGCAAGACAGCTATCCATTGGGTTTATGTTATCTTCTAATTGATTGATTTGCACTGTACACGCACATCCTGTTTCTTTAACCAAATTCAGATGTAATTTATTATGTTGATCTTAGGTTTTTTTTTATTTTTTTTAAAGATTTTATTTATTTATTTGATAGAGCGAGAGCAGGAACACAAGCAGGAGGAGTGGGAAGGGGAGAAGCAGTCTTCCCGCTGAGCAGGGATCCTGATGTGGGGCTCGATCCCAGGACCCTGAGATCATGACCTGAGCCCAAGGCAGACGTTTAATGACTGAGACATCCAGGTGCCCCTGATCTTAGTTTTTATACACTTAAATGTTTTCAGTTTTTATTTTTAGTGGCTCTGTCATTCTGAAGTCTAGTTTAAAAATAGTCTTAATGATTCCAACATTTAAACTAAAGAGAATAAGAAGCAAAACTTTCAAAAAAATAATGATTAACTTTCTTTGAATCCTAGGTGAACATATCATTTCTACTAGAAGATTGCATAGAAAAGATTATATTAAGTGTAGAGTGTTTAATTTATGCATATTTGACTTCCTTTGTTTTATTTTTCAAATTTAGTAAGATGAACACATTTGGTATCATTGACTGTTATTTTCACGTTCTCTCATCCAAACTGTTAGAAAGCCACAGGAATTTAACATCTTGATTGTAATGCACTCTTGGCCAACCTTGGTGAAACAGTTCACACATAAATGAAGTTAAGATGGTGAGCCATTAAAAATCATAAGTGATTTATATGAAGTTGAATCATCCATGCTTCCTTAGGGGCCTATACTGGACATTCTAAATAGTCTCTATTAAACTTATTGTCTCAGTCATTTTTTCCGAGCCTATGGTTTTCTCTGAATCATTAATTTGTCCTCCATATAGATTATTATGAGATACTGTCCTCTTGGTTATATTATAATGAAAAATGATATCTTCTTCCATAAAGTCCATTTAAAAAGAAAAAACATTTGATTCTAGTTTTAGTATTTAGGCAGACAAAGGCAATGTAGTAGCATGTATTTTTTTCTTTCTTCTATGTTTGTTGAGGTGTAGAGGTAGAGAAAATAAATTTAAAAAATTGATTTTAGATGTGCATCTTTTAGGAGATACTTCAGTTAGAATCTATTTGAAATATTAACTAAATAGAGATATTGTTCATAGTCTGACTAAACTCCTTCTCTTAGCGAATATTACTGCAAGGCCACCAGAATGTACTTGGCCAATGGCAGCATTTGATAGTGACCAATGTTCCTTTCTTTTTTTTTTTAAAGATTTTAATTATTTGAGAGAGAGAGAAGGAGAGACAGTGAGAGAGTACAAGTGGGGATGAGAGGGAGAAGCAGGCTCCCCACAGAGCAAGGAGCCCCACGCGGGGCTCAATCCCAGGACCCTGGGATCACAACCTGAGCTGAAGGCAGAGACTTAACCTACTGAGCAACCCACATGCCTCCTGCAATTATTTACCTACAGTCCTTAACAAAGAAATATATCAGATCCTCAATACAATACATTTTTTGACATTTATCTCAAAAGAAAATAGAAAAAAACAATTTTGTGAGTAGAGGGTCATGGTGATGACACAATGATAGATCGTGTCCTCCGAATATCCATACCTAAACCCAATCACAGGTTTTACAAGGCTGCTTCCATCAGTAAGAAATTACAGGTCACTGCTCCCTGTGCACCCAGAGAACATGCTTCTGCAGGGCAGGGTAGAGGAGATGCAATTATTAAGTTGTGGTCAGTCAGTACCTATTTATTTGAGTGTATTCTGGGTACTGTCCTAGGTGTCAAGGATATAGAATAAAACTTGAAGACCAGACGTCCAACTCTCAAAGAGTTTATATTCCCAGGGGAAAAAAAAGCTGGTAGCTTAAAAGATGAAAAATAAGATAATTCCAGCTATTGAAAAGTGTAAGAAGATTTAAAGTAGAGTAAAATGATTGAGCCTGATTGGTAGTTTGATACATGGAGCTAGGGAAGTTAGGGAGACCTCTTTGAAACAAAAGATTTGAGAACAGTTTAAATGATGAGAAGGAGGCAGACAGGAAGGTCTGGAGAAAAAGTCTTTTAAGCCAAAAGGATAAGTACATAATTTTGAGGTGAGAATGAAGTTGATATGTTTCAGGAAACACAAACCTGGAGCATGGCTGGGGTCAGTCAACTCAAGGCCATGGGGAGAAAGTAGGGGTGAATTTGGAAATGTAGGCTGGGGTCAGATGAAGTGTGGGTTTGTAAGCCATGGTAAGGACATCTATTTTTTATTCCAAGGGTAATTTCTTTTTCTCTATGCAATCAGGTTCAGTTTTCTTGTGTTTATCTTCAAATTATTTGAGAAAAATCCTTGGAAGTTTGAAAGAAAATGTTAGCAAGAGAAAAAAAGTTTTAGAAAAGAAAAAGGCTGTATAGAAAGATTATGTGGTAATGAACCCAAATTCATCTTCCCCAATGTCTTTATTTCTTATACCTCTTTTCTTTCTCCCTTTCCTCCTCTTTCTCCTTTCCCTCCAATACGGAAAAACTGTTATTGCTGTCTCCTGACTATCATGACCCAAAAGACAGTGTCCAATGTATTACCAAGTGCATTTCGAACATGTAACAACAGTGGATATGAAAAAATGAATGAACAGATGATTGAATAGATGGATAGATGGCAGGATCTCTCATTCAAGGGAGAGAATGCCCCAAAAAAAGTTTGTATGGATGGGGCATCTAGGGGTGGTCCTTGGGCAGACATCAAAGAGTGATAAAAAGGTAACACCAAGAATGGAAACTGTCAAGAGGCAGAGCCAACAAGGGTCACACTTGGAAATTAACGAGAAATGGTCCAAGGTTAACACAATAAGGTGTGTGTGTGTGTGTGTGTGTGTGTGTGTGTGTGTGTGATATGGGTTCTTGACTTCACAATTTTACAGAGCATTTCAGGCTAGAGAGAGAAAAGAGAAAAATTAAATAAGTGAATTCAATACATTTATTAAAGGTGCATCCATTTAAAGTAATTACATTCTGGGTAAGACTCAAACCTTATTCAAGAGATAGAACACATTATTGTACTACATTATAGTGAAAAAATACAAACAATATAGGTTATTACCATAAATAATATAGTAATAACCAAGGGTTTCATGTTGTATAGATTTATATTTTCTATATGCTTTCTTACTATAACAGAACATTTAAATTTTATTATACCTGGACAGATATATTACACTGTCACTCAATCTATATAGTAATATAATCTAAAATGTGAACTAGGCATTGCTTTTTTAATTTAAATGTAAGTGTGCCCAACAGAGAATAAGTTTACATAAACATTCTCAAGTGTGTTAAAAGAAAGAAAAATCAAGAAAAAATGTGTTGTAGATTTTAGCTGAAGAGGAGTGAAACAGGCTTCTCAATATCAAAATGAGACTCAAAAGCTGTATTTGAAAGTCTTGTTGGATATCTTCAACTTTTTAAAACTCTAAGATACTGTCCTAAAATCCCTAACTGTACAAAATCATTTAGGCATTTGAAGGACATTGAGGATATGTTCACAAAGTGAAGGTAGAAAGAAAAAGTAATCGCTAATATTCCATTTGAGCTGTGAGCAAGAGCGGCCCCTTTCCAGGGAAAAGAACAGAAGGTTAGGCACAAAATAAGAACTAAATGTTCCTTGTAACTTTGCTTCTCAAAGTTGGGGAGCTCACGGATCAGCAGCTTGTCAGAGACAGATTCTCAGACTCCACCCCAGACCTTCATAGCCAGAATCTGCCCTTGACCAGGTACCTATATGCACTCCATGCCTGTTCTAGTCTGAGAAGTGCCCCCGTAGACTATGAAAGAGCACTGATGGAACTTTGGGTTTTCTTGTCAGCATAAGATAAACAGAAAGCGATGCAAGTGAGACCAACCCAAGATTTGCCACTTAAGGTTCTTTAGTGTTTGGTGTTAGCACTGATATTTAGACCAGAAACAAGATTAAGGAATGTGAAAAGATGATTTTATGGCATTGTGTTTGGAGGTCATATTGACAGTTCTGCACCTACCAAAAAAAAAAAAAAAGGAAAAAAAAGTTCAATTGTATTTTCTCTTTGGAGACCTTGAAGAAGCTAGAAAAATCCTTTTCCCCACATTGTTCACCTTGCAATCTATGTCTTTTCTTGAAATATCTTTTATGTCTCTAATGATCAGTGCTCCTTCATCACTCAAAAGTGTTCCTGACTTCCTATGCCCTCCAAAAAGGCATTCTGAAGTCATCAGATAGAGTCTGAACTTCCTTGGCTGTATCCTAGCCCTGACGTTAAATTCCTTACAAGATACAGATTTGACCTTGTTCTCAGGACACCCCTAAGTGCTCCAATTTCTAAGAAATATCTGATGTTAGGACCTCACTGTGTAATCATGCCTCCTGCCTTTAGTTCACTCTCAAGGGCTTCTGTAATCCTTCGCCACCAGGGATGTCTCTGTTAGTTCTTATGTTCATGGATTCATTCAGGCACTTCTTCCCTCATTCATTTCATATTTCCCAACTCTGTGTTAGACAGTAGCTTAGTGCTGAGGATACAGGATAAATAAGCCTCAGGCATGGCCCTTGGGAACTTAGAATGATTTAACGCAGATAGATTTCTCATATACTGGTAGTGCATGCACACGTGTTTCTTTATTTTCTGATTGCAAGGAAATGCCGGAAAATATGAACGGGCCCTTCTTTTTCCTGACAGGCTATGGTGTATGGAAATGAACTTTTATGATAATAGATATTACTACTCAGTTCTTAGGATTTACCACGCATGCTTCTGAGTGGATTATCTACCCTAACTCACTTAACCCTCACAAGAACCACATTCCCCTCCACCCCACATTTTCCAGATAAGGAAGGAGAAAAGACAGAATTAAGTACCTGGCATAGCCGGGAAAGCTGACAAGCAGAAGAGCTTGAATTCACACGGAAGTGATCCGGCTCCAGATTCCTCACCTCCTAAGATTCACTTTGAAGTGTGTTGTCACCTTATAACATAAATTGCCTCTCAGTACCTTTTTGGTAGATGAAAATAATATCTCCCTCATTTTACGTTCTCATTCTCTCCTGTACCAGAGGTCTACAACTTATGGCCCAGGCCAAATTTATTTTTGTAAAATTTTATTGGAATGCAGCCATGCCCATTTATTTACATTTTGCCTATGACCGCTTTTGTGCTAAAGTGACATGGGATGAGTTGTTGTGGCATCGACCTTCTGCCTGAAAGCCTAAAATATTTATTATCTGGCTCTTCAGTATAAAATTTGCCAGCCCCTGTTCAAACGTAAATAAAATCAATTCATACCTTACGTATTACATAAAGCAATTTGAGCAGTAATGCCTTCTACACTGAATATAACTTAGAATGAGACTTAATGGAGGAAAATAAAGAAACTACATTTATTTCAGGCATATAATTTTTAAATAGTCTCAGTAAGAATTGGAGGGTAAATAATTCATTCTTTCAAAGAGATGGCTGCTTTATGCCCTTGCTGAGTGCCTCTGTGGATGGCATCAGTGACCCTGGTGTTGGGAAACTAGGTTGCATACAGTTACCATTTCCTTTTATTGTTGTTTCATGTCTCCAAGCTCAATAATGCTTTTTTGTTAGTAATTATTTAGCATCACCTGAAACTGTGGAATAACTTTATGTAATATTTTATTGTGTAGGAGAGCCTGGGTGGCTCAGTTGGTTAAGCAGTGGGTTCTTGATTTCTGCTTGGGTCATTATCTCAGGGTCATGGGATCGAGCCTCAAGTGAGACTCCACTCTCAGAGGGGAGTCTGCTTGAGATTCTCTCTTTCCCTTTTCCTCTCCCCCGCTCATGCTATCTAAGATAAATAAAATCTTAATAAAAAATTAAATAAAATAATAATTTCTTGTGTAGTGCATATTTACACTGTCACCGGAAAAGAGGAGAAAGAATATTTGCTTTATTTCAGTTATTGGAATGCCAAGACTTGAAAAAATATTAAATCAGATTTATTTTTATTTTTTCACTTTAAGTGGGAATGTGGTCAGTATTTATCTTGTTCCGTCAATGCTTTTTATTGCCTTTTATTTCACATAAAATATGAAAAGTATGCTTTGAGTATTTTTTTACTACTTTAATTACTTAGAGCTTAATTTGTTTTTAACAATTTAATAGGTAAAATCAAAATAGAGCATTTGGTTATATATGTATCCTTCTAATTTGGAGTGCATTTAAGGAAAGCAATTATTTGCACAAAATCATTTTACATGACAAAGTAAAGGAAAGTGTAATTAAAATAAAAATTATGGTGTTTTAATAAAGTTGAAAGGATTTTTTTTTCTTAATCTTTCCTTTATTGTTCATCTGGGGTTGTGAATTTGCATTTCTTATTGAGAAATACTGATTTCACTCTTCATCTTATTTTCACTGAAACTGCAATTTTTGAAAGTAGAAAATTCAAACCTTTTCAAAATAGAAAGAATTATAATTTTACACATGCAAATTATTCTTTATGTTCTGTTTCTTAAAAATGGCTATCTAAATATGTAGTTTTAATAAAATGTTCTTTGGTAAACTATAATGAAAAACAGTTTGGTTAGAATTAGAAATTAAGAGATTGATTCTTTAGGTTACGACAAGGAAATGTATGGATTTCCATACATGTAAATTTTATTCCTAGTGGTTTAGACTCTGTTATTTATCCTTTGAAGCTTAATTAGTTAATTTAGACATATAATAGCTACTTCTAAAATGCTTTTTCCCATGGACATTTGATACAAGTTCAACTGTCTTTTTTTTAAAGATTTTATTTATTTAATTGAGAGAGAGAGAGAGAGAGAGCACCGGCAGAGGGGAGAGGCAGAAGGAGAGGGAGAAGCAGGCTCCCTACAGGGAGCCTGACAAGCAGCTGGATCCCAGGGTCCTGGGATCATGACTTGAGTCTAAGGCAGACACTTAGCCGCCAAAGCCACTTAGATGCCCCCAAGTTCAACTGTCTTTTTGGGATTCTTCTCTGAAGAAAGCCATGACTTAGACTGGTTCATTTACTTATTTAAGTAAATGGACTTTTTCATGGTCTACTAATTAAAATTCAGAATAGAGTAGCCTAGTTTTTGTTTTGCTTTAAGTAATGCATTTAAGCTGTGGATACTTAGAATACTGTGTCAAAGCTTTGAGCACTATATTTATTGTCATTTCATATCCTTGGTAGGAAAGTTTGTTTGGCTTAGTTTTGTGAATGGAATGATAATGATGGATGACGCTGCTTTTCCCAGAAAAGAGAACCTGACTCTACTTGGGTATCTGTGTATCATCACATACTCAGGAATGGACTCTGATAATATTTGAGCAGTCTTATCATATAATGATAAAGTTGAAAGCAGTGGCCAAAGAGAGTGCTGCTTTGGGACATTAAATATAAATATATGTCAAATTATAGAAATAATACTTTTGCAGCCAGAATAAAAAATTTCCATTGCATATTGCTTACCTGTCCTCACTGTCCCTTCTCAAAAAGGCCGAAGAATGTTGATATTCAAGCCAGTCCTTTTGATTGCTCCTTCCTTTCATGTCCATAATGCTATCACACAGTGAGTTAGACTGCTGACTCACAGGCCTGTGTCATAATCCTTCTGTGACAAAAATTGATTTGATAGCGTGTGTTAGGTTGATGGCGACAAGGTCAATTGAGTTCGATTTGCTTTTGTCTCTAAGTAATCAATTTTGTTCCTCTGGTATGTGGAGACCTTAAAAGGCCTGGAGAGTTTTAAATATTTCTACTCAACAAAGGTTTATTATTCAGATACAAAAGAGTTCATTTAACCTCCTTTGCCTATAACGTTTCACAAAAAGACTATAATTTCATGATGAAAGCTTAAGTGTTTTTGTTCATTTAGAAATGATTTCAGCACTGGCTTTTTTTTTTTTTTAAATCATAGAATATTCTTAGCTTAAGCACACCTCCACAGAGAGGTCTTTGCTAATCCTATTATCTGAGTACATCACCCTGTAATTCTCTCTCTTTGACTATAGTTTTTGTTTATCTTTCCTTAATGCCTACCAGATTTGCAATTGTGTTTGTTAATGCTTGCTCCTTTCACTAGTTTGTCAGCTCTACAAGAACTGGGGCTGGGTCTATTTTGCTCGTAATTCTATCCCAAACACCTAGTTGTAATCATGGCACATAGAAGGTGTTTAACAAAATATACATCGAAAGAAAAACATTGTCCATTATCTGAGGAGTTTGGAAATCCTGAGGCTACTACAGAACCTGGCTTGGTAGTCTCCTTGGCTTGAAGGGGTTTAATGAAGTTATTTGAATCCTTTCTTCTTATACTGGGATGGAGAATGGAATTTTAGCCACCCCAGCATCCAGTTTGGGTCATGAAACTTTTTTTTTTTTATTACAGTGCAATTTATTGCTGTGTATACCTTTATTCATTAAGTCATTCAGCAAATATTTACTAAGCAGACCCTGTGTACCAAGCACTACACAGATAGGGCTCTTTCTCCAGTAGATTTTAGAATGCAGTGGGGAGACCCATATTAATTAAGCAAATATTTTTGGAACATGTTGCACATATGGTGATAAGTATAATGAAGAAATCAAGTAGAAAACCTAATTTAAACTGTGGGAAGAAGAGGATCTCAGAAGCTCTTTCTAAGGAGCAGGCAGGGTCTTCTTCCCCACCATGTCATCTCTCATTAGCCATTCTGCTCTGACCTTGGTTGTTGCAGAACTCTTATTGGATTTATGCCTTACTGGGTTCAGCAGTTCCCTAGTCCTTACCGTATGGACACACTTCTGTCATTGACCCGTGGTCTTGTGTCCTCATAAGCATTTACCTTTCCAAGTGGGATTGGTGTCCTTCCTTCTGACCCATCCCTTTTGCCTGGGATCCTGCCAACTTCCTCTTTGCCAATCCTACTCCAAGGAGAAGCACACTGTTTCCTCTATAGTAGCTGTTGGTTCACTTCTGTTCTGGATTAACTGATGAACACTTTTGCTCTGCTACTTGTTTCATGTTGTCATACACTTCGTGCATTTCTGTCAGGATGTAGCCCAGAATTCCCTTAAATGTGATTTGGATTTTGATCCGATTCCTCCAGTCTTCTCCCACTTCGAATCTCTCTTTTGTTCTTATTACCCTCTTTACTCTATTTCATGCCCTTCTGGGTTCCATATTTTTATACTCACCTTGCTGATGACTATGAAATATGCTACACATATTTACATTTTTTAACCTTTCTGATCAGAGTTTCTCATTCTCAACACTATTGACATTTTATGTCAGATAATTTTTTTGCTGTGGGGACAGCCCTGTGCATTTTAGGAGGTTTAGAATCCCTCTCCCAGTTGCAACAACAAAAATGTGTCTAAACATTGCTAAATATCCTCTGGGGTGAAACTTTCCCCAATTGAGAACCAAATATGCTTTTAAGTAACCAAGGTATGTTTGTTTCACTTGCCCATTTATTCATTCTTCCACTCATTCAATAAATATTTATTGAGCAACCTACTTGGTGTCAGAGCTATTCAAGGCATTGGGAATACCACTGTAGTAAATGCAGAGAAGCCTTTGCCCTTATGGAACTCACATTTTTTTAGAAGGAAAATATAAAAAATAAACAATATAATACCAATTCATGAAACACACAATGAATTAAAAGAAAGAAAGTGAGGAGGTAGAACATCATTTTAGAGAGAGTAGTCAAAGTCTTTCTAAGAAGATAGCTTTTGAGCAGAGACAGAAAGGAAGGGAAGTTGAGAGTTTTGTGGAGATCTTGGACAGAATCATTGCAGAAAGAAAGAAGCAGAAAGCAGAAAGTTCCTGAGTGGGAACAAGCTTGTTGTGATAGAGAAGCAGCAAGATGACCTACGTGGTTAGAACTGAGGGAACAACAGCTGGGTTAGAGTGATGGTCTTGGGTATGAAAAGTCACTGAAAAGCATTGAGCTGGGCAATAATGGAATTGGATTTTTAATCAGGAAGGGACATTCTGACTGTTCTGGACAGAATTGACAGTAGTAAGGGAGCCAAGAATGGGATCGAGGAGATCCATTAGGAGTCTGTGGCAAGAGCATAAATGAGAGAAGATGGAGGTTAGAACTGGGGTGATGTTACTGGAGGTGTTGATGTTGAGATGCTATTGTAGTAAGAGATGTCTTTTGAAGGAAGGCCTGGCTGTGCCTGTTGATGGATTGGATGTTGGATGTAGATGGAAAAAAAAAAAAAGGCCTAAGGCTGATTTGTGGGCATGTGAACCTAGGTGATTCCTTCTGCCATTTTCTAAGATGGACAAGACTGTGAGAGGAACAGGCTGGGGAGCTTAAGAGCTTCATTTTGTGTATTTTAAATATGAAATGGCAGTTTGTGGGGATGTTTAGTGTAAGTAATTATTTGTACTTTGATTATCTGTTTTTTCTGTCACCTCAAAACAAAAATGTATATAGGTAGTTGGTGCAACCTTTTTTTTTTCCTTTTTAAATGAGGAAACCAAAGCTCAGAAATCTTGGGTAAGCCAGGATTTGCACATAAAATTTCAGACTCTAACTTGAGACTCTGAAGGAGTACCCTTAATTAAAGCTGCCAGTGATTTTCTGATGTTTTTATGTTAAAACTCAAAAAGAGAAAGCATTTCCTGTTATACTTTGCAACAAATAAAAGTTAAGTGCAAGTCCAAACTGAAAACACATGTTTCTAAGGCACTTACATATTTATTTATCTCTATTATTATTAAAATGAAGGATGAAATTATGGTAAAAAAAATATCTGAATGGATTTATCACTACATAATCTAATCAACTTCTTCCAAAGACTATTTTTGGGTCCTGGTCTTTTTTCTTACCCATTATCACTCCATGCATCCCTTGGAAGATTTTTTTAGATGTCACCCCTCATAGTTAGTGTCTGCAGTATTAGTAGTATTAATAAAAGTGGTTTCCACTTGCATGGAATATCTTTTTCCATCCTTTCACTTTCAGTTGTGTGTGTCCATGCATTTAAAGTGAGTCTTTTGTAGGCAGCACATGGATGAGTCTTATTTTGTATTCATTCAGCCACCTTTTATATTTTGATTGGAACATTTGATTTAAAGTAATTATTGATAGGTATGTGCTTTTTGCCATTTTGTTAATATTTTCTTGCTGTTTTTGTAGTTCCTCTCTGTTCCTTTCTTCTCTTGCTTTTTTCCTTTGTGGTGATGACTTTCTTTAGTGGTGTGCTTACTTTCATTTCTCTTTTTCTTTTGTGTATTTTCTATAGGTTATTGCTTTGCAATTAACATGTGGCTTACCTCTAACAACGTCTCTGTAACAGTCTATTTTAAGTTGGTAACATCTTAAGTTTGATCCCATCATAAAACAACATTATTTCTTCCCTACCATGTTTTATTTTTGATGTCACATTTACATCTTTTATCTTGTGTATCCCTTCACTGATTATTGTAATATTTTTACTACTTTTGTCTTTTAACCTTTATGCTAGCTTTATAAGTGATTAATCCACTACCTTTACTACATATTTAGCTTTGAAGTCAGATATATTATTTCATATGTATTCTTATAACTAATTAGCACCCTTTCTTTCTTGTGAGGCCAATTTAGTGGTGAAGAACTCCTTTAGCTTTAGCTTGTCTGGAAAATTTATCTTTTCTTCACTTCTAAAGGTAATTTTGCTGGGTAGAATATTCTTGGTTGGAAGTGTTTTTCATTCAGCACTTTGACTATATCTTATCATTCCTGTCTGGCCTGCATATTTATGCTGAAAAACCTGCTGTTAGGCTTATGGTGATTTCTCTGTATGTAACAAGTTGCTTTTCTCTTGACGCTTTTAAAATTCTCTCCTTCTCTTTAATATTTTGACATTTTAATTATAATGTATCTTGGTGTGGGTCTCTTTGGGTTCCACTTATCTGGAACTCTCTTTGCTTCTTGGATCTGGGTGTCCATTTTTTTCTCCAGGTTAGGGAAGTTTTCAGTTATTATTTCCTCAAATAAAATTTCTACCCCTTTGTCTCTCTCTTCTTCTGATGCAAATCTCTATAATGCAAATGTTAGTCTCTCCAAAGTTGTTCATAGTTTCTTAAATTATCCTTTTCATTTTTTTCTTTTTGCTGCTCTGATTTGATGAGTTCTACTGCCTTGTCTTTGAGTTGACTGATCCTGGATCCTTCTTCATCTAGTCTGTATTTTTCAGTTTAGTTATCGTATTCTTTCACTCCATGACTTATATTTGGTGCTTTCCTACGTGTTCCATCTCTTTGTTGGAGTTCTCATTTTGTTCCTCCATTCTTCTCCCCAGTTTGGTGAGCACCTTATTGACCATTACTTTGAACTCTTATCAGGTAAATTACTCATCTCCATTTTATTAGTTTTTTTTTTTTTCTGAAGTTTTATTTTGTTCTTTCGTAGGTAACATACCTCTTGTTTCTTCATTTTACCTGATGCTGTGTGCTAGTTTCTATACAATAGATGAAACCACTTCTCTCAAGTCTTGAAGTAGTAGCCTTGTGTAGGAGGTGAACCCTGTTGAAACCTTCCTACACTCTCAATTGCCTCTCAAAGCTTTATGATTGGTCCAAGCATCCTATTCTGTTTTTAAGAGTTCTGAGTAGTTGAGGATGTGCCAAGACATCAGTATCCCAAGAGGGAGGATCTCAGCTCCTAGATTCAGGCTGACTGGAAGCCATATCCTCAGGCAGTAGCTTTTAAAAGTATGCAAATATATATAGTCCTGTAGGGTGCAAGATTAAGCCTGCTGGCCAACAGATACAGGTGATCAGTAGTATATCCCAGGTGGCAGCGGTAAAAATTGGGGCACCAGACTCATGCAAAAGCTCCCTTCCAGGTGACACTGGTCCTCAGGAGTATAGCTCATGAAGCATGAAAAGATGGTACCCACCAGTCTTTGTCCCTGGAGAGTGTTCTAGCAAACTCTTAGGTATGTGTGTTAAATTACGTACCTGTCCTTCAGACTCATGCTGTAATGTAAGCAGGAGAGCCTTATTCACTTTGAATCTGGGTGTGATCACCTCTCTCTGGGATGGGCCCAGGGGTGGGTGAGTTTAAGTGTGTGAGACATTTTTGTTGGGGGGAGGGGAGATGAAACACTTTTAAAGTTTTTATTTTAATTCCAATTACTTAACATACAGTGTTATATTAGCTTCAGGTGTACAATATAGTGATTTAACACTTCCATATAACACCTTGTGCTAAATGCATGAGCCCTTTAAGATCAGTTTCTCAGATCTGTAGAGTCTTGTGGGTCTTGGGATGTGAGTCTCTTTGGTTTTCAAAATTAGATGTTTTGGGTGCTTATCTCTCAAGTGTATGTCTTAAAAATTGGGATGCCTCATGTTGGTTTTGAACCCCTCACTTCCCAGGGGGAAGCTCCAGGTTTTGAGTTCCCTCTAAGTTGTGGGTCATTGCATTTGAAGTGGGGTATATGGTGAGAACGTATATAAGCTTCTACCTGCTTTGATGTTGTTTTCTTTTTGTTTATCCAATGTGTGGTTGTTAGGTGCCTGCCTTTAGGTTATTTTGAGAGAATTGTTTCATTTGTAACCACAGACTCCTCTGTGGGAGGAGGTGAGTTCAGGATCTTTCTACATTGCCAACTTGAACCAGTTCAGAATATTACTTTTAAATACTTTATAGATAATCTACTGGAATTTTTTAAAATAAAATAATGGATCAGTCTATTCTTCAGAGTTAGTATATGTGACACACTCAAATAGAGTAATTGAGGGGAGTTTAATGAAAAGAGCAAGGTTGAGATAAATCAACAGGGATGGCACTTACCACAGAGCTAGAAGGTTATTGCCACTCTTAGACTTGATCCCTATCAAGGAGGGATCCTTGGACTGGAGGGATAAGTTTCAGAAACTTAAAGAGAACCCTGTTGGAAGATGCCCACAGATGTATACTATAGTTTTTGATAGATGAAAACAGCAAACTTGAAGCAACATGGCAGGGGCAGTTGAATATTTCTGCCTCACTTTCCCCCACGCTCAAGTTTCCTTGACAACCCTCCCTCCACACACATTTGCTCAGTCCAGTCAGAAAATAAGAGGCCCATTGGAGGAGACCATAAAATCAGGCTCCCAGGCATAGAAAAGAGTGAGGAATGGTGAAAGTTTCTGGAAGGGCAAATCTAGCACATTCATTAGCTCGATTATTACTATTGTTTTTTAACAATATTAGATCCTGGAATACCTCATACATCCTCATCTGTTCCTCTGAAACTGTTTTGAATACTTACTGCACAGGCCTTACCGAGCTAATTCAACCACGTCTTATCAGACCAAATATCATCCAGCATGTTTGCATACCACTTTGCATTGTAAATCCATGTCCTAAATTGTTTTCCTCATATTATACTGTGTCATTTTCTATCTAGTCTTTATGATGTGGCAGCTTCTCTAACCAGTTCTCTCTCTCGTCTCCAACTACTTAAATATGTCCAAGGTCTGTTCTTACCCCTTTGCTGTTAGAGGGTTGTGGAAGTGCAGGAAGTGGCGGGTAATAGAAATATACAGGTAGGAAGAAAAAGAGGTAGATACAGAAATAGATAAATAGATATTTCTGGGAGAAAGACTGTTGCTTAAAGTAATTGCAGTTTATTTCTTATGCATAATAACCAAATAATTACCCTCATTGAAATCATATTAAAATGCCATTTTAATTTCTTGAATTTCTGAGAGATTCCATAATAAATGTTTTAATGTAATTTTGAAATAATAGCATAATAAATAGATTTATTAAACATATTGCTTCACTAAAAATTATTTCCACAGAAAAATTGGTAAAAACATGTTTCTTCAGAGTTAAAAATCTGTCTATAATTTTGAATTTGATAAGTAGTAGGTATATCACATTCAACGTTTAAAAGTAAAGCCATAACCAAAAATTTACAGTTGAATTAACATTTTTTATATAGGATAAAATGAGAAGATATTTATTATGTTAGGTAAAAATGCTTTCTTTTTGACAGTAAGCAGATTTATTACCATTTTGCTAATGAAACCTTGTTCAGTATTAAATAGAAATCCTAAAATATCTGACTTTCAAATTTATACTCATTCTTCCTACAAGAGATTACAAAATGATTTATAACCTATCAAAATCAATTCTAATGTAATTTTCATTTATTAGATACAATAATTACAACTTTTAATTAGAATATAATTTAATTTTCCATTAAAGTCTATATTAGCACAGAAAGTCTGAATGAAATGTATTTGAATAACTTACTACTTAGAGTGGAGCACATTGAAAATAACCTGATTAATTGTGTCTTTACATGATTAATTGTACATACAAGGTGCTTATCTCTTTCACACATTAAATTTCTCTGTTTCCTTTATTACTTTTATGTCACAACAACCTTTCTCTCTTTTATGTGGGTTTTGAGGTCCTTGAAAGTAGAGAAGTACAAGGTTGATAATTCTCATTCAGAGAGCAGGAGAGGGAAACACTATTTTCATAATAAAATCATGATTATTTGCTTTTTTTCACTGTGTTGACACTTCCACTGGTGGTGAACAGAGCAACACTGGTAAAAATTCTGGCACTTAGTACAAATCAAGGCAGTGGTACCAACTATATTAGTGGTCATTGAGTTCTTCATGTTATGTTCAAACATTTTTTAAAAAATATTAAGACTTTCATTTTTTTGTTTTATTATGTTATGTTAATCACCATACATTACATCATTAATTTTTGATGTAGTGTTCCATGATTCATTGTTTGCGTATAAGACCCAAGGCTCCATTCAGTATGTGCCCTCTTTAATACCCATCACCAGGCTAACCCATCCCCCCACCCCCTCCCCTCTAGAACCCTCAGTTTGTTTATCAGAGTCCATAGTCTCTCTTGGTTTGTCTCCCCCTCTGGTTTCCCCCCCCTTCATTTTTTCCTTCCTACTATCTTCTTCTTTTTTTTTTTAACATGTAATGTATAATTAGTTTCAGAGGTACAGGTCTGTGATTCAACAGTCTTACACAATTCACAGCGCTCACCATAGCACATACCCTCCCCAATGTCTATCACCCAGCCACCCCATCTCTTCCACTCCCCACCACTCCAGCAGCCCTCAGTTTGTTTCCTGAGATTAAGAATTCCTCATATCAGCGAGATCATATAATACATGTCTTTCTCTGATTGACTTATTTCACTCAGCATAATACCCAACAGTTCCATCCATGTCATTGCAAATGGCAAGATTTCATTCCTTTTGATGGCTGCATAATACTCCATTGTATCATTTTTTAGAGCAGTTTTCAGTTCACAGTAAAATTGAGGGGAAGGTTCAGAGATTTTCCATATACCTCCTGCCCCCACACATGCTAGACTTCCCCCATTATCAACATCCCCCAACATAGTGCTACATTTGTTATAATTGGTGAACCTATACTGACGCATCATAATTACCCAAAGTCCATAGTTTACATTGTTTTTCACTCTTGATGTTATATATGCTATTGGTTCAGAAAAATGTATAGTGAATGACATGTATCCATTATTATGGTGTCATGCAGAGTATTTTTATTTTTATTTTTTTAAATGTTTTAAAAAGATTTTATTTATTTATTTAACAGAGAGAGACACAGCGAGAGAGGGAATATGAACAGGGGGAGAGGGAGAGGGAGAAGCAGGCTTCCTGCCGAGCAGGGAGCCCAATGCGGGGCTAAATCCCAGGACCCTGGGACCATGACCTGAGCCGAAGGCAGATGCTTAATGACTGAGCCACCCAGGTGCCCCATACAGAGTATTTTTAATGCCCTGAAAATCCTCTAGTTTTATTTAAGAAATTCTCCTATGAGCAGTAAAGCATTTCTTTTATTAATCTCAATAAATATACTCATCTTTTTAATATTCTAGTGACAAAAACAGGAAATTCATATAAAATATTTTTACATATTGGAATATGACAGTTATCCCCACAAAAAGTCTGGTGTGACTGTTTGAATTGCAGGCCAACCTAGCAGCTTTTATCATGAAGTGTCAACTGTACTTCAAAGAACAACTGACAAACTATGATTATTATTAATACATTGGTAATTGTCAGAATGAAGTGAACTTACCATTTCAAGGAAACTAACTCTCGGTATTTCCTGCCAATGATAAAATTCAAGTTTTCAAGAGAGAATTAGAATTTTGGAAAACTTGAATCTGCCACCACGAGTTAGACAGTTTCCTGATTCTTAATGATTTTTCTGATGAGCTCAGTTCTGATTTTAACAAATGATATTTAAGTATACACACACACACACACACACACACACACACACACACACACACTATACAGTGAAATGCACCAAAATTTGGAAGATCAATATAACTCAGTAAACCAGTATTTTCTAAATGAGCTACACATGTTATAAAATCATGCATGATTTACCAAAGTGTAAGATAGACTCTTTATGTATTGATAATATTTCAGAAACCATATAGCAACTAAGCTTTACAAACTATCCATGTTGAGATCTATTGTGGTATCAAAGAATAATATCCACAATTTTTTGGAAAAAGACTTTAAAACCTCCTTCCTTGTCCAACCATATGCCTTCAGGAGACAGGCTTTTCTTTCTACTTCAAGCAGAGCAATACAGTATAACAGATCGAGTACCAAAACAAAGAGACTGGCATAATTATAAAACAATGCCACTCTTCTCCCTAATTTTATTTTTGTTTTGGTAAATATATTTTTCGTATAACATGTTATGTATTTTAACATGCAATGGGATTATAATTGTTCTTTTAAAATGAATTAATATGTTTAATTTCTCTACATTTTCATTTCTGATATGGCAAGTAACAATAGACATGACTCATATAAATAAAATCTTTTTGGTATTTTCAATATTTTTAAAAAAAATTTATTTTTAAGTAATCTCTACACCCAACATGGGGCTCAAACTCACAACCCCGAGATCAAGAGTTGCATGCTCCACTGACTGAGGCAGCCAGGTGCCTCAAGAGATTTTCAATAATTTTTAAGAGTATAAAGGAGTCTTGAGACCAAAAAGTTGAACTACAGTTGGTCAAAGTAGTTTAAATCTGTTCTTAGATCCCTTTTAGGTGGGGGAATACTTTGAGTTCTTTCCAGAGAAACACCCCCTTTTTTGTCATTCTTTTAAAAGAACAAGTTTAGTTGTAAAAGCAAAATATTTTTCATGATACTATACAGAGTATATTGTGAATCTTTTCCGAAATAGCAAGAAAAATATTTGTTTCACAACTTAACTTTTGAACCAAGCTCCATTTAAGTATTCACAAATACTGACTTGAGAAAATTGAGCAGGAGTCTTTTTTATCTTACTCTTCCTAATTGAATGTTACATATATGTGGCTGCATTGGCAATTTCTTTTCTTTTCTTCTTCTTCTTTTTTTTTTTTTTTGGTATGTCCCCTCCCTTTTAGAGCAAATGTTACTTCTAACATTTATAGCTTTTTCACATAGTAGACCCCAAGGCTTGAAAAACAAATTGTTCTAATTAACTTTCTTTGGCAAAGTTTTCCCTAGACAGACTAAAAATAATCTGCTTTAGTTAGAAAGAGTAAACCTTTCCCCTACCCTGAACTACAAACTCATCAGTTTACTTGATATCCTGTTGTACTTCTACAGGAAACAGCACTGAGTCTCTCTAACACCTCTCCTTCATGAATATAACTATTTTATTCTTAAATAGTGCTATCTAGCCTCAACTAATTAAAAAAGATTAAATGCAATGTAAAATATTTTGCAGTATTTGCTGACCTGTTTTTCTTTTGCAAACATCAATAGAAAGTGACTTGGTACCAAAGTATGTGATCTTGAGATGATCACTGGGAATTTTATATTTCTTTAGCATTTCAAATCAGTTCTCTGATTCAAACCTGGTAAGAATTAGAGTCAGTGTAACAACAGTTCTATTCTCCACTCATTTACTCTATTAGATATATGTTTCAGTCTTTACAGAATTCACTGTTTAGAAGAGAAGACTGATTTACATAGATATGTGATTATAAACATGCATGTACATAGTGATTAATGCAATATATAAATTGTGTGCAAAATTCAGATACAGCACAAAGGACAAGTGATTTATTCTTTTGGGGATTGGAGGGATATTTGGAATGCCTTCACTGAAGATGCTATATCTTAGCATCATCTAGAAAGATGAATAGAAATTTGGTAGGAAAATATGTATAATGTGGATATTTTATTCAGAGATATAATGTTTGTAGAGATCTTAGAAATATGAACCAATATCTTTACATGTTGATTCACAGGTTCCTCTGTATTAATGAAGCAACAGTTACTGAATGAGGCTTGGACAAGAAATAGGGCTGAGAAGCAGAGTAAGACCAGATTAGGGAAGAGTTTGCCTACATGTACTTTATCCTGCAAGTACATGTAAGTCGTAGAAGAGTTTAAAGAGAGGAGTGACTGAGTGAGAAAATTGAAGTTAGCACTACAGAAAAGAACACTGGAGGGGGAAATGGCTGCAGTAGTCCAGAGTGCAGAGGAAGACTGTCTGAATTGAGAAAGTAGCAGTATGAGCGAAAAGGGTGAAATAGATTTAAAAGGGGTTTTGGAAGGGAGATTGACAGGACTCCATTTATACATCCTTTACTCAGTTGCTTGGCAGGATTTATCCTGCTTGCTTTATCTTCCTTCATCTCCAACATATATGAGCCTCTTAGAATATGTAGACTTAGATGAGAACTGCATCTGAAATCCTAGAAAAAACCTACATTGAAAATGAGAGTATAATAGAATGTCACAGACTAGAGGAGACAGAGGAGAAATCACCAGGGAGATAGAAGGGGAAATGACAATACAATTCCAGTTAAGGGACAAGAAAGTTTAAGACATATTGGGCAATTGCACAAAATACAGAGAGGTCTACTGTGATGATTGAAAGATGTTCGTAGCTTTGTAGCATTTCTGAGAGTGGTAAGGTCTAGTGGTACTTTAATCTGAGAAATGTAAAGGAATAGAAGATGTTCATAGTTGGAGTATAGAATTGAAAGATTCTATTAAAGGACAGAAGACACGAACACAGATAGAAGCTGAGCTAAGGAGTTTGTCAAAAGAGATCGAAAATACAGACACAAGTTTTCCCCTGCTGGTGCTAAGAAGCCTATTGACTATGATCTGGAAATTGCCTTTGGAAACTGGGAGGAAGCTTACTGAGGTCATGGCATTTTAATCTCATGAGTCTTCTGTGTGGTCTTGAAATACATCACTGTTTCTGCTTCCCCAGGAATTTTATTCTTCCTTCTGACTGGAAAACACCTGAGGTCTCAAGTCATGGATAACTTTTTCTCAAAGAAATTTTTTTAACCTGAATAATATTCTTTGTCCATATGAACCCATTTTTTAACTCTTCTGGATCACAAAATGTGCCATTCACATTTACTTGTGTTAAGTCTGTCTTCACTAAGGAAATGTAAACCCCATGAAGATGGCACTGTTTTTGATTGATCACATAAGTCCAAGATTAGTGACAAAAATTGATGTTGCAGAAGATAGTCATTAAATATTAGTGGAATGAATACATATATAAAGAGGGCAACAGGAAATTTTGGTTATAGAAATATGGTCTTAAAAGACAGTAGGCTAATCACTTACCAAGACAACTACCACAATATAAACAATAATAACAGTAGAGGTTATGTGACAGGCAGTGTAATATCACCATCTCATTTGTAGAAAGAAGGAAATTATATTATAAATTATATATATTATATATTATATTGCTACCTCATGACTCATACCCACATAGATTCTAATAGAAGTATACAGTCCAGTTGGGGAATAATTATCTGAAATCTGACTCTGTGAAGAGAAACTCAAAACAAAGATTTATAAATTCTTATTTTATGATTATTAATCATTACAGGTGGCAATAATCAAAAGCTTCCCCCATTAACAAAGTTCACATGTAACTGATAAAGCATAAAAACTAGTTGTGATATGCTGGGAAGACTTATTAATAATGGAAGCATTCCTGCTAAGCAATAAGGTAAACATGAGTCCCAATTAGGGGAAAAACAAAACAAAACAAAAAACGAGTTAAGGATATGAAATTGAAACTCTCAGGAAAAAAAATAGAAACTAGTAGTAAACATGCTTATGAAATCTTATGACTTCTCAAGGGAATGAACATTAAATGGTTAAGGAAATATGAACTTCTCTTAACAGAATGTTTTTTTTTTTTTTTTTTTTTTAGTGTGATGCTATAGTATTTTTACAGACTGAAGATAGGCATGTAGGACCGTAAAGTGATATCACCATTTTGGCAACTAATTGGCAATATGCATCCAAAACTCTTTGACAAAACAATTTTGCAAGAATTTTTTTAAAATAAATAAATGAAAGTTTACAAAGAGATACATATTCAATAATATTTACATAGCCTTACTACGAATAGAAAAAAAGAAAAGAACTGCTACAAATGTTAAGTTAAATGAGGTATTTAGAGAAATTATTTCATATCTACAGGATGAAATATACCCTAAAGTAAAACAACATTATATACATGTCTATTTATTGATGCCCACATTATATAAAGGAAAGAGAAAATAGAGGTTTTAAAAACACTCTGATAATTTCCATTGTGTGGGAGAAAATCTTATATGATTATAGAATCAGTGTCAGCATTGATTTGCCTCAGGACGCTGGTGATTACAAAATTTGTTTTTGCTTATTGTATTTTTGCTTATATGGTAAATAAAGTTTACTTGTGTATTTAGAAAATGATATGTATCTTATAATAAAAGGTGTGAGGAAGTAGAAAAACAAATAACCTTAGTATAAGCACAGAAGAGGCTTGCTAAGTCAAAGAAAACTCACAGACTTAGTACTTTTAAAAAAAATATTGTTATGTTAATCACCATACATTACATCATTAGTTTTTGATGTAATGTTCCATGATTCATTGTTTGTGCATAACACCCAGTGCTCTACGCAGAATGTGCCCTCTTTAATACCCATCACCGGGTTAACCCATCCCCCCACCCCCCTCCCCTCTAGAACCCTCAGTTTGTTTTTCAGAGTCCATCGTCTCTCATGGTTCGTCTCCCCCTCCGATTTCCCCTCCCTTCATTCTTCCCCTCCTACTATCTTCTTTTTCTTTTTTCTTATTGTTTGTATTTCTTCAGTGTTGGTTGTGATCTCTCCTCTTTCATTCATGATTTTATTTATTTGGGTCCTTTCTCTTTTCTTTTTGATAAGTCTGTCCAAGGCTTTATCTATCTTATTAATTATTTCAAAGAACTAGTTCCTAGTTTCATTGATCTGTTCTACCGTTCTTTTGGTTTCTATTTCATTGATTTCTGCTCTAATCTTTATTAATTCTGTTCTCCTGCTGAGTTTAGGCTTTATTTGCTGTTCTTTCTCCAACTCCTTTAGGTGTAGGGTTAGGATGTGTATTTGAGCATTCTTGTTTCTTGAGACAGGCTTGTATTACTCTATACTTCCCTCTTAGGACTGCCTTTGCTGCATCCCAAAGGTTTTGAACAACTCTGTTTTCATTTTCATTTGTTTCCATGATTTTTTAAAATTCTTTAATTTCCTGGTTGACTCATTCATTCTTTAATAGGATGCTCTATAACCTCCATGTATTTGAGTTCTTTCCAAATTGCCTCTTGTGATTGAGTTCAAGTTTCAAAGCATAGTGGCCTGAAAATATGCAGGTAATGATCCCTATCTTTTGGTACCAGTTGAGACCTGATTTGTGACCCAGTATTGATCTATTCTGGAGAATGTTCCATGTGCACTCAAGGAGAATGTGTATTCTTTTGCTTTAAGATGGAATGCTCTAAATATATTTGTGAAGTCCATCTGATCCAGTGTGTCATTTAAAGCCTTTATTTCCTTGTTGATCTTCTGCTTAGATGATCTGTCTATTACAGTGAGGGGGGTGTTAAAGTCCCCTAGTCTTATAGTATTATTATCAATATGTTTCTTTAATTTTGTTATTAATTGGTTTATATAATTGGTTGCTCCCATGTTAGGGCCATAAACATTTACGATTGTTAGATCTTCTTGTTGGATAGACCCTTTAATTATGATATAGTGTCCTTCATCATCTTTTATTACAGTCTTTGGTTTAAAATTTACTTTGTCTGATATAAGGATTGCTGCCCTAGTTTTCTTTTGATGTCCATTAGCATGATAAGTGGTTTTCCACCCCCTCACTTTCAATCTGGAGGTGTCTTTGTGTCTAAAATGAGTCTCTTGCAGACAGCATATTGATGGGTCTTGCTTTTTAATCCAATCTGATAACCTATGTCTTTTGATTGGGGCAATTAACCCATTTATATTCAGAGTAGCTATTGAAAGATATGAATTTGGTGTCATTGTATTCCCTGTAAAGTCACTGTTTCTGTGTATTTTCTCTGTTCCTTTCTGGTCTATGTTACTTTTGGGCTCTCTCTTTGCTTAAAGGATCCCCTTTAATATTTCTTGCAGGGCTGTTTTAATGATCACAAATTCTTTTAGTTTCTTTTTATCCTGGAAGCTTTTTATCTCTCCTTCGATTTTGAATAACAGCCTCGCTGGATAAAGTATTCTTGGCTGAATATTTTTTCTCATTTAGCAGCCTGAGTATATCAGGCCTTTCTGGCCTGCCAGGTCTCTGTGGATAAATCTTTTGCCAGTCTGATATTTCTACCCTTTAGGTTATGAACCTCTCGTCCCGAACTGTTTTCAGGATTTTCTCTTTGTCTCAGATTTGCAAGTTTCACTATTATATGTTGGGGTGTTAGCCTATTTTTATTGATTTTGAGGGGGGATTCTCTGTACCTCCTGGACTTGAATGCCTGTTACCTTCCCCAGATTAGAGAAGTTCTCAGCTATAATTTGCTCCAATATACCTTCTGCCCCCCACCTTTCCTCTCCTTGTGGGATCCCAATTATTCTAGTATTATTTCACCTTATGGTATCACTTATCTCTCAAATTCTCCCCTTGTGATCCATTAGTTTTTTTTTTTTTATCTTTTTCTCAGCTTCTTTATTTTCCATCATTTGGTCTTCTATATCACTACTTCTCTCTTCTTCCTCATTTATCCTAGCAGTTATAGCCTCCATTTTTGATTGCATCTCATTAATAGCCTTTTTGATTTTGACTTGGTTAGATTTTAATTTTTTTATTTTTCCAGAAAGGGATTCTCTAGTGTCTTCTATGCTTTATTTCATACCCAGCTACTATCTTTATAATTGTTATTCTGAACTCTAGTTCTGACATCTTACTTATGTCCATACTGATTAGGTCCCCCTGGCTGTTGGTACTGCCTCTTGTTCTTTTTTGAGGTGAGTTTTTCCATCTTGTCATTCTGTCCAGAGAAGAATAGATGAACAAGAGAACAAAACTGTAAAATGGCAACAATGACCCCAGAGAAATATACACTAAACAAATCAGAAGAGACCTGAAACAAAAACAAACAAAAAAGAAAATTAAAAAAAAAGAGAGAGAGAGAGAGAATATAGTCAGACAGGTGAACAGAACAGAGCAGTACACTGGATCCTGTGTGTGTTTTGGTCTGCTTGTTAGAAAACTAGATTCCAAAATTGTAAAGAACTAAAACTTATGTATATACAAAAATAAAATTAAATACAATGAAAGGGTAAAATGTAACTGTAAAAAATGAAAATTAAAAGACAAAACAAACAAAATATAAACAGGTAAACAGAACAGAGCAATACACTGTGTCCTGGGTATATTTTGGTTTGTTGGTTAGAAGAAACTACATCCCAAAAATGTAAAGAAAGAACACACACATACATATATATATATATCCCTGGGTGGAATTGCACCACCCTTGTCATGGGGCCAGGCTAATTAAGCGGCTGGGGATTACCGTATGTGGCTTTTGTTCCCTGAAGGCTTTCTGAGCTGCTTTAGAGAATGAGAATGAAAATGGCAGCCTCCCGACCTCCAGCCCCAGACTGAAAGCTAGCCCCCCTTCCCACTCCTCAGTGTCCCCTCAGGGAAAAACAGTCAATCACTCCTGTCTCCCTGGTCTCTGTCCGTACTCTGTGCTCCCCCAGCCTTTGACCTGGCATTTTTATCTCAGGTACGTGATCCTGCTTCAAGTCTCCAAGCCCTGCAGATTCCTGTGGTGTGCACTCATGAAGTGCCTCCCCGGGGGAGAAAGGGAGGTCTCTCCACAGTTCTGCTGCTTGCTGGGCCCCTGCTTGGGAACGGTCACCTGACCCTGCAGTGGTTCACGGTTTATGGCCACACCACGCTGAATGCCCACCCCTGGGCTCACTGATGCCAGCTGGCTTCCCTGCTCTGTTGCCTGAGAGCTCTTCCACACTCAGGCACCCCTGGTCTTCCTGTAATCCCAGGGATCCTGAGACCACACTGTCCCACCTAGGATTTGGCCCTGCTTCACCATCAGTGCACCTTTCAGGCAGGGACGTCCCTCACTGGAGCAGACCTCTAAAAGTTCTGATTTTGCACTCCACTGCTATATTACTTTCCAGTAGCTGGCTTTTGGAGGATACCTACCCCTGTGGTTTAACTTCCAATATATCACCTTGGATTCACTTCACCATAGCTCCTACTTTACAAAAAGTGGTTGCTTTTCTATTTGTAGAATTTCAGTAATTCTTTTCTTAGATCTCAGGTTGAGTTCACAGGTGTTCAGAATGACTTGATAGCTATCTAGCTGAACTCCTGGGACCAGACAAAACTAAGGTGTCCTACCCCTCTGCCATCTTGGAAAGTCAATTTAATTCTTTCTTATGGCTGCGTAATATTTCACTGTGTGTGTGTATTGTATCTTCTTTACCCATTCATCCATTGATGGATACCTGGGTTGCTTCCATAGTTTGAAAATAATGCTGCAGTAAACACAGGGGTGCATATACCTTTTCAAATTAGTGTGTTCATATTCTTTAGGTAAATACCCAGGAGTGGAATTATTGGATCATATGGTAATGCTATTTTTAATTTTTTGAGGAGTCCCCACTGGAAAACTCTATAGTCTTTATACCTGAAGATTTGGCTGGTTAATGAGAAAATGCTTTTATAACTTAAATTGCTAAGATTTTGAAATCAAAGTTGAAATTCAAAACTATGAACCAGTCCACTGCTCTCTTGATTATAACTAACCTTATGGTTTTAATTACAATAAATTCTGTAAGTTTTTACATCACTGTCTTAGTTCTCTTTCCCAGTCTACCACCAAGATTCAACAATTATTTCCAACAACGTACTGGACAACATGGGTGGTCCCCCAACACCAAAACTTAACATTTTCCTGCCCTTTAATGTGACTTTTTTACATGAGTATTCTTTATATCAGTTACTGTTACCATAGTCTATCCATTTCCCTAGGGTAGAAGATGGATATTTGTCCATGACATTTCCTTCCTTGTCTTCCAGCATCTCATCACTTATCGAATTCCTTTGCTCTTCAATTTAGGTTCACACTGTGACACCACAATCATCTTCTTGCAAATAGATTTTACTGTGTCATGCTGGGACTTAATCATTTGTACTTCCTGATATCTATAGAGTAAAAAATAAACCCTTTAGCCTGGAGTGAGAGACCTTTTTATGGTCTTGGCCAATGTGCCTCTTGGTTTTTGTTTCTATGTTATCAACTCAAAAGAACACCTGTGCTTTAATCACACTAAACTCATTAAGCTTACTCAAGTCCCTATGTGCAAACGTGATGTCTTTTTCCTGTAATGCTCTTCTCCATTTTTAAAAAATCTCTTGGATGCCCGTGAATAATCCTTCAATATCCAGGGTAAGTTTTCTGCCTTCCTCAGCTACACAGATATTGTTAGTGAAATGAGATGATATGTTAAATAGTCAGCAGAAACCTCAGCACCTAATAATCCCTGAATAAATGGGCATCACTTTTAATAACAGTTTTTTTTTCATCTTTGCTCCTATGGATTCTGTTTATACCTTTATCATATCATTTACTTTGTGATATAATGATACACTTAAACACATCCATCCACCTCCACTAAGATTTATAAAGGCATGAGCTGCATCTTAGGCTTCTTTCTGTTGGGTTTATTTCCCCATAGCACAGTGACCCCTTCCTCTTTTCTGATTAAATAAATGAATATCAAATAAATTTCCAATGGAGGAAACTCAGCATATTGGTATAAAATCTAATTACTAGTATTCTTCCCTTCAATTTACCTTTACAAAGATGGACTGAAACACCTGCTAAGAAAGCATACAATTGTTTAAACTTTCCTAAGTCAGTATTTTGAAATTCTGAAGCCAATAATATAATATCACAGTCTAAAGTTCACATCCAAATGGAGGAAAACAAATATCTTTAGTTTTGGAAATATATCACTCTCTTTCTCTTTTTTCCCTTAATTCTTTATTCTTATTTTATTGATTTGAATTCAGTTGCATTTCAATTGCAGTTTTTAAATAACATTTATTGAATTGTTAACATGTGCCAGGTACTAAGCTAAGCACGTTACAAGTGTTATCCCTTCAATCTTGACTGCAGTCCTAGGATGTAAATCTCATAAGCTCCATTTTACAAAGGACGGAATTGAACTTTAAAGAGGCTGTGTGAATTTCCCCAGTCCATGCAACATCTGAGTAACAGGGAACTAAAAATAGTATCTATAGGATGCTGGGCGCAAACCCTGAACCATTGTTCTATTCATTTCATTGTTTATATAGAGTTAGGTCTATGATAGTAGCTCTCAGTGGAGATGCGTGGTGATTTTGCCCTGCAGAAGGTATTTGACAGTGTCTGGACACAATTTTGGTTCATACCACTGAGAGTAGGTGTGCTGCTGACAGTGGGTAGAGGGCAGAGATCCTGGCCAATGATAGAGCCCAAGACAGCTCTCTAAAATAAAGTATTATCTGTTTCAAATCAGTAGTGGTAAAGTTGAAAAACCCTGGTCTAAAGTAAAGGCAGAAAAATTTAAATTATGGAGACCCCCTCAGAAAATTCCCATATAGAGAAATGTGTGAGGAAGGGGTTGTACTAATCAAGCCTGGCAATGTATGGTACTAAATTTTACCTTACATGTGGTAATATATGTTTATTTTTGTGGAAGACAAACGTTATCATGGAAATATAATGCTGTTGTGCTTATTTCTCTTATAGAACTTAAAACAAGAGAAACTCTTTTTAAATTGTTCAGTGAAGAATGATTATAGTTGACATTTGTGTAAAGGTGATAGTTAAGAAGGAATATTTAGTTTTACATATGTACTTTAAAATATCAGATTTTCAGTGCTCATTAATTGTGGTCTTGGTTATTTTAGCAAATGGATATCAGTAAAAATTTTTTTAATTTGGTGTAAACTTTGTCTTAATTGAGTTTAATATTGAAATTGCACGTGGATCAGTAGTTGAACACATTTTTAGGTTTGATATTTTCATTTTGCTGAAGTGAAAGTGGTTACGTGGCCTTTGCTCTGATCCCAAGATTTATGCATTAAAGGTCTTTAGATGGGTAAATAGGTATGGAAACCCATTTTCCTGAAGTGGTTGGTAGAGTTTCAAGGTATAATTAGGAAAGTTCTTTGGGTTTTTGGATTCCATGAATTAAGGTTTTCTTGGCAAGAAGGATTCAACTTTAAAATGACTAGGCACCCACAAATTCACACTGGAACTCTCCACTGACAGAACATTTTGCCTTTTGCTCACTTGGTCACTGTTCTGTTTTTGCAATATTCTTTAAATACTTTGTAGCCAGGACTGGCTTCAAACGTTTGTAACCAGCGTGTATGAAGCAGTGGCAAAGGGCCATGTGCTTTGGAGGCCCCACCCCATGCTTTGTTTAATCCTCTTTTCTCAACATTTTGAAATTCTTAATTTTTCTTTTTAAGATTTTATTTATTTATTTGAGAGAGAGAGAGCATGGGCAGGGGGAGGGGGAGAAGCAGAGAGCATGAGCAGGGGGGAGGGGAAGAGGGAGAAGCAGCCTCCCTGCTGAGTGGGGAGTCAGACACGGGGCTCGATCCTGGGACTCTGCATCATGACCTGAGCCGGAGGCAGACAGTTAACCAACTGAGCCACCCAGGTGCCCCTTGAAATTCTAAACTTTTGAACCAAGGGCCCACATTTTCATTTTGTCCTGGGTTCCCATATTTTATAGCTGGTTCTGTATAGCAAGTACATTCTGATTACATATTATTAAGTTGAACATGCAGAGTTTTGGGGGCAATATTCCCATACACTCCTAAAGGATCAATTAAAAGGGAAGTCATTCCAATCTGAATAAATGACATTTATTTTTTTTTCCAGGAAAAAAAAAAAGGGGAAGAGAAAGGTAGCCTAGAAAGGGCAGTAATTAGGAATATACCTGCCTGCAAAAAGTCATCAGTACACTCCATGTATGCTAAAATCTAAATCGATAAATCCATTTTAGTACCCTTATTAAAATAAGAATTAAAAAATTAAAAGCCTTTTACAATTAAAAAAGAACATGATACAATCCACTCAGGGAATATAAGAAAGTATTTTATAAAGATGTTTTCTTCTTTTTTAAATTGTATCATATGATTGTATAACTCTGTGTTTTGCTATATGTAAATACAATTTGGGGAAAATAAGTTTATTATATCCTTGGCTTGTTCCTTCCAAAATTACAAATTTGGGAGTGAATATTTGTAAACACATAGAAATTTAACTGTGCAATATGAACGCTGAGATTTGTTTTTTGGCAGAAGTTAGTCTCTATCCCATGTACTTGCTCTGGATAATTTGGAAAATAGCCCCCTGAGAGAAAATTTGGTGCCCAGTTAGCTAGAAGGGGTGATCAATATCCTTATAGACTATGTGGCAGAGAGGCTTCTTTGCAGAAGGGAAAAGCTGACATGGCATATACATCCCTCCCTTGTTTCAGGTAGACTCTACTGGACCAGGTATAAATAGAGTCAACACTATTTTAGCTTCTGCCATTTAGAAACTGAGGATCAGCATAATTTCAAATAATGCACATTTGCACATTTCTCAGAGCTTTGAAAGGGTTTGTCAGAAACTATTGCCGTTGCTCTTATTTATGGATTTATGTCTAGTGTATCTCCATTCTAGAAATTCCCAGCATAACAAATCAGTCTGCTGACCTCATCCCTTGCCATTTGTGAAAATGTGGGTGAACATAGTGGGTATTTATTTTGTTTTCAAAGAATAAACAAACAAAAAGCTGAGTCAGACTAATAGATACAGAGAACAAACTGATGGTTGCCAGAAGGAAGAGGAGGTAGGGAGATGGGCAAAATGGGTAAAAGGGAGTGGGAGATAGAGGCTGCCAGTTATGGATTGAATAAATCATGGGGATAAAAGGCACAGTGCAGGGAATATAGTCATTGGTTTTATAATAACATTGTATGGTGACAGATGGTAGCTACACTTGTGGTGAGCAGAGCATAACATATAGTTATTGAATCGCTATGTTGTACACCTGACACTAATGTAACATTGTATGCCAACTGTACTCAAAAAATAAATAAATAAAAGAATCCACCATAGGGAAATGACAGTCTCTTCAATAAATGTTGCTGGGAAGACTGCATATCCACATGTAAAAGAATGAAATTGGATCCTTATCTTATACCATAAACAAAAACTAACTTGAAATGGATTAGAGAGTTAAATATGAAACCTGAAACTATCAAACTCCTAGAGATGATTCTTTGGGGGGATATGAAACTAAAAGCGTAGGCAATGAAAACAAAAATAAACAAGTGGGATTACATCAAATTAAAAAGTTTCTGGAGTTATCTACTTCTAAATGATTTCTCTACTCACGTGAAGGGTGGCTAGGTTGGAGTATCTGCCAGAGAATTTACAGATGACCTCTCCCAGTGGCTTCTTCCACCTCTCTCAGCCTGGCAGATGCCTTCCAAGAGGAAGCATCTAAGAGAGACTGGTATAGTCACATAACCTTCCTGACCTCACCTGAAGAGTAGAGCATCACTTCTACTTCTACCTGTTGTACAGGTCACAGCAGTCACTGCTGAGCTTCAAGTGAAGATCCATAACTGCTCCTAATTTTATTGTTTCCATTCCCTCTTCCTGCCCCAAATACCATTTTAAACTATAAAATCTACACGGCAGTTGTCTCTACCGCCCTTTCCTTAGAGTTCAGAGCTTTCTTAAGTGGTGTCCAGGTCGTGATTACTTAGACTAGCACTGAAGCTTTGGATGCCTGAAACCCCAGCCATAACAAAGAAGGGAGTACCTGTAAAGAGCATTGTGATGAAGAACTCCACTCTTCAGTTTTCATGGGAGGCACAGAAAAGACTTTGCAGTCCCCTTTTAAAATGTCCACAAGTAGGAATTAACTCCTGCTATAGAGTTCAGGAAGAGGAGACCGAAGAAGGTTGAACAATTTGCCCAAGTTCACAGAGCAAGTAAATGACAATACCAGAATCCAAATCCAAAATCCTGTGCCTCCTAAAGAGTAATGCCAGTTGAAAGAGGCTCAGTTTCTATTACTTTTCATAACTGTGATCCTAATTGTACACATATAATTGTGTGATTTTTTAAATGTTCTGTCTCCCACTTCAACACCTCATGAAAAGTTGAAGAGTATGTTTATCTTCTTCCCTATATTCCCAAAGTACATATTAAGAGCTCAATAAATATTTGTTGAATGAATGAAGGAATGGAAATTCAATTTCATCAGGCTTGGATAAAGCTTAGCTTCTCTTTCCATACATCTGTATGGTCCTATAAAGGACATGTGGTCATTATGTCCCTTGTAGGTAACTGGCAATTGTTGGATTTCTCTCCCATTACACAGTGAACGATTTCACTAGAATAAACTTCATTATGCTGGGATGCTTTATGTTGAGATTTGCCTGATTCCAGGAAACAGAATCTTCAGAGAGAAAGTTTTTATAGTTAATGAACCAGTGCATCAGCTTGACAGAGGACTATGAAACAATTTTGTCACTTTTTGGAGACTTAAAACTCATGCTTTTTGTGAGCTTATTTTTATAGAGTATACAGTAAAATTCTTGTTTTCTATACATATACTCTGAAATCCATGGGAAATTTGCCTTGCCAACTGTCATATTAGAAAATTGTGAAAATTTTGGTGTATAAATAGCAATCTGTTAAATATTGGAAAATATATCAAGTAAGCTTAACCTGTGTGATTTTCAAGAATAATACTGGTTCCCAAAACATCTCTGACAAATCTTCATCAGCATATGCATTTTTTAATATCTCATATTTTTCATTGATGCAATTGTTGGTGTAGGTTATATGGAGCTTAACAATTTTTCATGTGATTTAAAAATATGGTTTTAAAGCTTATTATATCTCCATGCTAAACAGGCCACTTTCTCCTAACTTTCAGTTAAATTTTTAGACTTAATTTAAGGAAAAAAATGTTTCTGGTTTTATAATTAGCTAAGAAATTATTTTTTCTACCAATCAGTAACTTAATATGTTAAATAATCAGCACTCTGAAGGACAACAAAAATGGGAAATAAAACTGCATTTTTGTGCTTTCCGCCCGTGGACGCCGCAGAGTAAGCATCGTTAAAGTCTCCCCTCCCACCGCCGTCATGTCTAAGTCAGAGTCTCCCAAAGAGCCTGAACAGCTGCGGAAGCTCTTCATCGGAGGTTTGAGCTTTGAAACAACCGATGAGAGTCTGAGGAGCCATTTTGAGCAATGGGGAACGCTTAGGGACTGTGTGGTAATGAGAGATCCAAACGCCAAGCGCTCCAGAGGCTTTGGGTTTGTCACGTATGCCACTGTGGAGGAGGTGGATGCAGCCATGAACGCAAGGCCACACAAGGTGGATGGAAGAGTTGTGGAACCAAAGAGAGCTGTCTCAAGAGAAGATTCTCAAAGACCTGGTGCCCACTTAACTGTGAAAAAGATTTTTGTTGGTGGCATTAAAGAAGACACTGAAGAACATCATCTAAGAGATTATTTTGAACAGTATGGGAAAATTGAAGTGATCGAGATCATGACTGACCGAGGCAGTGGCAAAAAGAGAGGTTTTGCTTTTGTAACATTTGATGACCATGACTCTGTAGACAAGATTGTCATTCAAAAATACCATACTGTGAATGGCCACAACTGTGAAGTAAGGAAAGCCCTCTCTAAGCAAGAGATGGCTAGTGCTTCATCCAGCCAAAGAGGTCGAAGTGGTTCTGGAAACTTTGGTGGTGGTCGTGGAGGTGGTTTTGGTGGGAATGACAACTTTGGTCGTGGAGGGAACTTCAGTGGGCGAGGTCGCTCTGGTGGCAGTCGAGGTGGTGGTGGCTATGGTGGCAGTGGGGATGGCTATAATGGATTTGGTAATGATGGAAGCAGCTTTGGAGGTGGCGGAAGCTATAATGATTTTGGCAATTACAACAATCAATCCTCAAATTTTGGACCCATGAAAGGAGGAAATTTTGGAGGCAGAAGCTCTGGCCCCTCTGGTGGTGGAGGCCAATACTTTGCCAAACCACAAAACCAAGGTGGCTATGGTGGTTCCAGCAGCAGCAGTAGCTAGGGCAGTGGCAGAAGGTTTTAATTACTGCCAGGAAACAAAGCTTAGCAGGAGAGGAGAGCCAGAGAAGTGACAGGGAAGCTACAGGTTACAACAGATTTGTGAACTCGGCCAAGCACAGTGGTGGCAGGGCCTAGCTGCTACAAAGGAGACATGTTTTAGACAATACTCATGTGTATGGGCAAAAAACTCGAGGACTGTGTTTGTGACTAATTGTATAACAGGTTATTTTAGTTTCTGTTCTGTGGAAAGTGTAAAGCATTCCAACAAAGGGTTTTGATGTAGATTTTTTTTTTTTTTTTTTGCACCCATGCTGTTGATTGCTAAATGTAATAGTCTGATCATGACGCTGAATAAATGTGTCTTTTTTTAAATGTGCTGTGTAAAGTTAGTCTACTCTGAAGCCATCTTGGAATACTACCCCAACAGTGTGAAGTTAGAATTCCTTCAGGGTGATGACAGGTTCCATTCGAAATTTATTTGCAACCTGCTTGGGCACAGAAGCTGTTGTCTCCACAAACCTTGGTGTAGTTGAACTGACAGTTAATGTGTTGTGACTTGGAGTTCACCATTAAAAGGGTCACCCAAGCAAAGTCCTGGAGTTTATTTGGTTATTAATATGATTGTTGGCACATCCTATGCAGTATATCTAAATTGAATTATGGTATCAGATAAAATTATAGATGGGATTAAAGCTTGTGTATCATCCATTATCATGTGTAATCAATAAACGATTTAATATTCTCTTAAAAACTGCATTTTTGTGACCCAAGGTAATTGATTAAAATAACCAATATAGTTCTACTTCCTGATACCCAGCAATTCAAAATCTAACAGAACAGAAAGGACAAATGAAACTCTGTAATATAAATAAAACTTTGTGAATGTGTAAATGAAATTGTGTGTGTATGTATGTGTGTGAATAAACGGAACTGGGTCTGTATTAATTTAATAGTGTGACTTGTGTATATGCATATGATTGACAAAAAGGTGCAATGATGTATGCTGCAAATATATATAAACAGAGGCTGTCAGTTCTGGAAAAAATAAGTTAACCTTAATGATCACAGGATGTCGAAGGAAGCACAGTCATGGTTTATCAGAAAAAGTGAAAGAAAAGAAAAGCTTGAAAATAGGAGTGTTTAAAACAGAATGAGAGAATTGGTAGAGTCTCTCACAAAGTCATTTCTGAAAGGATTTTCTCTTTTTCCTATTTTCATTATAGGATTAAAAAATGCAATAATCTTTTCCCCCTTTGATCATATAAAAATGAAAGCTACTGAAAGCTTTTTGTTTGAATGATTTAGTGTGCATGTCAGGCAATTGAGATACTAACCTCAAATTTTATATCCTAAAGTTAACTACCCTCTAGTGCATTTTAGTTAGTTTTGTAACAAAGTCAGTTCTAGGTTTGAAGTGAGAGAAAATGTATCTTTGGAGTTCATCAGTGTGGTTCAGAGTATGGTTCTTACTTGTCAGTTGAGTTTCCTTTGGCAAATGTGTCTATGTGGTTTATTAGTTTTTATTTATTTTATTTTTTTAAAGACTCTAAATTCCTATTCATGTAAAAGCAGCACATTGTGCTAAAATGTATAATAGAATTAGGCAAAACTGTAAGCTCAAATTCATTTTCTTTTTTTTTAAAGGTATTTATTTATTTATTTGACAGAGAGAGAGAGACAGTGAGAGAGGGAACACAAGCAGGGGGAGTGGGAGAGGGAGAAGCAGGCTTCCCGCTGAGCAGGGAGCCCGACGCGGGGCTTGATCTCAGGACTCTGGGATCATGACCTGAGCTGAAGGCAGACCCTTAATGACTGAGCCACCCAGTTGCCCCTCTGTGTGGTTTTTAAATTAATGTTTTCTGGTAGTAAGGAAGGTGTTTATAACCCACAAGGTGAACTATTTCAGCTATGGCAGGTAAAATGCTTAAGAATGGACAGAGGTCGGCAAAAAGGCACATTTAGTCCTATGTGAATATTAAGGACTGAAAAGGAATTTTGCTAATAGCCATGGAAAGGCATAGATCCGACTGAGACATATTCAAGAGAAAGACATAGAGTTAGATTTGAAAATAAATATATTTCTTCTTGTGTGAGCCTTTAGAATAATTGTAATCAAATGCTTGAATGAAACTTTACATTTAAAACATTCTCTCATTATCCATGGTTTTATGAATATGGTCCTAGTATCTATTATGCTATCAAAATCCCCTGGCCAAATGTTGTGTGTCAGAAAATAAAAGTAGTGGTAGGCTGGCTTCATGGCACTGTCACTATCCCTGAGCTTGGTTGGAACTGAGACTTCATAAGGAGCTCAGATTGAGCCAGGACACTTAAATCCAAACTACTTTGCAGATTGTCCTGGAAATGATTCAGAGTGATTATTACTTGATTAGAGTGGTTCTACACGTCACCTTCAATCACAGTTCCTTCCAATTTGTGGCAAATTCAGAAAGCTTGTCATCCTCCTGATAAGCCAGGTAGGACTAAATGTTTTCCACACTGACTGACAAATATTTAAAGAGAAAACGAACAATTTGCTAAAGCACTTTCTTCTCTACAGTTTTCACTAAACCCTTGGTAGTTGCTGTGTAGCACATATCTATCTGTCATCTATAGTTGCAAGCTGTTAAAGCTAAAACAAATTTGCCATTTTGAAATTAAGATGCTTTCACCAGGTGGTTTTCAAATGCTGATTAATGAAAATAAAAGAGGAAGTATACTCTCGAATTTTTTTGTTGTTGTTGCTTACCCTGTTTTTGCAAAATTAAATAGCTGAGTCATATTCCACTGCTTCTAAATATTTAGTAACACACTGGTTTCTATAGAATTTGCTTCAGTGAAGCCAACAGTATGCTTCCCTTGGAATGCAGAAATCACAATTCTACCAACCTCAGGACACATGTCATCTAGTAAGAATGTTGAGGCCAAAGTGGTGGTGAAAAAAATCAAGATATAAATCCCATCTCTATTTACTGTGACACCTCTTTAATAAAAAATATCAAGAGTAACCTGAAAACAAAGTAAAAAAAATAAAGTTACTAAAATTAATCCATTTATTGTTTAGAATTTCTCCTCAAACTCTGGAGCCTTAGTTTCCTTGAATGCAATATACAGTAAGTATTAGCTCAGGATGCCATAATAGAATACCATAGACTGAGTGGTTTAAACAACATATATTTATTTCTCCCCATTCTGGAGGTTGGGAAGTCCAAGATTAAGGTGTGGCAGATCCAGTGTCTGCTGCAGCCTGCTTCATGGCTTGCGCATGGTCAGCCTCTTCTTGTATCCTACAGGTGGAGAGCATGGTGAGAGCAAAACCTTATGTCTCTCGGATTCCATTAATGGGAACTCCACCCTCATGACCTAATTACTTTCCAAAGTCCTCACCTCCTAATACCATCACACTGGGAGTTAGGATTTCCACATAGCAATCTTAGGGGTGTCACAAACCTTTAGTCTGTAACACAGTATTTCTAGCTTGCCCATGAGTTAGGATTGAAAAACAGAGAACATCTTCTATTCACTTTCAAGTCATTTCCTCAGCAATTTTAATGTAAGTGGAGACAAGAAGAATTAAGATAGGCCATTTTGGACCTGGGATATGCCAAGGTCACAGTTCCTCAAGCATAACTTTTGAAAATCACAGCTGATATTGAGACCTTGCAAGATTTGACAGACTGATATTTATTCATCTGGGCACATGCTTGGCCAAGTTGTACAGCAGGTGCGCTAAAAAATTTATCCCTCCTAAAATTACCTAAAAAATAATAGCTGTACCTAGAATGTTTTTAGTCTTTGCTATTACTTTTAAATATGCCTACAGGGCATGAAATACCTATATTTGGAGGATCCCATGAAATAGTAAATTCAGCATAGAGTTATAGACTGTGAAGTCATTTGTATTTAAGGGGTATTAAACACACTTTGCAACCTATCCTATTTCAAATTTATCAATTGTACTTTGGGAGCTGATGTGCCTGAAAGGGACATTAAATATTAATCATTCTAAGCCTCTCATTTTAGATTTTATGGTCCTAATTCAAAGTAGTTAAGGGTTTCACTTTGATTGGAGTATTTGTTAAAAGCAAAAGATAAAGAAAAAATCGAGCTCTTGGATTGATAAGAATATACCTAGTATTTATTATACTTTTCTGCTTCTGCTATTTTCAACTTTTTTCATTTCCACTTGTCTGGTATCACTTTACTTCAAAGCTAAGTAAGGAATATCTCTTGAAACTCTCCAAAGATTAACACAATTTCAAGTTAAATCACTTCACAAGTCTTAGGCAGTTATAACAAAGCAACACATTGTGGCAAACCACAGGTATTGTAAACCCTAGAGCAAAAGTTTAATAATGGTTAATTTATTTCTTCCCTTAGGAAGGTTGTTGCTCAGAGTATTAACACACTTTGGAACTGTAGATTTTTTAGAAGTTTGTTGGCTTCATGGAAAAATAAAAAAAGATCTCGAGATTTTTCAATAACTTTCTTTGTTCTGGTGAGGAGTGTTAAGTTATTGAAGAGATTTACTCAGTGAAAGATTGGCTGTTGTCATGAACTATAAATTTGTCATTATTATCAGAAATATTTAACGGTTGTATTTCAGAGATGCTCTTACCCATCTTCTGAGCTTAAGTTTCATACTTTGAACTGTTGATTGAATGCCTCATTTGATGGAGGGCTGAGCTCCAAGGTCAAAGTTCTGAACATCTCCCCTGAAACCCAAACCCAGTTCTTCACCCACTTGTGCATTCCTGGTAACAGTGTCATTGTTTTGCTAGGCTTAAAATTTTCCAGCTGCTTTGCCCTCTTCTGTTTCAAACAATCCAGTTAGCCACATTGGTTAGCTTGTTTTTGCCTTTCATGTACTCTGAAACCTTTTGATTTTCATTTCCATTTCCCCAAACTGACTGGAGCAATGATATATGGCATTTCTCATGTCATAGCAGTAGACTAATTTCTCTCCCTGTTCTCTAACTCAATCTGCCTTTCAATACACACTTTTTAACATCTTATTCTCCTGCTCAGAAGTCTTCAATGGTTCCCTATTGCTATATAACTGTATATTTTTAGCTTGGAAGTCAGGAATAGATTGATTTTCCTAATATCAAACCCTTCAAATCTAACCCTTGACAACTTCCTGTTCCTCTTTTCAAAATATTTGGCTTCGATAATTAGGATCATGCCTATTTACTGATCTATAGCATGGCCACAAGGTCTATATACATAGGCAATGTTTGACATATCTAACCACGTTAAGTGACCACTTAATGCCTGTGTGTGTGTGTGATGGTTAGGGAAAGGAAGCCTGCTTTGAGTGATTTGAAAGGTTGACAGACCACCTAGTATTTCCAGTAATGAGGGACTCTTTGGATGATAATTTCCAGAGCTGGATTGGATGATGTGGCCAAGTGGAATGGCATGTTGGCTTATCTGATTCGAAGGAAGCTTCTTGATTTATTCCACACAATAATGTTACAGACCCACATTTATGTAGTGAAGAAATACAAATTACAGATACACACGCAAGGATTGATGGAAATACACAACCTCACTGCAGTTTTCTGGGACATAGCAGGAGACTATGCACATTGCTAATGAGGGACAATGTATTAAACATAGTATGTAATGTCACTGAATTTATTATGTAATTTGATATAATATAGCTAAATGATTTTAATGCATATTTTCCTGGTTTCCCAGACATTTTGCCTACCCTGTAGAATGTTCTTTCTCTGACACAATTATAACATTTCTTTAATTTTTTTTCTCTGTCTCCAAGTTGGTTTCTTTCATAAAATCTTTCCATGTAACTCACCCTGGAATAATTTGCTGAACTTCCACAGAATTTATTGTTTTGTCTGTGGTGAGATATTTGCAAGTATTACTTAGCAAAAGTGGTGTTCTTCTTATCAGTTTTAATTCATTTCTTCACTTTTACCCCCAAACATCCCCTTCTTCCACACCTTGCTTAGGGAATTAGACATAAGTGTTCAAGTTCTTTTCCAGATGTTAGTCATTGTGGAACCACAGAATTTAAATCATGTAAGTATATTCTTAGCATATAAGTATAAATGCTGATGGCTTGGGTGTAAAAAAGAAATGTGTGTACATTTGAAACATGAGTTCTCCTTTTTCTTGGACTGGTTGATATTCTGTGGGCTGGAGAAGGGAAAGAGATGATGTGGACAAGAGAGCAATTAGAAGCTTCCCTGAACTTTTACCTCACTATCATCCTAAGTGGGCTCTCCCTTTTTAAGCAGATGGTTTATTACCTAGCGACCACTGGGAGGCATGAGGCCAATTTATACCTTGATATTTTTCTTAGCAGATTGTTTTTTGAGCAAAATCTTTGTCCCAGTGGCCAAGAATCTAGTATGATGCTTCTCAAATCATATGTAGTGAAAGACCAGAGTGTGTGTGTGTGTCTATTTAAAGTTTTCATTTCCAATCAACTGCAGACTGATATTTTATAAAACAATAAAAATTACTAGAAAAATGGGATAAAAAAAGATATTCAAAAAAATCAAGTCCAAATATCTTGTAAGAATCAACAGCTATAACATTATTCATTCAAATTACTATGGAAGTTTTTTTAAATATTAGAATGTCTAGGTTTATTTCACTGGAGCTAGTAACAAACGGTGTCCAGACCAGCACTCATCTGTGGACCGTACTTGGAGTAACACTGTTCTAGTTAGTCTCTACAGTTAAGTGTGGAGCTGGAGCAACCAGAGGTGGTAGGGAACTGAGAAAGCTACCACTCACCACACTTGAATAACTATACATCTGGGAGGGGCTGGGCAGGCTGGCTAATTGAAACAACCTGGTATCTCTCCCTGCCCTGAAACAGTGGTCTAGCAAATGCTTTACTCCCCCATCCTCTTCTCTCCTCCCATCTCTTCATGGGAAGTCCATCCTATTGTGGTCTTAAAAATTGTTTTAAAAAATGGGGTACCTGGGTGGGTCAGTCAGTTGAACGTCTAACTCTTGGTTTCGGCTCGGGTCATGATCTCAGGGTTGTGAGATGGAGCCCTGTATTGGGCTCTGCACTGGGCATGGAGCATGCTTATGATTCTCTCTCTTCCTTTTCCTCTGCCCCCTCCCCGCTGCTGCTCATGCACACACTCTCTTTCTAAAAACAAAAGAAAACAAAATAATTATTTTAAAAATATATTAATATTTATTCTTTTAAGTTTGCACTTTATTTTCCCCCAAAGATCTTAAGATTCTTGGGGTTAGATGGTAAATTTTATTTTTCTTTGCATTTCCCAATTTTCTAGTTCAATGTCTTACATAATTGCCTGTAATAATTTATTTGTTCTCATTAAGCAAAAATGCCAATCCATTCCAAAGAAAACATAGGAAGACTTGCATTGTTTAAATAAGTTATAATAGTCCTTAAAGGTTGTTTTTGGTATTCTGGATTGTCTCATGCATATTCGGGTCAAGTTATTTATTTAGGTTAGCAGAGAAATAAGAGGTCAAAAGGAACCTTGATGTTTCTAAATGTTAGTTTGTTTCCTCATCTACAAAGCAGACCTAAGAGCAGTTTTCCTTCTAGGTTATTTTGAAGGTTAAATACTACTTACAAAGCACCTAAAATACACTTTGTACGCAACAGTTACCCAAAGTATTACTTGTCCACCTGTTAGTAGTGAGAATTTTAATGCTTTGCTCTTGTTGCAACCAGTATATAATACAGGATTGCTGGAAAAATGGTTTTTTCCCTTTATATATTGATTGCATGCACACAAACATAGCTATTTAATGGAAGAAAATAGTTCTTAAAATCTTAATTCTAGCTTTAAGGAGAGACACAACTAGTTAATGAAAATGATAATATATATGTCTTCCCTTTATTTTTAGTGCCAAGTTTATGATATTTTACCTACATTTATATTCCCCAAAGAATCTTGTATCCCTGAGGAAACCATCTTAAAGAGAAACAAATACTGATTTTGCCTCAGGGGACATTAGGAATATGGACCAACATCTTCCCTGGAGGATCATGAACAAATTGCTAATGTTGACTTGCATCATTAACTTAGCCAAGATCTCAACATCTTAAAGTATATTTCTTATTACTTACTTGTTTCTAGTAAACAGTTGAATTTGAATTTTCTCTTTAACCATCTCATAAATTCACAATTCTAATTCAAGGCTATCGTAGTGAGAGGGGAAAGGAGTGTTTGTGTTCATTTCTTAACTTTGACTTTGCTCTTAGGAGCAATTAGACAAAACACAAAATCTAGAAAGTAACCTTCTATTGTGTCATTGCCTTTTGTTTTTAAAGTTCTTTGTGTTTCACTAGTACTCTTGAGTTTGCTAATTTATAGGTGTTGTTTTAAAGGCTGTTATGGATTTGCAAATAAAGCTTTTTAAACAATATATAACCATATACACATGTAGCTGTGGTCTGGGGTATTTTTCACTCATTTGCTTAGTCCCAGTGTAAGTTTTATCTTGTTCATATTCTAATTAAACTCAATGTTCTAAATACTGATAGTCCTCTTTTCCCCCAAACCTGTGTTGGCTTTACTACCACAGATTGATTTCTTTAGACTTCATAACTCTATCACTTTTCTGTTTTTGGACATAATGCAGAACCTTTAATTTCCAAAGATTTTCTTTTGCTTCCAGTTGTTTCTTTTGCTAATTAACCATTATTTATTCTTTTGGATGAAGAAGCAACTCATTTTTATTTTCTAAATTAAGGAGAGGCATGTTTCTCCCTCAGTGGAGGAACTAGACCATTACTTAGGCCACTTGACTACTCAACATTACTGATTACTTGTGCTGGACTGCATGAGCAATCACCTTATGAACTGTATTTTAAAATATATTTACACATTGTACAACTAAACTTTATATCAACAACATGAAATGATTTCCTGACACTGTTGTTAGCTGACTATATTCCTAGTATAAATCCTGGATTCATTTCTTTAAAAAAAATATTTGAAATAATTTTAAGTTTTTAGAAGAGCTGTATGGTAGGAACAGAAAGTTCCTATGTATCTTCACCCAACTTCCTGTATGTGAACATCTTATACAACCATGGTACATTTTCAAAACTAAGATATTAAAATTGGTATAGTTCTATTAACTATATTATAGACTTTATTCAGATTTTATTAATTTTTTCCAGTAATGTCCTATTTATGTTCCAGGATCTAGTACCAGATACTATGTTATATTTTGTTGTGATATCTCTGTAATCTCTTCCAGTCTGTAGCAGTTCCTCTTTCCTTGTTTTTCATGACCTTGATATCCAGCCCTAAACAACATTAAAAGTAGTGTCAGAATTACCAACCCATACAGTGTTTATATATAACTCATTTTATGTTTAGTTTTAGAGTATTCAGTCAAAGCATCATTTCCCAGAATTACTTAGAGCTGCTCCTTTTCTTCTACCCTCTTCAGTGAGGTTAGATACAACACTTGTAATACAGTTAGATTCATTTGTAACAATCTGCTTCCTATCTGGGAGTCCCCTGCCATCTATTGATCAGAAATCGACTCATAAATACAGACAATAAACTGGTAGTTGCCAGAAGGAAAGGGGGAATGGGAGAAATAGGTGAAAAGCCTTAGGAGGTATAAACTTTCCAGTTATAATATAGGTAAGTCATGGTGATGAAAAGTACAGCATAGGGAATATAGTCAATAATATTGTAATAACTTTGTATGGTGACAGAGGGTAACTGCACTTATTATGGTGAGCATTAGGTAATGTATAACATTGCTAAATCACTATGTTGTATACCTGAAAGGAATATAACATTGTATATCAACTATACTTCAGTAAAAAGAAATGCATATGTTCATTCTTTGTAGTGTATAATTCTGTGGGGTTTGACAAATATGTAATCATCTATCTACCACCACAGCAGCTTATAGAACATTTCCATCATCCTGACAATTCCTTTGTGTGGCCATTTTGTTGTCAACAACACTCTACCAATTGTGGGCAACTACTGATGTGTTTTCACTATAATTTTGCCTTTTTAAAAATGCCATATAAATGGCACCCTTTTGGGTCAGGCTTCTTTCCAGTTACTAAAATTCATTTAAGATTCATTCATGTTGTTACATGAATAAATAGGAGTAGTATTGCTAGGTCATATGGTAAATGTATGTCTGTCTTTGCTTTTGAAAGTGGTTGTACATTTTGTATTCTTACCAGAAATGAATGAGAGATCCTGTTGTTCTGGCATGTCACCAGCGTTTCATAATGTCAGTTTTTGCTTGTTTTTTTTTTTTTAATGACTTTTATTTTTTTTTAAGATTTTTATTTATTTATTTGAGAGAGAGAGAATGAGAGACAGAGAGCACGAGAGGGAAGAGGGTCAGAGGGAGAAGCAGACGCCCCACTGAGCAGGGAGCCCGATGCAGGACTCGATCCCGGGACTCCAGGATCATGACCTGAGCCGAAAGCAGTCGCTTAACCGACTGAGCCACCCAGGCGCCCTGCTTGTTTGTTTTTAACCATTCTAAGAGGTGTGCAGTTGTATCTCATTGTGGTTTTAGTTTGCATTTTCCTAATAACTGATGATAATGAGCAACTTTTCATATGCTTATTTGTCATTAATTTATCATCTTTGGTGAAGTGTCTGTTCAGATCATTTGCATATTTTCTTTAATTGGAGTTGTCTGTTTTCTTATTATTGAGTTTTAAGTATTCATTATATATTCTGGATACAAGTCCTTTACCTGCATATAATTTGCAAATATTTTCTTGTGGTTTGTGGCTTGTTTTTTCCCTTCTTTTAATAGTGTCTTTCATAGAGCTGTTACAAAAAGTGCTTAATATTGACAAAGTCCAGTTCATCAATTTTTCTTCTCATGGAGCATGTATTTGATGTCTTAATGTAAACACCCGTGGTCACAATGATGTTCTCTTTCCTTCTCACAGTTTTATATTTTTACATATCACACTTAAGTCTATGATTAATTTTCAGTTAGTTTTGTATAAAATGCAAAGAATGTGTTAGTGTTCATTTTCTTACCTGTGGATGTTCAATTGTTCCATAACCATTGTTGAAAAGATTATTTTTCCTCCATTGAATTCCTAGCAGTGTTTGATAACTGAGAAAGTCTCTTAACTACAGAGTAAATTGTTATGGTTTCCATCCTAAATTTAAACTTCTCCTTTAGTGTAGTCTATCTACACAGAATATTCCACTTCTCAGGATATGCATATTTAGAACATTTGTCCCTCTTGTTTAAGTTCTTACTGTGATAAAATACAAAAACAAGTAGTATATTCAGAATATGTAAGAGTTATCAATGCAGGAGTACATTGTGCTTGGGATTGCAAACTATGGACATTGCTTGTAGAACATGTATTAACCACTATGTAGCTTTTGTCTGGGGGGAAAAAAGGTGTTCTTAAGTATTTTTAATTTCAGCCTCAACCAAATTAAAACAATATGAAAGCATTCTTCCCTTCCTTTCTAGGAAAAAAAAAAATGGATGTGGGAGGTAGCATCATTTCCCAAGCCATGAAACTAGGTGAATTTGTTAAAGGCCAAAGAACCGTCGACTTAGAAATAATAAACTCAAAACCTGAAGCCTGAATGTCAAAATAGCAAAACTCAAATGTCTATAAGTGTCTAATTAGAACACACAAAATAAATCTTGTCCATGATTGGGAAACAGTCTGGGATGGACCAGTACCTAAGCATCCAGACAATAGAGAAATCCAGGTAAAGGTGAATAGAAAGCCGGCAAACATAGAATAGGCCAAGGTCAAAGCCAAGAGTGGTGGACAAGGGGATAAGATATGAGAAATAAGGTGAAGAATTAGGGAGAAAGAGTGTGTGGGGCTAGTGACCTCTAGAAGTCAGTGTCATTTATGAAGACCAAAGCCTTGCCAAACTCCCTAGGACACTGAGCTTTCTTTCACTTTCTATGTTGTGTGTGATTTCCTAGGAACATTATTTGGCACTTATTTTGGGGAAAGGGGGAAAGCTCTCAGAGCATTTAAGGAGGGTCGAGTTTCTTAGCATACAACATATACTGAATATCTGATTCTTATGAGTGCCTCATCAGGTACTCAAGACTCAAAATACATAAATTTACTTAATTGAGCAGCCATTCACAGATGACCTAAAGTATGTATGGGGTTGTGGAAGGTATTTATATCGTCTAATAGAAACAATGGGTGTGGATACAAACTAATTATATTTCACTTTGATGTACAACAATAGAAGCATGCACTTTGTATGGAGGTACTACGGACAAAGAAATGATTAGATCTGTGGAGGTAAAGTTAGGGGAGAATTAGTCAAGGAAGGCTTCTGGGAGGAGATGGCATGTGTGCTCGTTGTTGATAGAATCCTTCCCTTGCAGGTTCAGAGTCTGGAGACAGATAATCTAGTATTTATTGTTTAAGTGTAGTGCAGTAAGGATCCTCAGAAACAAAACAAAACAAAACAAAATCAGAAGGATAAGGAAGGGAAGGAAGAAGGGAGAAAAGGAGGGAGGGATGAAGAGAGGAAAGAACGAGAGTGACTGAAAGTAAATATATCACAATTTGAAAATTATTACTCTGGGTTACTGGATTGTAAAATATTTTAAATATCTACACTTTGCTATTTTTCTGCTAATATGTGTATCAGTTTTTGAATTGGGAAAATATTAAGAGTCATTTCTTCGAAGTTTTGCCAAAACTTTTGCCTTTAAGATAGAGTAAAAAAGAACTCTTATTTTTAGGATGGGGATCATGGAGAATTTCTGGATGCTAATAGCAGAAAGGCAATTGACATTGTAATATTTTCTTTAAAAAATCATAAACCCACATGCATCAACTGCACTGTTATACCAACTCTCAAACTCATTTTCATGATGAGGGAGATCACAGAAAAAAAAATTAATCTATTGAAATGCTTGCTAGGTGAGAGTGTAATTTTAGAGAGTTAAAAAATGGTGAAATCTGATTTAAATGGCTATTTAAAAATCTCTAACGTGCTAGTGTTAACTGAGGAAATTAAAAGTCAGTAAATGTTTCAGCTTTGGAGCTTGGGAAGCCTAAAACTGGACAATTTGGGTGGCATTATGAAAATTACTGGCACATTTTGAAAATCAGGAAGTTTGCCAAACCCTGAGCACTGTGTACTTTGCACCAGACATCATTGCTTATGCTCAGTGTTTTTGTTTTTTTCTTGTATCAGTTTTCTTACTGGTGTATATGTTTATACACACACACATACACATACTGTCTACAATTTTGATGAGAATAAAATTAGCAAAAAAAAAAAAAACTTGGATTATTCTTAAAATAGTCTAGCCATGTGTGAATATAGAAGGAAAAAATACAGAGTGAGGGGATTGATTTTTACTCTTTTGACTATTTTCTCTTTTTGATAAAGTCTTTTTTATCTTCACTATAAATAAATATTAATGCTTTGTTGCTTTATTGTATTTTTTCCTCCAAATGTATGAAAAGAAATGCTAGTAGCTTTTTTAAACTTGGACAAAAGAAAAGTCTTGTGAAATGCATGTAAAATTGAATAAAGTAAACCATGAAGCTTTGGTCAGAAAAGATAATTACAACAGGAAAGTAAAATTATTCAAATAGTATAACTAAATATACTTCTTTTTTCATGTTATTTATTTGTTCTTAAATTGAAGTATAACTGACATTCAATATCCTGTTGGTTTCAAGCATACATCGTAGTGATTCAATATTTTTATACCTTACAAGATGATCCTGACGATACATCTAGTTACCATCTGTCACCACACAAAGTTATCACAGTATTATTGACTATATTCCCAATACATGCTGTATATTACATCCCTGTGACGTACATATTTTAAAACAGAGGTTCATTTCACTTAATCCCCTTGATGTATTTCATTCACCTCCCTAAAATCTTCTTTCCTCTGGTAGCCAACGTTTTGTTTCCTGTATCTATGAGTCTGTTTCTCTTTTGTTTCATTTGTTCATTTTTTTGAGATTATCTATTTCTTTCTTTCTTTCCTTCTTTCTTTCTTTCTTTCTTTCTTTCTTTCTTTCTTTCTTTCTTTCTTTCTTTCTTTCTTTCTTTCTTTCTTTCTTTCTTTCTTTCTTTGAAAGAGAGAGAGAGAGAGATAGCGAGAGAGGAAACACAAGCAGGGGGAGTGGGAGAGGGAGAAGCAGACTTCCCATGGAGCAGGGAGTCCGATGCAGGGCTCCATCCTAGGACCCTGAGATCATGACCTGAGCTGAAGGCAGATGCTAAATGACTGAGCCACCCAGGCACCCTATTCATTTTCTTTTTAATGCAATGCACTTTTTCAATTTTTTTTTTTAAATTGAACTATAGTTTTTCCAGAGTGGCTGTACCAGCTTGCATTCCCACCAACAATCTAAGAGGGTTCCCCTTTCTCCACATCCTTGTCAACATTTATTGTTCCCTGTCTTGTTAATTTTAGTCATTCTTATTGGAGTAAGGTGGTATTTCATTGTGGTTTTGATTTGTATTTCTCTGATGGCTAGTGATGTGGAGAACTTTTTCACGTGTCTGTTAGCCATTTGTATTTCTTCTTTGGAGAAGTGTCTGTTCATGTCTTCTGCCCATTTCTTGATTGGGTTATCTGTTCTTTGGGTGTTGAGTTTGAGAAGTCCTTTATAGATCTTGGATACCAGCCATTTATCTGATACGTCGTTTGCAAATACCTTCTCCCATTCTGTGGTTTGCCTCTTTGTTTTTTTGACTGTTTCCTTTGCTGTGCAGAAGCTTTTTATCTTGATAAGTCCCAACAGTTCATTTTTGCTTTTGTTTCCCCTGCCTGTGGTGACGTAGCAAGTAGTTGCTGTGGCTGATGTCGAAGAGGTTACTGCCTATGTTCTCCTCTAGGATTTTGATGGATTCCTGTCTCACATTTAAGTCTTTCATCCATTTTGAGTTTATCTTTGTGTATGGTGTAAAAGAATGGTCTAGTTTCATTCTTCTGCATGTGGGTATTCAATTTTCCCAGCACCATTTATTGAAGAGACTGTCTTTTTTCCACTGGACGTTCTTTCCTGCTTTGTCAAATATTAGTTGACCATAGAGTCGAAGGATATTTCTGGGCTCTCTATTCTGTTCCATTGGTCTATGTGTCTGTTTTTGTGCCAATACCATGCTGTCTTAATGATCACAGCTTTGTAATATAGCTTGAAGTCAAGCATTGTGATGCCCCCAGTTTTGGTTTTCTTTTTCAACATTCCCCTGGAGATTGGGGTCTTTTCTGGTTCCATACTAATTTTAGGATTGTTTGTTCCAGCTCTGTGAAAAACGTTAATGGTATTTTGATAGGGATTGCATTGAATATGTAGATTGCTCTGGGCAGCATAGACATTTTTACAATTATGGAGGTTCCTCAAGATGTTAAAAATAGAGCTACCCTACAACCCAACAATTGCACTACTAGGTATTTATCCCAAAGAGAGATGTAGTGAAAAGAAGAGGCACATGCACCCCCTTCTTCATAGCAGTGGTGTCTACAGTAGCTAAACTGTGGAAGGAGCCAAGATGTCCTTCAACAGATGAATAGATAAAGAAGATGTGGTTCATATATATAATGGACTGTTACTCAGCCATCAGAAGGAATGAATATCTATCAGTTGTATCGACATGGATGGAACTGGAAAGTATTAGGCTAAGTGAAATAAGTTAAGCAGAGAAAGACAATTATCATATGGTTTCATTCGTGTGTGGAATGTAAGGAATAGTGCAGAGGACCATAGGGGAAGGGAGGGAAAACTGAATGGGATGAAATTAGAGAGGGAGACAAACCATGAGAGACTCTGGACTCTGGGAAACAAACTGAGGGTTACAGAAAGGAGGGGGGTGGGGACCAGGGGTAACTGAGTGATGGGTATTAAGGAGGGCATGTGATGTGATGAGCACTGGGTGTTATATGTAACTAATGAACTATTGAACACTACATCAAAAACTAATGATGTACTATATGTTGGCTAATTGAACATAATAAAAAAGAGATCAACCATTAAAAAAATAAAAATAAAATAATAAATTGAAGCATACTTGACAAACAATATTATATTAGTTTCAGGTGTATAACATAGCAACAAATTTATATGTTATACTGTGCTCACTACAAGTGTAGTTACCCTCTGTCATCATACAACAGTATTACAGTACCATTGACTATATTCCGTGTGCTGTATCTTTATCTTTATGACTTACTTATTCTATAACTGGAAGCCTGTACCTCCATCTTTTCTTCACCCATTTTGCCCATCCTGGCCACCCAACCCACAACCATAAATTCTCTGAATTTATGACTGTTTCTGCTTTGTTTGTTTTATTTTTTAGATTCCGCATATAAGTGAAATCATATGGTATTTGTCTTTATCTGATTTATTTCACTTAACATAATACCCTCTAGGTTCATCCATGCTGTTGCAAATGTCATATACACCTCTTAAATGTCTTAAAGATGCTGGAAGTAACTTATGAGCTATTGCCATCTTTAAGGGTCCAAGTGGTTTATTATTTGAGGTTGAATGCCCTCAATAAAATATAGATTTGTAATGTTGTGAAAACCTAGATGATATTACTTATGTATCATTTAAAAAAATTGAGAAATATGTAAATGTATTGAGAAGAATGTAAAATTTTGCTGTCATTCTAATACCATTTTTTTATAATGTTATGTTAGTCACCATGCAGTACATCATTAGATTTTGATGAAGTATTCCATGATTCATTGTTTGCATATAACACCCAGTGCTCCATGCAATATATGCCCTCCTTAATACCCATCACTGGACTAACCCATCCCCCCCACCCCCCTCCCCTCTAAAACCCTCAGTTTGTTTCTCAGAGTCCATAGTCTCTCATGGTACATCTCCCCCTCCGATTTTCCCCCCTTCATTTTTCCCTTCCTTCTCCTAATGTCCTCCATGCTATTCATTATGTTCCACAAATAAGTGAAAACATATGATAATTGACTTTCTCTGCTTGACTAATTTCACTTAGCATAATCTCCTCTAGTCCTATCCATGTTGATGCAAAATTTGGGTATTTGTCCTTTCTGATGGCTGAGTAATATTCCATTGTATATATGGACCACATCTTCTTTATCCATTCATCTGTTGAATGGCATCTTGGCTCTTTCCACAGTTTGGTTATTGTGGACATTGCTGCTATGAACCTTGGGGTGCATATGGCCCTTCTTTTCACTACATCTGTGTCTTTGGGGTAAGTACCTAGGAGTGCAATTGCTGGGTCATAGGGTAGCTCTGGTTTTAATTTTTTGAGGAACCTCCATGCTGTTTTCCAAAGTGGCTGTACCAACTTACATTCCCACAAACAATGCAAGAGAGTTCCCCTTTCTCCACATCCTTGCCAACACTTGTTTCCCGTCTTGTTAATTTTTGCCATTCTAACTGGTGTAATGTGGTGTCTCAATGTGGTTTTGACTTGAACTTCCCTGATGGCTCATGATGATGAACAGTTTTTCATGTGTCTGTTAGTCATTTGTATGTCTTCTTTGGGGAAGTGTCTGTTTGTGTCATCTGCCTATTTTTTTGACTTGATTATTTGTTTATTGGGTGTTGAGTTTGAGAAGTTCTTTCTAGATATTGAATATTAGCCCTTTGTCTGTAGTGTCATTTGTAAATATCTTCTCCCATTCTGTGGATTGCCTCTTTGTTTTGTTGACTGTTTCCTTTGCTCTGCAGAAGGTTTTTATCTTGATGAAGTCCCAAAAGTTCATTTTTGCTTTTGTTTCCCTTGCCTTTGGAGACCTGTCTTGAAGGAAGTTGCTGTGGCCAATGCTGAAGAGGTTACTGCCTATGTTCTCCTCTAGGATTTTGATGGATTCCTGTCTCACATTGAGGTCTTTTTTTTTTTTAAGATTTTATTTATTTGACAGAGAGAGACATAGCGAGAGAGGGAACACAAGCAGGGGGAGTCAGAGAGGGAGAAGCAGGCTTCCCTGCAGAGCAGGGAGCCCAATGGGAGGCTCCATCCCAGGACCCTAGGATCACAGCCTGAGCCGAAGGCAGACACTTAATGACTGAGCCACCCAGGCGCCCCTTACATTGAGGTCTTGAGTTTATCTTTGTGTATGGTGTAAGAGAATGGTCGAGTTTCATTCTTTTGCATGTGGCTGTCCAACTTCCCCAGCACCATTTATTGAAGAGAATGTCTTTTTTCCACTGCATATTTTTCCTGCTTTGTGGAAGATTATTTGACCATAGAGTTGAGGGTGCATATCTGGGCTCTCTATTCTGTTCCACAGTCTATGTGTCTGTTTTTATGCTGGTACCATGCTGTCTTGGTGATCACAGCTTTGTAATATAGCTTGAAATCAGGCAACATGGTGTCCCCAGCTTTGTTTTTCTTTTTCAACATTTCCTTGGAGATTCGGGGTCTTTTCTGATTCCATACAAATTTTAGGATTGTTGGTTGCAGCACCTTGAAAAATGCCATTGGTATTTTGATTGGGATGGTGTTGAAAGTATAGTTTGCTCTGGGCAGCATAGACATTTTAACAATACTTATTCTTCCAGTCCATGAGCGTGGAATGTTTTTCCATCTTTTCATGTCTTCTTACATTTCTTTCTTGGGCGTTCTGTAGTTCCTAGAGTATAGATCCTTTACCTCTTTGGTTAGGTTTATTTCAAGGTATCTTATGGTAGGTATCTTATGGTGCTATTATAAATGGAATTGATTCTCTAATTTCTTTTTCTACAGTTACATTGTTAGTGTATAAGAAAGCAACTGATTTTTGTGCATTGATTTTGTGTCCTGCCACATTACTGAATTACTGTATGAATTCTAGTAATTTTGAGGTGGAGTTTTTTTGGATTTTCCACATAAAGTGTCATGTCATCTGTAAAGAGAGAGAGTTTGACTTCTTTGCCAGTTTGAATACCTTTTATTTCTTTTTGTTGTCTGCTGTTGCTAAGACTTCTAGTCCTATGTTGAACAATAGTGGCGAGAGTGGGCATCCTTGATGTGTTCCTGATCTTAAGGGAAAGGCTCTCAGCTTTTCCCTTTTGAGGATGATATTTGCTGTGGGTTTTTCATAGATGGATTTTATGAAATTGAGGAATATTCCTTCTATCCCTATACTCTGAAGAGTTTTAATCAGGAACAGATGCTGTATTTTGTCAAATGCTTTTTCTGCATCAATTGAGAGGGCTATATGGTTCTTCTCTCTCTTATTAATGTGTTCTATCACAATGATTGATTTGTGAATGTTGAACCACCTTGCATCCCGGGGATAAATCCCACTCGGTCGTGGTGGATGATCCTTTTAATGTACTGTTGGATCCTATTAGCTAGGATTTTGTTGAGAATTTTGGCATCCATATTCATCAGGGATATCAGTCTGAAATTCTCCTTTTTGATGGGGTCTTTGCCTGGTTTGAGGACCAAGGTAATGCTGGCCTCATAGAATGAGTCTGGAAGCTTTCCTTCTGTTTCTATTTTTTGAAACAGCTACAGGAGAATGGGTATTATTTCTTCTTTGAATGTTTGGTAGAATTCCCCAGGGAATCCATCAGACCCTGGACTCTTGTTTTTTTGAGAGGTTTTTGATCACTGCTTCAGTCTCGTTACTGGTTATTGGTCTATTCAGATTGTCAATTTCTTCCTGTTTCAGTCTTGGTAGTTTATAGGTTTCCAGGAAGGCATCCATTTCTTCCACGTTGCTTAATTTATTGGCATATAGTTGCTGATAATAATTTCTAATAATTGTTTCTATTTCCTTGGTGTTAGTCATGATCTCTCCCCTTTCATTCATAATTTCATTAATTTGGGTCCTTTCTCTTTTCTTTTGGATAAGTCTGGACAGTGGTTTATTGATCTAATTAATTCT